>NC_080067.1:86239549-86550882 GCF_949987535.1 Balaenoptera acutorostrata | reverse complement strand
CTAAAGGAACTTCTCTAAGTGGGAAACACAAGAGAAGAAAAGGACCTACAAAAACAAACCCAAAATAATTAAGAAAATGGTCATAGGAACATACATATCAATAATCACCTTAAACGTGAATGGATTAAATGCCCCAACCAAAAGACATAGACTGGCTGAATGGATACAAAAACAAGACCCATATATATGCTGTCTACAAGAGACCCACTTTAGACCTAGGGACACATACAGACTGAAAGTGAGGGGATGGAAAAAGATATTCCATGCAAATGGAAATCAAAAGAAAGCTGGAGTAGCTATACTCATATCAGATAAAATAGACTTTAAAATAAAGAATGTTACAAGAGACAAGGAAGGACACTACATAATGATCCAGGGATCAATCCAAGAAGAAGATATAACAATTATAAATATATATGCACCCAACATAGGAGCACCTCAATACATAAGGCAACTGCTAACAGCTATAAAAGAGGAAATCGACAGCAACACAATAATAGTGAGGGACTTTAACACCTCACTTACACCAATGGACAGATCATCCAAAATGAAAATAAATAAGGAAACAGAAGCTTTAAATGACACAATAGACCAGTTAGATTTAATTGATATATATAGGACATTCCATCCAAAAACAGCAGATTACACGTTCTTCTCAAGTGCGCATGGAACATTCTCCAGGATAGATCACATCTTGGGTCACAAATCAAGCCTCAGTAAATTTAAGAAAATTGAAATCATATCAAGCATCTTTTCTGACCACAACGCTATGAGATTAGAAATCAATTACAGGGAAAAAAACGTAAGAAAGACAAACACATGGAGGCTAAACAATACGTTACTAAATAACCAAGAGATCACTGAAGAAATCAAACAGGAAATAAAAAAATACCTAGAGACAAATGACAATGAAAACACGACGACCCAAAACCTATGGGATGCAGCAAAAGCAGTTCTAAGAGGGAAGTTTATAGCTATACAAGCCTATCTCAAGAAACAAGAATAATCTCAAGTAAACAATCTAACCTTACACCTAAAGAAACTAGAGAAAGAAGAACAAACAAAACCCAAAGTTAGTAGAAGGAAAGAAATCATAAAGATCAGAGCAGAAGTAAATGAAATAGAAACAAAGAAAACAATAGCAAAGATCAATAAAACTAAAAGTTGGTTCTTTGAGAAGATAAACAAAATTGATAAGCCATTAGCCAGACTCATCAAGAAAAAGAGGGAGAGGACTCAAATCAATAAAATCAGAAATGAAAAAGGAGAAGTTACAACAGACATCACAGAAATACAAAGCATCCTAAGAGACAACTACAAGCAACTTTATGCCAATAAAATGGACAACCTGGAAGAAATGGACAAATTTTTAGAAAGGTATAACCTTCCAAGACTGAACCAGGAAGAAACAGAAAATATGAACAGACCAATCACAAGTAATGAAATTGAAACTGTGATTAAAAATCTTCCAACAAACCAAAGTCCAGGACCAGATGGCTTCACAGGTGAATTCTATCAAACATTTAGAGAAGAGCTAACACCTATCCTTCTCGAACTCTTCCCAAAAATTGCAGAGGAAGGAACTCTCCCAAACTCATTCTATGAGGCCAACATCACCCTGATACCAAAACCAGACAAAGACACTACAAAAAAAGAAAATTACAGACCAATATCACTGATGAATATAGATGCAAAAATCCTCAACAAAATACTAGCAAACAGAATCCAACAACACATTAAAAGGATCATACACCACAATCAAGTGGGATTTATCCTAGGGATGCAAGGATTCTTCAATATACGCAAATCAATCAATGTGATACACCATATTAACAAATTGAAGAATAAAAACCGGGCTTCCCTGGTGGCGCAGTGGTTGAGAATCTGCCTGCTAATGCAGGGGACACGGGTTCGAGCCCTGGTCTGGGAAGATCCCACATGCCACGGAGCAGCTGGGCCCGTGAGCCACAATTGCTGAGCCTGCGCGTCTGGAGCCTGTGCCCCGCGACGGGAGGGGCCGCGATAGAGAAAGGCCCGCGCACCGCGATGAAGAGCGGTCCCCGCACCGCGATGAAGAGTGGCCCCCGCTTGCCGCAACTGGAGAAAGCCCTCGCACGAACCGAAGACCCAACACAGCCAAAAATAAATAAATAAATAAATAAATAAATAAATAAATAAATAAGAAAATCCTTTAAAAAAAAAAAAAAAAAAGAATAAAAACCATATGATCATCTCAATAGATGCAGAAAAAGCTTTTGACAAAATTCAACACCCATTTATGATAAAAACTCTCCAGAAAGTGGGCATAGAGGGAACCTACCTCAACATAATAAAGGCCATATATGACAAACCCACAGCAAACATCATTCTCAATGGTGAAAAACTGAAACCATTTCCTCTAAGAGCAGGAACGAGACAAGGATGTCCACTCTCACCACTATTATTCAACATAGTTCTGGAAGTCCTAGCCACGGCAATCAGAGAAGAAACAGAAATAAAAGGAATACAAATTGGAAAAGAAGAAGTAAAACTGTCACTGTTTGCGGATGACATGATACTATACATAGAGAATCCTAAAACTGCCACCAGAAAACTGCTAGAGCTAATTAATGAATATGGTTAAGTTGCAGGATACAAAATTAATGCACAGAAATCTCTTGCATTCCTATACACTAATGATGAAAAATCTGAAAGAGAAATTATGGAAACACTCCCATTTACCATTGCAACAAAAAGAATAAAATACCTAGGAATAAACCTACCTAGGGAGACAAAAGACCTGTATGCAGAAAACTATAAGACACTGATGAAAGAAATTAAAGATGATACCAACAGATGGAGAGATACACCATGTTCTTGGATTGGAAGAATCAACATTGTGAAAATGAGTATACTACCCAAAGCAATCTACAGATTCAATGCAATCCCTATCAAATTACCAATGGCATTTTTTACGGAACTAGAACAAATCATCTTAAAATCTGTATGGAGGCACAGAAGACCCCGAATAGCCAAAGCAGTCTTGAGGCAAAAAAATGGAGCTGGAGGAATCAGACTCCCTGACTTCAGACTCTACTACAAAGCTACAGTAATCAAGACAATATGGTACTGGCACAAAAACAGAAACATAGATCAATGGAACAAGATAGAAAGCCCAGAGATTATCCCACGCACCTATGGTCAACTAACCTATGACAAAGGAGGCAAAGATATACAATGGAGAAAAGACAGTCTCTTCAATAAGTGGTGCTGGGAAAACTGGACAGCTACATGTAAAAGAATGAAATTAGAATACTCCCTAACACCATACACAAAAATAAACTCAAAATGGATTAGAGACCTAAATATAAGACTGGACACTATAAAACTCTTAGAGGAAAACATAGGAAGAACACTCTTTGACATAAATCACAGCAAGATCTTTTTTGATCCACCTCCTAGAGTAATGGAAATAAAAACAAAAATAAACAAATGGGACCTAATGAAACTTCAAAGCTTTTGCACAGCAAAGGAAACCATAAACAAGACGAAAAGACAACCCTCAGAATGGGAGAAAATATTTGCAAATGAATCAACGGACAAAGGACTAATCTCCAAAATATATAAACAGCTCATTCAGCTCAATATTAAAGAAACAAACACCCCAATCCAAAAATGGGCAGAAGACCTAAAGAGACATTTCTCCAAAGAAGACATACAGATGGCCACGAAGCACGTGAAAAGATGCTCAACATCACTAATTATTAGAGAAATGCAAATCAAAACTACAATGAGGTATCACCTCACTCCTGTTAGAATGGGCATCATCAGAAAATCTACAAACAACAAATGCTGGAGAGGGTGTGGAGAAAAGGGAACCCTCTTGCACTGTTGGTGGGAATGTAAATTGATACAGCCACTATGGAGAACAATATGGAGGTTCCTTAAAAAACTAAAAATAGAATTACCATATGACCCAGCAATCCCACTACTGGGCATATACCCAGAGAAAACCGTAATTCAAAAAGACACATGCACCCGAATGTTCATTGCAGCACTATTTACAATAGCCAGGTCATGGAAGCAACCTAAATGCCCATCAACAGACGAATGGATAAAGAAGATGTTGTACATATATACAATGGACTATTACTCAGCCATGAAAAGGAACGAAATTGAGTCATTTGTTGAGAAGTGGATGGATCTAGAGACTGTCATACAGAGTGAAGTAAGTCAGAAAGAGAAAAACAAATATCGTATATTAATGCATGTATGTGGAACCTAGAAAAATGGTACAGATGAACCGGTTTGCAGGGCAGAAGTTGAGACACAGATGTAGAGAATGGACATATGGACACCAAGGGGGGAAAACTGCGGTGGGGTGGGGATGGTGGTGTGCTGAATTGGGTGATTGGGATTGACATGTATACACTGATGTGTATAAAATTGATGCCTAATAAGAACCTGCAGTATAAAAAAACAAACAAAGAAAACAACTAATACTAAACTTTCTTTGGGTTATTTGTATGGAAATATGTTAATATAAATGTTTCAGACATTACATAAAATTTCTAAAAATCTTATATTTGTATTTGTATGGAAATATGTTAATATAAATGTTTCAGACATTACATGAAATTTCTAAGAATCTTATATGTTCTGGTATAATGTTATAAGTAATAATCCTAGTTATTACTTTAAAATGTATATCTCAGAAATAACTAATTTTCTTGTCAACTGCATTATTATGAACTTTCATCAAATCTTTAACTGTGGTCATTTTTAAGTCTTTTGTCATTTACAGACAGTTCTGGGTGTACTCTGATGCTTTTGCAAATATGTTCCTATAAAAGGGTTTCATCTTCAAGAAATTCATGGAAAAGACTCTGACAAGTACAGGTTTCTGGTAACTGACTGTACTGCTGAACTGAATGAATAAGCATTTTCAGAACTAATGAAAAACTGATGAACTCAAAAAAGTGCTAACAAAAGATCAAGATGAAAAAAAAAATTTAATTACATGGGACTGAGTGAACTGATGAGGATGAGTATAATTTTTGTGACTTTCTGTCTGAATTAAAAAAAAAATCCCACAAGGACTCAGAGGCAAAGAATATACAAATCAATTTTCACTGCAAGTAAAGGAGCTGTTACAGTGGAGGATTACTGGACTGAATGCCAATATTATAACATAGTATGAGTGTGTTTCAGGTTTGGTAATTGCAATCATCGTTGCTTTTGTTGTGGTCATCCATGTACAATGCTTGGTGTCAGTCTATTTATCTCTTGTAAAAATAAAATACAGTGTGTGTGTGTGAAAAAAAAAATTAAACACAAAGAAAAAATATTAAAAGCAGCAAGGCAAAAACAACAAATAACATACAAGGGAATCCCCATAAGGTTAACAGCTGATCTTTCAGCAGAAACTCTGCAAGCCAGTAGGGAGTGGCAGGACATATTTAAAGTGATGAAAGGGAAAAACCTACAACAAACATTACTCTACCCAGCAAGGATCTCATTCAGATTCGACGGAAAAATTAAAATCTTTACAGACAAGCAAAAGCTAAGAGAATTCAGCACCACCAAACCAGCTTTACAACAAACACTAAAGGAACTTCTCTAGGCGGGAAACACAAGAGATGGAAAAGACCTACAAAAACAAACCCGAAACAATTAGAGAAAACGGTAATAGGAACATACATATTGATAACTACCTTAAATGTAAATGGATTAAATGCTCCAACCAAAAGACACAGACTGGCTGAATGGATACAAAAACAACACCTGTATATATGCTGTCTACAAGAGACCCACTTCAGACCGAGGAACACATACAGACTGAAAGTGAGGGGATGGAAAAAGATATTCCATGGAATTGGAAATCAAAAGAAAGCTGGAGTAGCAATTCTCATGGCAGACAAAATAGACTTTAAAATAAAGACTATTACAAGAGACAAAGAAGGATACTACATAATGATCAAGGGAGCAATCCAAGAAGAAGATATAACAATTGTAAATATTTATGCACCCAACATAGGAGCATCTCAATACATAAGGCAAATGCTAACAGCCATAAAAGGGGAAATCGACAGTAACACAATCATAGTAGGGGACTTTAACACCCCACTTTCACCAACGGACAGATCATCCAAAATGAAAATAAATAAGGAAACACAAGCTTTAAATGATACATTAAACAAGATGGACTTAATTGATATTTATAGGACATTCCATCCAAAAACAACAGAATACACTTTCTTCTCAAGTGCTCATGGAACATTCTCCAGGATAGATCACATCTTGGGTCACAAATCAAGCCTTGGTAAATTTAAGAAAACTGAAACCATATCAAGTATCTTTTCCGATGACAACACTATGAGAATACATATCAATAAGAGGGAAAAATTTGTAAAAAATAGAAAACATGGAGGCTAAACAATACACTACTAAATAACCAAGAGATCACTGAAGAAATCAAAGAGGAAATCAAAAAATACCTAGAAAAAAATGACAATGAAAACACGATGACCCAAAACCTATGGGATGCAGCAAAAGCAGTTCTAAGAGGGAAGTTTACAGCAATACAATCCTACCTCAAGAAACAAGAAACATCTCGAATAAACAACCTAACCTTACACCTAAAGCAATTAGAGAAAGAAGAACAAAAAAAACCCCAAAGTTAGCAGAAGGAAAGAAATCATAAAGATCAGAGCAGAAATAAATGAAAAAGAACTCACGGAAACAATAGCAAACATCAATAAAACTGAAAGGTGGTTCTTTGAGAAGATAAACAAAATTGATAAACCATTAGCCAGACTCATCAAGAAAAAAAGGGAGAAGATTCAAATCAACAGAATTAGAAATGAAAAAGGAGAAGTAACAACTGACACTACAGAAATACAAAGGATCATGAGAGATTACTACAAGCAACTATATGCCAATAAAAAGGACAACCTGGAAGAAATGGACAAATTCTTAGAGACGCACATCCTTCTGAGACTGAACCAGGAAGAAATAGAAAATGTAAACAGACCAATCACAAGCACTGAAGTTGAGACTGTTATTAAAAATCTTCCAACAAACCAAAGCTCAGGACCACATGGCTTCACAGGTGAATTCTATCAAACATTTAGAGAAGAGCTAACACCTATCCTTCTCAAATTCTTCTAAAATATAGCAGAGGGAGAGACACTCCCAAACTCATTCTACGAGATCACCATCACCCTGATACCAAAACCAAAGATGTCACAAAGAAAGAAAACTACAGCCCAATATCACTGATGAACACAGATGCAAAATACCTCAACAAAATACTAGCAAACAGAATCTAACAGCACATTAAAAGGATTATACACCATGATCAAGTGGGGTTTATCCCAGGAATGCAAGGATTCTTCAGTATATGCAAATCAATCAATGTGATACACCAATATTAACAAATTGAAGGAGAAAAACCATATGATCATCTCAATAGATGCAGAAAAGGCTATTGACAAAATTCAACACACGTTTATGATAAAACTCTCCAGAAAGTAGGCATAGAGGGAACTTACCTCAACATAATAAAGGCCATATATGACAAACCCCGGCCAACATTGTTCTCAGTGGTGAAAAACTGAAACCATTTCCTCTAAGATCAGGAACAAGACAAGGTTGTCCACTCTCACCACTATTATTCAACATAGTTTTGGACGTTTTACCCACAGCAATCAGAGAAGGAAAAGAAATAAAAGGAATCCAAATTGGAAAAGAAGAAGTAATGCTGTCATTGTTTGCAAATGACATGATACTATACACAGAGGATCCTAAAGATGCTACCAGAAAACTACTAGAGCTAATCAATGAATTTGGTAAAGTAGCAGGATAAAAAATTAATTCACAGAAATCTCTTGCATTCCTATACACTAATGACGAAAAATCTGAAAGAGAAATTAAGGAAACACTCCCATTTACCACTGCAACAAAAAGAATAAAATACCTAGGAATAAACCTACCTAAGGAGACAAAAGACCTGTATGCAGAAAATTATAGGACACTGATGAAAGAAATTAAAGATGATACAAACAGATGGAGAGATATACCATGTTCTTGGACTGGAAGAAACAACACTGTGAAAATGACTATACTACCCAAAGCAATCTACACAGTCAGTGCAATCTCTACCAAACTACCAATGGCATTTTTCGCAGAACTAGAATAAAAAATTTCACAATTTTTATGGAAATACAAAAGACCCTGAATAGTCAAAGCAATCTTGAGAAAGAAAAATGGAGCTGGAGGAATCAAGCTCCCAGACTGCAGACTATACTACAAAACTACACTAATCAAGACAGTATGGTAATGGCACTAAAACAGAAATATAGATCAATGGAACAGGATAGAAAGCCCAGAGATAAACCCACACGCATATGGTCACCTTATCTTTGATAAAGGAGGCAAGAATATACAATGGTGAAAAGACAGCCTCTTCAATAAGTGGTGCTGAGAAAACTGGACAGTTACATGTAAAAGAATGAAATTAGAACACTCCCTACAACCATACACAAAAATAAACTCAAAATGGATTAAAGACCTAAATGTAAGGCCAGACACTGTAAAACTGTTAGAGGAAAACATAGGCAGAACACTCTATGACATAAATCCCAGCAAGGTCCTTTTTGACCCACCTCCTGGAGAAATGGAAATAAAAACAAAAATAAACAAATGGGACCTAATGAAACTTAAAAGCTTTTGCACAGCAAACAAAACCATAAACAAGATGAAAAGACGACCCTCAGAATGGGAGAAAATATTTGCAAATGAAGCAACAGACAAAGGATTAATCTCCAATATTTACAAGCAGCTCATGCAGCTCAATATCAAAAAAACAAACAACCCAATCCAAAAATGGGTGGAATACCTAAATAGACATTTCTCCATAGAAGATATACAGATTGCCAACAAACACATGAAAGGATGCTCAACATCACTAATCATTAGAGAAATGCAGATCAAAACTACAATGAGGTATCACCTCACACCAGTCAGAATGGCCATCATCCAAAAATCTACAAACAATAAATGCTGAAGAGGGTGTGGAGAAAAGGGATCCCTCGTGCACTGTTGGTGGGAATGTAAATTGGTACAGCCACTACGGAGAACAGTATGGAGCTTCCTTAAAAAACTAAAAATAGAACTACCATATGACCCAGCAATCCCACTACTGGGCATATACCCTGTGAAAACCATCATTCAAAAAGAGTCATGTACCACAATGTTCATTGCAGCTCTACTTACAATAGCCAGGACATGGAAGCAACCTAAGTGTCCATCATCGGATGAATGGATAAAGAAGACGCGGCACATATATACAATGGAATATTACTCAGCCATAAAAAGAAATGAAATTGAGTTATTTGTACTGAGGTGGATGGACCTGGAGTCTGTCATATAGAGTGAAGATAAGTCAGAAAGAGAAAAACAAATACCGTATGCTAACACATATATATGGAATCTAAAAAGAAAAGAAAAAAAAATAGTTCTGAGAAACCTAGGGGCAGGACAGGAATAAAGATGCCAACGTAGAGAATGGACTTGAGGACACGGTGAGGGGGCAGAATAAGCTGGGATGAAGTGAGAGAGTGGCATGGACATATAGACACTACCAAATGTAAGATAGATAGCTAGTGGGAAGCAGCCGCATAGCACAGGGGGATCAGCTCTGTGCTTTGTGACCACCTAGATGGGTGGGATAGGGAGGGTGGGAGGGAGACGCAAGAGGGAGGAGATATGGGGATATATGTATATGTATAGCTGATTCACTTTGTTATACAGCAGAAACTAACACACCGTTGTAAAGCAATTAGGCTCCAATAAAGATGTTAAAAAAACAGTAGGTAAGTTGAGAATAATTACTGTGAACATATTATGGATACTGTGGTGCAGTAACAATAATGAAGTGTTAAAATCAAGGTGAACACACAAATACTACTGACTGAAGGACTCGAGCAGGTTAAAAACTTGAAAATGGAGGGAGGGCAGTTGTGAAAAACAAAGGAGTACAGGCAGAAGGGTATGTGGAGCTGCTTCAACTGGTGGAATGGAAGAATAAGAGTCAAGCCTTCGATCTAACTTGAGAGTCAATAACTTGACTTTGAGCAAGTTACTTAGTTTCTCTGAGCCTCAGTTTTCCCCCTTATAAACACAAGAATTAGGCTCCATGATCTGTAAGCACCTTTTCTAGCTCTAATTTTTCATGATCCCAACTGAACAATTACCATCCTTTGCTTACTTGCAAAGAATTTTGTTTGTAATAAGGTGACTAACAACGTGGAGGGTTGTGTTTACCAAATCAATGGAAAATTACAATTTCTAGTGTATATTCCAGTCC
Organism: Balaenoptera acutorostrata; assembly: GCF_949987535.1. Taxonomy (NCBI): domain Eukaryota; kingdom Metazoa; phylum Chordata; class Mammalia; order Artiodactyla; family Balaenopteridae; genus Balaenoptera; species Balaenoptera acutorostrata. The sequence continues at coordinate 86,540,534 of NC_080067.1, read as the reverse complement.
AGAGGTTGGCAAACTTTTGCTGTAAAATGCCAGGTAGCAAATATTTTATGCACTGTGGACCACATGGTCTCTGTCGTAACTACTCAAATCTGCCATTATTGCATGAAAGCTACCAGAGAGAATATGTGAACACTTGAGTGTGGCTGTGTTCCAATAAAACTTTATTTACAAAAACAGAAGGCAGATTGGATTTGGCCCCCAGTCTCTAGTTTGCCAACTCAAGCATGGAAAATGGATTATACGTCATTTAATGTAATTTTTAGGCTTATGTATGTATTATACACATATGTATTATACATCGTAAGAATGCAGTAAACGCTTTTGAAAAGAAACAAGTTTGCCCACTTGAGAATCCATATAGACTGCCATATTGCACAACTCCAGGGGCCACCATTCACAGTGACTTTATAGAGCACTCTAGAATTCTATACAGTACAATATGAACGAGAGAGATGTACCTCTATGGCCCTGCTGGTGGAACTGATACGTGAGTAACACTAACAACCTAAAAGGGAGAAATTGGGTGCTGAGGAAGGAAGGAAGAATCTGAAAAAGGAGTATCAATGGAATAGAATTCCTATCTTCTATTCCCTTCAGGAACTCTAAGCCTGCCCTCTCCATGCTATTTCTTCCCCACTCCCCAAACAAAACGTTCCTATCTCAGGAAAGAGAGAGTATACCAGTCATTTTTAACTTGAAGTGAATTTAACAACGAGTTACCTTTCTCAGAAGTGCTTTGATTTAAAGATTCTTAACAACTGGAGGTGCTCCAAGAAACTGTGAGGAGGTAGGGGAGAGCTCCTGAACGTACACCCCAGTAGCCACCTGCTGCTTGCAAGCCCTTTATATTGTTTAGCTGTTGGTTTACATCCCGTCTTCCAGAAAGAACACTTATCTACGCTGAGGTCTTACCCCCACATCAAATCATACATTCCAGTAAAAGTTACTAATCAGAGGACATCTATACCCCTAATCGTAGCTGATCAACTCAAGGATGGGCACCTGACCCTGGCCAATCAGAGTCCTTCCCTGGGATATTTCAAACCAGAACTCAGGGAAGAAGAGTAGGCGCTTTCTCTGGTAGCGAAACTATAAAACAGCTCTCTGTCACCAACCACGTGCCCTACCACATGCACAAAGCAGGTCCAAGAGAATAAAGCCAATGTGCAGTGAGACGCCAGGAGAACAGAGTTTGGGGGATGTTCTTATCAATATTTCCAATTATGCTTCAGGCCCTGCTGTACCCCATCCCTCTCAGATTGTGGGGATGCCCTCAGTATCCTTCTAATAAGTCTCCTTTTGCCCAGACTACTTCATGTAGAATTTTTGCTACTTGTAACCAAAATAGATCAGAAAACTAAAGTCCTGTAACTATAAATTTTTCCCCCAGATCTATACTCTTGTATCCTGTCTTTAAGATTCTGTAGTCTTCCTTTCCCTGGGATTTTCCCAAATCTTGCTGATGGAGGAAAAGTTAAATTTTCTTCCACTGTATATCAAGCATCAACCCTAGCCCACACTCATGTCTACATGCTAATAGGGATTCTGTGGTGTGGACAGAATCTACAGACTTTTGGGTATTACCACAAGGAATTCAATCTGCACCCATCCCTCAATGACCCTTAGATATGAAAGACAACACAGTAGCAACTAAGTATATGACACGTCACCCATTTCACCAAAGGGCAGGGAAGAAGTATTCATACTTCAAAAGCTTCAATAATAAATTCAATAATGTTATCCAACTGTAGAAACCCCAGCTTGGTAAGTTAAACCCCACCATTTTGTTTTGTTCTCATTGCTTAGTTGGTTAATTGTCATTTTAATAAGAAATACATGTACCTGGCACAACCTTGAAAGATTACGAGTGTTTATGGTGGTAAGTAAATCTCCCTTAACCACTTCCTCATCCCCCAGATACCAACTGTCCTCCCTAACGGCAACAGCTCTCATCAGTTTCTTGAATATGTTTCCAGAGATATTCTGTGTATTTATAAATATATATGCGCATATACAGTTTAATACAAATGCTAGTATTATAATACATACTATTTGTTCTTTGTTTTTTTCATGTAACAGTACATCTATTCTCACCACTCACCTGGAATGAGGCATATGTTATCTGAAGAACTGAATCTTCTGGTCACATCTGCTTGGGAGCGATACATACATAGTCACAGCTGAAGAAGAGAGATAGATACTTCCTGAGATCTCTATTAGATATGCTCCTTTGTTTTCCCTTAATACTATTATAAGATAAACTGAGGCATATTAAAATTTTTAAGAGTTCTTTTGAGCAAACACTGATTCAAATCAGGCAGCACCAAACCAGAAATGCTTAGAAGCACTCTACCTATAGGAGCTCAGAGAAAGACTTTTATAGACAGACATGGAAGCAAAGCAAGGAAATGAATTGATTGGTGACAGTTGTTGCCTTATTTGGGAAAGCCTAGTTGGATGCTTGTGATTGGTTGTCCTCAGGTTTTGATTTCTTAAACCTTAAGGCATGTCAGCCTTATATTTTGGTTTGCTTATGTAGGCTGTCAAGGCACTAGAGCCACCTCAATCTAATGGCCTCCTTGCCTGATTAATATGACAGTACGAACAGCAAGTTCTTTTAAGGAAGAAACTCAAAGGGGCAAAAATACAATACTGAGATTTGGAGATAAGGTAAATATCTAGCTGCTTACCAGATCCCAAGGGCAAACCTTGACTCTGGAGGGTTTGAAGTTTGAAGCAACACAATTCTTTATACAAGGGAGTTGTGAATTTCAGCACCTTGTGAAACAGAATAAGCTGTGGCCCTTGGGTTCCAAGCCATTTTACTAAATTAACAAAAGACCAATTCAGTGATGGGTTTTTAAAAAATATTAGTTAAGTTTTCTACTAAACTTTCGTGGTTGACATCATGAGAGAATAATTTCATGGTGGTCATAACCAAACCCAGGACTAGATCGAACATTAGTTTATTCTTATATGATCATTTATTTATAGGTTCTCTTTAAAGGGATATAACTTTCCACAGCTCAAGAGACTTATAAGACAGTTTGAACGACCAGTTTTAAGTGATTTTTACCCCTTCTTTGGAAAAGACAGCTTGAAATCTTTCTCTTCTGTTGGGCAAATCAACTCTATAAAGGAGAACAGCCGTGACATTTATCATCATTTAAATAGATTAGAGTTTCAAAGCATGCACTGTCCCAGATCTTAGTCCATCATAAATTTTGCATAAGTTTCTTTGCTCTGAGAAGATAGTCTGACCCTGGGCAGTGCTGTCCCTGGTCTTTGCCATTAAATTCCTCCCTCACTCATGCCTTTCTCTCTCCACATTTTAATAGTCCTGCCTTTAATCTAATTGGCCTCACAGGAACCATAATAGTTGAAGAGTTATAGCCATGGCCAAGAAAGTGTTAACAGCTGCCTGACTTGTGCTCACCCTATGGAACTTCACACCAAGTCCAACTCCAAAGAAAATTATGCTCTTTGAGCTTCCTTTTACATTTCCTTCTCGCTCTTTCCATCTCCCCTTCCATCCAGGAAGCATACTGACTTCCTGTTACATTGGATTGACCAAGGTCCTTCACTGTAAGCCTTCTCTGTAAGCCTGCATTCACTTCCAGGCAAATACCTTAGATCTAGACAAATCTGTCCACTTCCCTCTTAACCCAATTTTTTGTTGCTATATAACAAAGTCCCCAGAAGTCTCCCTCAGCCTGGTTCTACTGGCAAATTTTTTTTTTTTTTTGCTAAAATATCAGTAGTTTTTATTAGTGAGTAGCATTAACAATGGACAGCAGAAATTTTCTTGTTTTCCTCTTTTTTCCTCTCTAGATAAAAACAAACTGAGAAGTCTGAGAGCCTCTTTCTCAGAGGAGACAGATTATAAACCTATGAAATTTTGCAGTAGAGGGAAGAATACTGACTCCTCTTAGTTCTCCCCCCTTTTAACTTTGTGGTCAGTAAACTTAAGATTTGATGTGACTAAGATTGGAAATAATTATTTGCTCTCATATCTTCACTTGGAAATGAACATTCCCATATTATTTATTCAACAAATATTTACGAGTTCCTATGAGATATGTCAGGCTCTGTGTTAGGTCTAGGTGTTAAGCGGTGAAGCAAGTCATGGTGAAGAAAATCTGTGGGGGGGAAGGAAAAATGAAAACATAAAACATACACGTATGTACACTCACACATATGGGTGTATTTGTATATATTACTTAAACATGTATATGCATATATTTTGTATCTACTATATATTTTACACATTTATGTAAATTTAACTTCTTTATTTACCTCGTGTGTTTACTCTACACATACTTCCTATTGCACAAATTATCACAAGTACCATGAAGCTCAGTGACAGAGAACCAACTACCAATGGTGGGAGAAGTAGCTTAGGGACATTCCTGGTTCCTGGTCTTAAAGAAAAGTAGCAAAGGATCTTGAAGTTTCTGTGTGCCAGCCCACAGACTCTGGTGTGGAATGAAGGAGCCATTCAGAACTGTGTCCTATGTGGGTGACTAAATGCCTGTGAGTTCAGCCGCATAGTGAGCACACCAATGGGTTCATTCAATGAGGAGCTAAAAATATTAGCACAGATACTGATGAAATGGATAAGGGAAATATTGAAGTCATGGTGTGTACATTACTCCTCTGAAGACAACACCTGTAAGATTCACAGCTTCTCTTCTTTCCAGCAGTGTTCCACAGTATAATCAAGCTCAGGTGCATAAATTATGTTTATAGCATTGAGTTAGAATCTCTGTGTTAACTGTAGTGAGAATATGTGCCTCAGGTTGATAGTCTCATGTTTCCAATTCATCTCGGCATTCACTTGAACATGAACCTGCCTCTCTATTCCATAACATTTTCTTCCAGGCAGAAGGTCTCTGCTCCAGGACACTACACTTTCTAAAGCCTTTGTGCTCAAAGTCAGGCTTTCTTTTAGGCCCCTCTGAATCAGGAAGAATAATGATCTTCCTCTCTGAGATTCCAGATCTATGCTTTCTGCCCATGCTCAAAATTATTTACAGTTTCCTAAATTCCTTTTCTCAGCTGGTGCCTCTCAGAATTCACCCAGAGACATTTTTGAATAGTTTTTCCTTTGTTCCTGAGATGCAGCATCCTACACGGCACTACGAAGCTCAGCCTCCAATCTTTGAGTTTCCCTTAACCTCTCCATGACGATCTCTCTCCTACTGGTCCTTTCACTAAATGTCCCCACCATGAGACTAGCTAACAAGGTCCTCCTACCTTAATTGGCCTCTCAGAGGCTCACTTTTCTTTATGTAACCCCAGGGTCTCTCAAACTCCCACTGTTCCTCCACAATAACCTAGCTGGCATCAGTAGCCCACCTGGATACCAGTTAGCTCAGAGCTGTCACAATCATTAGCATAGCAAAGCCCCATTATATCTACACATGCTTCCCCAATATTGCCTTTCCCTGGCAACATTTACCATTTAAAACTCCACATTTACTTTTTGTCTCAGCTGCTCCAAAGTCCAAGAGAAGCCAAATAACTTTGGGAAAGTTTGATATTTGTTTATCTTATTGAGTCATTCCAAAAGAAGTTTGTATAATCTATTTTAAATATCTGATGAAATAATTCATGACAAAATGTTAATAACTAGAAACACGCTAGTCAAACCTTTATATTCATATAGGTCGGACTTTTAATATTGGTAAGACTAATCTCTAGTTATTTAAACTTGGGCAAGTTAGGAAACGTTCCCATTATCAGATTCATCATATTAAATGAGCATACTCATTCCTCATCTCTCAGCAGTAATAGCAATAACATCAATAATATGGATAGTAGATAGTCCACAAATGTTATGTTCCATCTCTCCTCTCCAGGGTATTTGTGTTATTTTAAGAGGCTACAGCATCTTCCTCAATGGGATGACTCTGCGAAGGCTTCAGAAGGTTCTGTTTGGGATAAAACTTTGGAACAGGTTCTTGTCAATGTTTCTGACATTAATCATATAGGTAACACCTCACTCTAGCTCTGCTATCAAGAACATCACTGGCCATTTTTTCCTCTCATTCTTATTATTGTCCTGTAATTATCAAATAAGTTTTTGCAGTTTCTTTTCCTAAAGTCTATGTTTCTGATTATATGATAGGTGACACAAATATTTCAAAATTTACAACTTGGCACTATCTGTACAATTGATAATGTTAACTCATTCCACAATCGTGTTGTATCCCCAAATGTAGAGGACTCTATTACACTGATTACCCTTATATTCCTGCAGCAATCATTGCATTTCTCTGTCTAGAATCTGCTCCATCTCTTCTGGCAATAGATTCTGTGCTTTTGACTACAGGAGTGTGCATGTGAACCAACCTGAGTCAAGAAATTTTGTCCGACTCTGGCCACTGAGATTGGCCTGGAATAGACAGATGATCCATACATAGTCCTGCTCCAGAATATTTCTGGCTTGAAGGAGCAGAAATTATATCTCTCCCCTCTGGTGGCAGAATTTCTGGGAAGTGAGTTCAGGGCTTCAAGTGGCCATGTTCCTTGCCTTATGTAGAAAATTTGTCTATATTAGGAAAAGATGAAGTCAATACATAAAAGAAGCTGAAAAGTGACAGAGAGATGGAGAAAGAGTCCTGACATCATCACAGGCCAGGGAACCAGTTGCTCTTGAGGCCAACACCACCTTTTCTGTGATGTGTTTCATGAGTAATAAATTCTCCTTCACCTTGAATGAGAATCTTGTTATTTGTAAGTTAAAAAGTGCTTATTCATAAAATTTCCATTATCTTGTCCCAGCTCTTAAAGAAGAACTCCTACCAAAATAAACAGACTGGTCTATGCTATGGGAATCTACTCAAAATCTTGAGAAAGAGATGACTTTTATCATTTCCTACTAACCCACTTTGCAATCCTCTTTCCTGCTGCCTTACTTCATTGGCTTACCCCTTCTGCCATCTCTTCCCTTTTCTTAGATGTTTTCAGCTCTATCCTCAAACAATTTTAGCTTCATCTAGTCTAGAAAGACCTTTCTTTGATGCTGTTGCTGCCTCAGCATACCATGTCATTTAGCCAGGGTGTGCCAGGCTCTGCTGCAATAACAAACAGCATCGGCATCTCAGAGGAAACAACAAAGATTTATTTCTTTCTCATAATAAGTGCAGTACAGGGCAGGGTGACTCTCTAGAACAAAGATCTTCTATGTGGACAATTCAATGTCCCTAATAAAGAATATTCTGGCATTCTGTGATTGTACAGTGTACAGCATTGTAGTGGCTGTAGCTGCCACAGCAAGTACAAGAGGGGAAGAGAAGGATGGAGAATTGCACACAAACTCCTTAAATGCTTCTGCCCAACACTGAGACACGTCACCTTTGCAGAAATTTTATTGGCGAAAGTAACTCTTATGATCATAGCTAACTTCAAGGATTCAGTTTGAGGGAGAGATATTGGATATGAGTGAGTATTAGATATTTCTACACCTCTCTCTCCTTTGGTTTTACCACTAGAAATCCCAAGAAGTTAGAGCAAAATCAATGTAAATTTTTTTTCACAAACACTCAATCCTTAACTCCTTGCAAATTTGCTTCTGTACCAATAACTTGAATCAGTCAGCGTGGGTGAAGTAATGATTTTCCCACTCCCCCAAATCCAGTAGCTTACAACAATAAACGTTCGTTTCTTTTTCATTACACTTGACTGCGGGTTGGTTGCAGCTCTGCTGCAGGCTGCAGCTCCACCCCTTGTGTCCTCTTTTCTGGGACCAAGGCTGAAGGAGCAGTTCCCACGCTTCTGCTCAGACATGACATCGTTCACATTTGCTCACATGCCATTAGCCAAAGCACATCGTGTGGCCAGACCCAAAGTCAGTGAGGCTGGGATGTACACTCCCCCTACAGGAGGCACAAAAGGTTTCAGGGCAGTGGGTGAGGATCCTCATACGGAGAAGCAGATGTGAGTAACCATGAGCAATAATATAATCGGTCACAGCTCTCGGCTGGCACTGCTCTGTTGGTACTTTTCTTATTCTGTCCACCTCTTCCTAGGTAGGTACCTTTTTCTTACATGGTTTTAACTATAAAATCCTAAAAATAGCACATAAATTACCTCTCTGAAACTATTTGTTTCTCTCACAACTTAACTTAAAATATTAAATCATCTGCCAGAAATATGCATTGTGTGAATTACAATTCCCATCAGCATCTCACTAGACATGCCTTAAACATATCCCAGCAGGTAAGCATTCTTCCATATATTCCCATTTCTGTCTGAGGTGGCATTATTATCCTGACCCATCCCCTGCCATTAACGTCAGTGTCATTCTTAAACCCTACTTCTTTGCTTCCCCCACATCTTGTGAGTCGAGTGCTATCTAAAAATCCCTTCTAATGTTTCGTTCCCCCCCATTACCTAATTCTACTATGATCCAGATACTTCTAACTTAGGCTATTTCAATATCTTTCCTAATAGCGTACCTTATAACCCAGAAATTCCTTTCTTAAGTGCATGCCCTTAAGAATTCTCACACACATGCACAGAGAAATTGCAAGAATCTTCACTTCAGCATTGATTGGAATAACAAAAAACTGGAAAACAGGCACATGACCATTAACAAGAGAACTGATTGATTCTGGTATATTCACATGATGGAATAGTAGACAGCAGTGAAAATAAATAGTTACATATATCAACATGGACGATTTTCACAACAAAATGTCTGCTAGAATAGCAACATCACATGACATCCTTTCGATAAATATCTCAAATTATGCAAATAATCTCGTTGTTTAGTAACATAATTTAGTAAGAGTATGTTTTAAAAGCATGGAATTCATAAATACCAAAATCATTACCATGGTTACTGAGCAGGGCATGGAGAACGGGGGTGAGAAGAGGAATGTGCCAGGAGGTGGTACACAGAGGGCTTCAACTGTATCCATAATGTTGTATTACTTAAGGTGGGTTTTGGATACACAGGGGTTTTGTTTGTTTATTTTTTACTCTTTATGACTTTAACCTATCAGAAATACTTAATGGTACACCATAAAAATTTTAAATGTCCCCTAACTAATCTCTCCATTCTAGACTCTCCCCATCTTAAAGCATTCTGCACCATTAGCCCAATTAATCTTTCTAAAATGCCATTTAGCTTTATCTTTAATTTGCAAGTCTCCTACTAGTCTCTACAGCCTATAAGATAAATTCCACACTCCTTGCCTGTCATCCAAAGCTGCCAAGACCTGGAACCCTCCCCATTGCCATCTTCCTTATTCCCTTACCTGAAACATTCTCTCCTTCCCTGCCTTTTTACTTAAGTCTTATTTTCCCATCAATATCCAGTCTACCCATCCTTTTCCCGTCAAACCTATCTTAGATGGTGGAATAGATGGCCCTCTTTCTTATCTAGGGCTCTTCCCCTATGCATACTCTTCAGCCCCTTTCTTCCCACACCCTCTGGGAACAAGTTCCATCAACTTCCCCATTTTCTTTTAACTCGCTATGTTTTCTACATTCCTTTGTCTCCTATACAACCTCCTTTATCAAGCCTTCTCTTCCACTCAGCCCTGGGGGTTGAGCATCTACCACTCTGCATTCTTGGTATGTTTTTTAGGGATTGCCAAGACGTGTGAAAGGTCAAAGATTTCACCCTACTTGCAAACTAGCCACTTAGCCCCACAGAGTTTCATGGATGTTGGCAAAAGATGTAAAATGCCTGATCAAAGACAAATTATTTTATTGCTCACAGCAAAAGCAAGAGCTGGGACATGAGCTTTTCTTGTGCTAGTTACCAGAACCCCAATTCCTATTGGAAGATGCAGAAGACCATGTGACACCTGCACACACACTGGGTTACATTATAGGAAAGAAATCCTGAGCTTAGGGAACAAGAGTTTTTTATAACAGTCAGTAAGAGAGAGATTGGTTCAAGATGGCAGAGTAGAAAGATGTGCATTCAATCCCTCTTGCAAGAGCACCAAATCACAACTAACTGATGAACAATAATCGACAGGAAGACACTGGAACTCACCAAAAAAGATACCCCACATCCAAAGACAAAGCAGAAGCTGCAATGAGATGGCAGGAGGGGCCCAATCACAATAAAATCAAATCCCATAACCACTGGGTGTGTGACTCACAAACTAGAGAAGAATTATACCACAGAAGTCCTACCACTGAAGTGAATATTCTGAACCCCACCTCAGGCTTCCCAACCTGGGGGTCTAGCAATGGGAGGGGGAATTCTCAGAGAATCAGACTTTGAAGGCTACTGGGATTTGATTGCAGGACTTTGACAGGATTGGGGGAAACAGAGACTCCACTCTTGGAGGGCACACACAAAGTAGTGTGTGCATCAGGACCCAGGGGAAGGAGCAGTGACCCCATAGGAGACTGAACCAGACCTACCTGCTAGTGTTGGAGGGTCTCCTGCAGAGGCAGGGGATGGCTATGGCTCACCATGAGGACAAGGACACTGGCAGCAGAAGTTCTGGGAAGTACTCCTTGGCATGAGCCCTCCTGGAGTTCACCATTAGCCCCATCAAAGAGCCAGGTAGGCTCCAGTGTTGGGTCTCCTCAGGCCAAACAACCAACAGGAGGGAACCCAGCCCCACCCATTAGCAGACAAGTGGATTAAAGTTTTACTGAGCTCTGCCCACCAGAGCAACACCAAGCTCTACCCACCACCAGTCCCTCCCATCAGGAAACTTGCACAAGCCTCTTAGATAGCCTCATCCACCAGAGGGCAGACAACAGAAGCAAAAAGAACTACAATCCTACAGCCTGTGGAACAAAAACCACCTTTGAAGAAAAACAGGCAAGATGAAAAGGCAGAGGGCCATGTATCAGATGAAAGAACAAGATAAAACCCCAGAAAAACAACTAAATGAAGTGGAGATAGGAAACCTTCCAGAAAAAGAATTCAGGATAATGATAGTGAAGATGATCTGGGACCTCGGAAAAAGAATGGAGGCAAAGATCGAGAAGATGCAAGAAATGTTTAATAAAGACCTAGAAGAATTAAAGAACAAACACACAGAATAATTAAAGAACAAACAAACAGAGATGAACAATACAATAACTGAAATGAAAAATACACTAGAAGGAATCAATAGCAGAATAACTGAGGCAGAAGAACGGATAAGTGACCTGGAAGACAGAGGAGTGGAATTCACTGCCATGGTACAGAATAAAGAAAAAAGAATGAAAAGAAATGAAGACAGCCTAAGGAACCTCTGGGACAATATTAAACACAACAACATTCGCATTATAGGGGTCCCAGAATGAGAAGAGAGAGAGAAAGGACCTGAGAAAGTATTTGAAGAGATTATAGTCGAAAACTTCCCTAACATGGGAAAGGAAATAGCCACCCAAGTCCAGGAAGCACAGAGAGTCCCAGGCAGGAAAAACCCAAGGAGAAACACACGGAGACACATAGTAATCAAACTGACAAAAATTAAAGACAAAGAGAAATTATTGAAAGCAACAAGGTAAAAACAACAAATAAAAAACAAGGGACCTCCCATAAGGTTAACAGCTGACTTCTCAGCAGAAACTCTACAAGCCAGAAGGAAGTGGCATGACATATTTAAAGTGATGAAAGGGAAGAACCTACAACCAAGATCACTCCACCCGGCAAGGATCTCATTCAGATTCCACGAAAAATCAAAAGCTTTACAGACAAGCAAAAGCTAAGAGAATTCAGCACCACCAAACCAGCTCTACAACAAATGATAAAGGAACTTCTCTAAGTGGGAAACACAAGAGAAGAAAAGGACCTACAAAAACAAACCCAAAACAATTAAGAAAATGGTAATAGGAACATACATATCAATAATTACCTTAAATGTGAATGGATTAAATGCTCCAATCAAAAGACACAGGCTTGCTGAATGGATACAAAAACAAGACTCATATATATGCTGTCTACAAGAGACCCACTTCAGACCTAGGGACACATAGAGACTGAAAGTGAGGGGATGTAAAAAGATATTCCATGCAAATGGAAAGCAAAAGAAAGCTTCAGTAGCAATACTCATATCAGGTAAAACAGACTTTAAAATAAAGAATGTTACAAGAAACAAGGAATGACAATACATAATGATCAAGGAATCAATCCAAGAAGAAGATATAACAATTATAAACATATATGCACCAAACTTAGGAGCACCTCATTACATAAGGCAAATGCTAAAAGCTATAAAAGAGTAAATCAACAGTAACACAATAATAATGGGGGACTTTAACACCTCACTTACACCAATGGACAGATCAGACAGAAAATTAATAAGGAAACACAAGCTTTAAATGACACAATAGACCAGACAGATTTAATTGACATTTATAGGACATTCCATCCGAAAACAGCAGTTTACACGTTCTTCCCAAGTGCACACAGAACACTCTCCAGGATAGATCACATCTTGGGTCACAAATCAAGCCTGGGTAAATTTAAGAAAGTTGAAATCATATCAAGCATCTTTTCTGACAATGCTATGAGATTACAAATCAATTACAGGGAAAAAAACGTAAAAAACACAAACACATGGAAGTTAAACAATACACTACTAAATAACCAAGAGTTCACTGAAGAAATCAAAGAGGAAATCAAAAAATACCTAGAAACAAATGACAATGAAAACACGATGATCCAAAACCTATAGGATGCAGCAAAAGCAGTTCTAAGACGGAAGTTTACAGCAATACAATCCTACCTCAAGAAACAAGAAAAATCTCAAATAAACAGTCTAAACTTACACCTAAAGGAACTAGAGAAAGACGAACAAACAAAACCCAAAGTTAGTAGAAGGAAAGAAATCATAAAGATCAGAGCAGAAATAAATGAAATAGAAACAAGGAAAACAGTAGCAAAGATCAATAAAACAAAAAGCTGATTCTTGAGAAGATAAATAAAATTGATAAACCTTTAGCCAGACTCTTCAAGAAAAAGAGGGAGAGGACTCAAATCAATAAAATTAGAAATGAAAAAGAAGAAGTTACCACGGACACCACAGAAATACAAAGCATCATGAGACTACTACAAGCAACTCTATGACAACAAAATGGACAACCTGGAAGAAATGGACAAATTCTTAGAAAGATATTACCTTCCAAGACTGAACCAGGAAGAAATAGAAAATATGACCAGACCATTCACAAGTAATGAAATTGAAACTGTGATTAAAAATCTTCCAACAAACAAAAGCCCAGGACCAGATGGCTTCAGAGGTGAATTCTATCAAATATTTAGAGAAAAGCTAACACCCATCTTTCTCAAACTGTTCCAAAAAATTGCACAGGAAGGAACACTCCCAAACTCACTGTACAAGCCCACCATCACCTTGATACCACAACCAGAAAAAGATACTACAAAAAAAGAAAATTATAGACCAATATCACTGATGAATATAGATGCAAAAATCCTCAGTAAAATACTAGCAAACAGAATCGAAAAACACATTAAAAGGATCATACACCATGATCACGTGGGTTTTATCCCAGGGGTGCAAAGATTCTTCAATATACGCAAGTCAGTCAATGTGGTTAATACACCATATTAACAAATTGAAGAATAAAAACCATATGATCATTCCAATAGATGCAGAAAAAGCTTCTGACAAAATTCAACACCCTGAGATAATTCAACACCCATTTATGATAAAAACTCTCCAGAAAGTGGGCATAGAGGGAACCTACCGCAACATAATAAAGGCCATATACGACAAACCCACGGCAAACATCATTCTCAATGGTGTAAAACTGGAAGCACTTCCTCTAAGATCAGGAATAAGACAAGGATGTCCACTATCGCCACTCATATTCAACAAAGTTTTGGAAGTCCTAGCCATGGCAATCACAGAAGAAAAAGAAATAAAAGGAATACAAATTGGAAAAGAAGAAGTAAAACTGTCACTGTTTGCAGATGACATGATACTATACACTGAAAATCCTAAAGATGTCACCAGAAAACTACTATAGAGCTAATCAATGAATTTGGTAAAGTTGCAGGATACAAAATTAATGCACAGAAATTTCTTGCATGCCTATACACTAACATGAAAGATCCGAAAGAGAAATTAAGGAAACAATCCCATTCACCATTGCAACACAAAGAATAAAATACTTGGGAATAAATCTAGCTAAGGAGACAAAAGACCTGTACTCAGAAAACTATAAGACACTGATCAAAGAAATCAAACATGGCACAAACAGATGGAGAGATATACCATGTTCTTGGATTGGAAGAACCAATATTGTGAAAATGACTATACTACTCAAAGCAATCTACAGATTCAATGCAATCCCTATCAAATTACCAATGGCATTTTTTACAGAACTAGAACAAAAAATCTTAAAATTTGTATGGAGAGACAAAATACCCCAAATAGCCAAACCAATCCTGAGGGGCAAAAACGGAGTTGGAGGAATCAGACTCCCTGACTTCAGGCTATACTACAAAGCTACAGTAATCAAGACAATATGGTACTGGCACAAAAACAGAAATACAGATCAATGGAACAGGATAGAAAGCCCAGAGATAAACCCACGTACCTATGGTCAACTAATCTATGACAAAGGAGGCAAGGATACACAGTGGAGAAAAGACAGTCTCTTCAACTAGTGGTGCTGGGAAAACTGGACAGCTACATGTAGAAGAATGAAATAAGAATACTTCCTAACACCATACACAAAACTAAACTCCAAATGGATTAAAGACCTAAACGTAAGACCAGACACTATAAAACTCTTAGAGGAAAACATAGGAAGAACACTCTTTGACGTAAATCACAGCAAGATCTTTTATCACCCACCTACTAGAGCAATGGAAAAAAACCAAAAATAAACAAATGGGACCTAATGAAACTTAAAAGCTTTTGCACAGCAAAGGAAACTATAAACAAGACGAAAAGACAACCCTCAGAAATGGAGAAAATATTTGCAAATGAATTAATGGACAAAGGATTAATCTCCCAAATATATAAACAGCTCATGCAGCTCAATATTAAAAACAAACAAACAACCCAATCAAAATATGGGCAGAAGACCTATACAGACATTTATCCAAAGAAGACATATAGATGGCCAAGAGGCACATGAAAAGCTGCTCAACATCACGAATTATTAGTGAAATGCAAATCAAAACTACAATGAGGTATCACCTTACACCAGTTAGAATGGGCATCATCAGAAAATCTGCAAACAACAAATGATGGAGAGGGTGTGGAGAAAAGGGAACCCTCTTGCACTGTTGGTGGGAGTGTAAATTGATACAGCCACTATGGAGAACAGTATGGAGGTTCCTTAAAAAACTAAAAATAGAACTACCATACAACCCAGCAATCCCACTACTGGGCATATACCCAGAGAAAACCGTAACTCAAAAAGACACATGCAGCCCAATGTTCATTGCAGCACTACTTACAATAGCCAGGTCATGGAAGCAACGTAAATGCCCATCGACAGACGAATGGATAAAGAAGTTGTGGTACATATATACAATGGAATATTACTCAGCCATAAAAAGGAACAAAACTGGGCCATTTGTAGAGACGTGGATGGACCTAGAGACTGTCATACAGAGTGAAGTAAGTCAGAAAGAGAAAAACAAACATCATATATTAATGCATGTATGTGGAATCTAGAAAAATGGTACAGATGAACCAGTTTGCAAAGCAGAAATAGAGACACAGATGTAGAGAACAAACATATGGACACCAAGGTGGGAAAGCGGGCAGGGGGTGGTAGTAGTGGTGGAATGAATTGGGAGATTGGGATTGACGCATATACACTAATATGTATAAAAGAGATAACTAATAAGAACCTGCTGTATTAAAAATGAAATAAAATAAAATTTTTTTACAAAGTACTTCTCTAAATAAAATACACAAGGCTTTCTTTTTTCCTAAAAAAAAAAAAAAATAGTCAGTAAGCACATCTGCCCTTCCCGCTGAAGAAAGATGCTATATCTTCCAAAGCCGTTTGCTACACAAATTTCCTTGAAAAGATACATCTGAAAAAAAAAAGGCAATCAGTGCCGTTGGTCAAAAGATGGTCAGAAACATGAGAGACCCAAAGAGAACTGTCTTCTGAAAGTTACTAGTCCTATTTCCACAACTCCATTGTAAAAATCCTTGAAAGCAGGGTTTGGCAAACATTTTCTTAAAGGGTCAAATAGTAAATGTTTTAGGGTTATAGATCACACCATCTCTGACACTGTAGCTCAAAAGGAGCCAAAGGCAATATGTAAAAGAATGGATGCGACTATAGTCCAGCAAAACTTTATTTACAAAAACAGGTGGCTGCCCCCTACCTGTGAACAGTGGAACCACATTTATGTGCCACACAATGTTCTAGATGCTGGTGATACCTCAGTGAATGAAACAGATAAAATGCCCTACATTCATCACCCATATCATCAACAAACAAAATACATCAGTAAAAGATAGTTTGCCAGATGATAAGTGCTATGGGGAAAAATAAAGCAGGAAATGGGGAGATACAGAGGGAAGTAAAATTTTGATTAAGGGGCCAGGGAAGGCATCAACGAGAAGGTAACTTAAAGAGAAGACACGAAGGAAGGACTGATACCTAGGAGAAGCGCGGTCCAGGTGAAAGAAACCAATGCAAATGTCCTGAGATGACAGCACCCCAGGCATGCGCAGCAGGTTCCAGGAGCAAAAAGGAAGGATTAGAGGTGAAGCAAAGTGAATAAGAGGAAGAATGGTAAGCGAAGAGCTCAAGAATTAGCTGCAGGATTCAAGGGAGGAATAATCTGCACTGAGCTGTATTTTCAGAGATAAATCTGCTGCTTTGAGAATAGTTTGAAATGGGGCAGGGGTGAAAGTAAGAAAATGATTGAGGATGCCTTTAAAATGATCTGGGCAGAGATGCTAGCTCAGACCAGAGGGAGAGCAGCTACATCCTGGATAAATCCTGAGAGTACAGTCAATAGGACTGTAGCCATCAGGTGGGTTGGATGTGCCGTGGGAGAGAAACAACGGAGGCAAGGATGGCAGCACAGGTTTTTTTCCTGAGCTATGGGAACAATGGAGTTGCCACAGACCGACACGGGAACACTGAGAGAGGAGCAGGTTTCCGGGCAGATCTGGAGTTCTGCTTCAGGATGTTAAGTAGATACTTGGTAATGTGTTGATGATAATGAGCTATCTACTTAACAAAGTTGCCTATAGCCAGCCCTGCGGCCCAGCAATGTACATCCGGGAACTCCAAATGGTAATGGACAGAAGCCTCCATTCCCCTCTGCAGAGTTTGGGCCTCGTGGCCTCTACAGATGGGTCAGCTGGAACATTAATTCAGATCACTTCTCTGGCCAAACAGACACAGAATGATGACAAGGGTCCTTTGTCCAGACATCATCTGATGAAGGACAGATACTGCGAATGAAGACGAGGCTGTCTGCCTATCAAAATGCATATTTATTAAACTCTTTATCAACTGTCAGCCCTGAAGGGAGAGTGACAGATTTTTAACAAGATAATTTGAGGAATATTCCCTAAACATATTGGACTAAATTGTCCCTCATGTATCCGGGCTGGTGCCAGTAGGCACCGTCCACATCTTGAGTTCTTCCCCAGGCCACTTCACAGGGTCAACTGAGGCGTCCTCTCACGCTGCTTAAAACACAGTGCACAGGGCTTCCCTGGTGGCGCAGTGGTTGAGAATCTGCCTGCTAATGCAGGGGACACGGGTTCGGGCCCTGGTCTGGGAAGATCCCACATGCCGCGGAGCGGCTGGGCCCGTGAGCCACAACTACTGAGCCTGCGCGTCTGAAGCCTGTGCCCCGCAACGGGAGGGGCCGCGATAGTGAGAGGCCCGCGCACCGCGATGAAGAGCGGTCCCCGCACCGCGATGAGGAGTGGCCCCCACTTGCCGCAACTGGAGAAAGCCCTCGCATGAACCAAAGACCCAACACAGCCAAAAATTAAAAAATAAATAAATAAATAAAGTAGTAATTTATAAAAAAAAAAAAAAAAAACACAGTGCACAGAGCCTCCTTTGAGGGATTCCCTGGTGGCATAGTGGTTAAGAGTCCGCCTGCAAATGCAGCGGACACTGGTTCAATCCCTGGTCCGGGAAGATGCCACATGCTGCGGACTATCTAAGCCCGTGAGCCACAACTACTGAAGCCCGCTCGCCTAGAGCCCGTGCTCCACAGCAAGAGAGGCCACCGCAATGAGAAGCTTGCTCACCGCAAGGAAGAGTAGCCCCCACTTGCCACAACTAGAGAAAAGCCTGTGTGCAGCAACAAAGACCCAACACAGCCAAAAATAAAATAAATAAAAATTTTTTAAATGCTAAAAAAAAAAAAAAGCCTACTCTGAGGAGAATGCAGAGATTGCTTGCTCTAAAAGTGAAAAAATCCCAATGCTAGAGTTGCACTCATTTTGCCTTATCTCTCACATCCAGGCCATATCCCCCAGATGAAAAAAGGGTAGAAGGCAGCTTTGCTTGGCTTATGATTGCTTTTAGACAAGCATTTCTAAGTAAAAGCAAAGCCCCACTTAGTATGTATGAACAAAAGAATTAACACACACCTAATTTCACTTTGGCATTCAATTTTATACATTTTCATGCATCTCTGAAATATTTCTCACAGAGAGGCAGCAGGAATAACTTAGACAAGAATGTTCCTACATGTAGAATCCTGTCCTTTCTCAGGATTCTCCAGTATCAAGTTGGAGGAGGTTAGTCACTAAAGTGAGGCTGAGTTTCAGGCCAAAGATTAGATGCCTCTTTAAAATATTTGAAGAGGGAGGATGTATTCATCCAGATGGAAAACTAAAAGCTCCTTGACTTAGAAAGAAGACATTGGCCAGGGTCTGATAGAAGCATAATGGGGTTCAACCCAGGGGAGAAAGAAGTTGATAGTTTTAGCATCGTAGACGGAAATGGAACAGACAGAAGAGAAAATATAGTTCAGGAAGTACTGAAGGCACAAAAGTAGACTTGTTTCTCGAGACCAGAAACCATCAGAGCCGTGCCAGAGAATATGTGCATAGAATGTGGGCAACTGGTCCAGACAGAGAGGCAATATGTATACCTTAGAAATATTAAGATGCAATTCAGGGAAGTTTACTATACCCATTGGGATATGTTTTGCTGCAAGTAACAATTCCTGATTAAAAGTGACAATATTCAGGATCCATTATCTCAAATAACAAGAAATCCAGGATTGGAGGATTCAAAAGTTGATATAGCAGCTCAACGACATCAACAAAAACCTTGGTTTAATGCTCTTTTTCTGCACTATAATTGTTCAGGTGTTGGTGGTTTCTCTCATGATCACAAGTCAGCTGCAACAACTCTTCTGTCCTATTTTTCACAAAAGAGTATCTGAAAAGTAAGGTAGTGGATGGCAACATAAAGGGTGTGCCTCTGTCTTTAGTGGTAATGGTGAAGGGGCAGGGGGGCTAACACAAATTACCCAGAAGGCCTCTTTTTACCTCCCTTTGATCAAATCTGAGTTATCTGCCAGGGAGAAGGATTGTTCTATTTGGCTTAAATTAATCAAAAACTCATTCCCTGGGGTGAGTACATTGCAACAAGAATAAAATTAAGGTTTTATTTGCAAGGAAGGGAAGATATCTGTTGGGTAGAAAACCAAGAGTGCCATATTTCACTTCTTGCATTTCCCATATTCCATCTTAAAAAATACTTCTGGAAGGTAAGAACTTTGGCAGAAATAAAGTTTGAGAAACTGAGATTCAGATGTCTAAGAGGAAAAAAACAGAATGGAATAAAAACTTCTGTTTCTGGTAAGGTGGTTTATATAACAGAGATGGAACATCTCTAGAGAAATGATAATTTTAAAAACTGGATATAATATTAACCTCATGTCTTTGAAACTGTCAAGCGCTAACAAAGCAGTGAAAAATTATGTGGCCACAATCTAGAAGCAAATGGAAATCAAGAGAGACAAAGCTGGCACTTAGGGCCATTGTGCCCTAGGAGTGCCTGACAATTTTGAAAGAAGTAGCTGAAAGGCTCAGAAGCTGAACAGGGGCACAGCATCTGGAGTTCAGAAGCTTTCATGAGGAGCCTGATAGAAACATCAGCCCATGGGTTGGTGACATGAAGGGCTAGGCCCTGAGAGTAAGGAATATATCAGAAATAGACCTGCCCTTATAGGGTCTTCAGCTTCAAATCACCTTGTTCCTTGAAATTGGTGATAGATCTGGAATAGCTAGAGTCCCTACTGTCTGGCTGAAGCAAACATTAATATTCTTTGGAGAAAAATAACATAATTTGAAGCCACTAATTACTCATATTTTTTTCATATTTTCAGTTTTTAAAAACTTAGGCATTGTCATATCGTTTCACCTACTGGCACATAATCAAAACCTCCTGACACATGAGGAGATAAGACAATGTGACTGGAAAGCAAGAAGGACAATGGACAATAAAAACCCACCCACTGGGCTCCAAAGGGTAAAGATATGTAGAATTTAACTACAATTAATGTGTGCAAGGAAAGAAAAAAAAATTTGAAATTTAGAAATTGGAAAATTAGAAAATCAATAGATGGGCTGAATAGCAAATTAGATACAGCGGATTAGAGAATTCATGCACTGAAAGTTAGATCAGAGGAATATATCCTGAATGAAGTAAGAGAGAGAAGAGGAAGGGAAATATAGAAGAGATAAGGCAAGATAGAGGAAATACAGAGAAACTATTAATTAAGTATAATTAAAATCCCAGAAGGAAAGGAGAAAGAGAACAGGAAAAGCAATATTTGAGGTGATAATACCTGAAAATTATCCAAAACGAATGAGGAATATCAAGCCATAGATGTAAGAAGCACTATACACAGTAAGCAGAATAAATAAAAAGAAAATTACACCTATACACAGCATAGTAAAATTGCTAAAGATGAAGATAAATTCCTAAAAGATGAAGATAAATTTTCTCAGCTAGAAAAACATTTTCAAAGTTAACAATAACATAGTAGTTGACTTCTCAGAAGAAAAAAACAAAAAAGAGAATTTATATCTTCAAATTTCTGAAAAAATAATTGCCAAGAGAGAATTACATACCAAACAAAATGAAAGAAAATGAAGGTATTTTTAGATAAGTAAAAACAAAGAGCATTTTCAACATTATACTCAAAGTAAAGAAAATATTAAAAGAAAGGAATGAACAAAAAGTGTTAAATATGTGGGCAACTTTGTTTTTTAGCTAAACACATGAATAATGCTTCTAGGCTTTTAAAATTGTAGGGAATCAATACAGCCACTATGGAGAACAGTATGGAGGTTCCTTAAAAAACTAAAAATAGAACTACCATATGACCCAGCAATCCCACTACTGGGCATATACCCAGAGAAAACCATAATTCAAAAAGACACATGCACCCCAATGTTCATTGGAGCACTATTTACAATAGCCAGGTAATGGAAACAACCTAAATGCCCATTGACAGATGAATGGATAAAGAAGTTGTGGTACATATATACAATGGAATATTACTCAGCCATAAAGAGGAACCAAAATTGAGTCATTTGTAGAGACGTGGATGAATCTAGAGACCATCATACAGAGTGAAGTAAGTCAGAAAGAGAAAAACAAATATCGTATATTAATGCATATATGTGGAACCTAGAAAAATGGTACAGATGAACCGGTTTGCAGGGCAGAAATTGAGACACAGATGTAGGAACAAATGTATGGACACCAAGGCGGGAAAGCAGCTGCGGGGTGGTGGTGATGGGATGAACTTGGGAGATTGGGATTGACATATATACACTAATATGTATAAAATGGATAATTAATAACCTGCTGTATAAAAAATAAATAAAATAAAACTCAAAAATTCAAAAAACCCCAAATATACATGTTAATTAGAAGCTCAAAAAAAAATTGTAGAGAATCGAAATATATGAAGCCATAGCATACAATCTGTGAAGGAGAGCAAAGGTAACAAAAGGTTTTTAGTTCCTTGAATTTTGCAAGAAGAGGTGAAAGTCCTAATTTGCAGTAGACATTGATAAATTGAGAAAACATGTTATAATCTGTAGGATACCACTAAAAAAATTGTTAAAAAGAAAATATGTATAACCTTCTTAACAGATGAAATAAAATGCAATAATAAAAATAATCCAAAACAGGGGGCACTTCTTTGTCACTCACCATATAAACAAAATAGAGAAAGCATATGATCGTTTCAAAAGACGTAGC
The DNA here is from genome assembly GCF_949987535.1 of Balaenoptera acutorostrata. Taxonomy (NCBI): domain Eukaryota; kingdom Metazoa; phylum Chordata; class Mammalia; order Artiodactyla; family Balaenopteridae; genus Balaenoptera; species Balaenoptera acutorostrata. Next base: position 86,518,355 of record NC_080067.1, on the reverse strand, counting down.
AAAAAGCATTTGATAGCTTTTAGTATCCATTTATGATGAAAAACTAATCAAACTAGAAATAGAAAAGAACTTTTAGAAACAGCTTTATTGAGGTACAATGGATATACAATAAACTGCACAGACTGAAAGTATTTGATTTGATAAGTTTTGACAAGTATCTACCCCTGAGAAACTACCACTGCAGTTAGATAGGGACATCCATCACCTCCCCAAGCCTCCTTGTGCCTCTTTGTAATTTCTCCTTCCTGCCCCTTCCCACAGCCACCCTCAGCCCCAGGGAAACACTGCATTGTTTTCAGTTATTACAGTTTTGTTGGTATTTTTCAGAATTTCATGTAAATCAAGTCTCTATGCTCTTTTGTCTGACTTCTTTCACTCTGCCTAATTATTTTGGGATTCATGCATGTGGTTTTATGTATCAACAGTCCATCCCTTTTTACTTCTGAGTAGTATCCTGTTGTATGGGTATACTACAATCCACATTGACATTCACCTGCTGGTGGACATTTAGACTGTTTCCAGTTTGGGGCTATTACAAATAAAGCTTTCATGAACACTCGTGTACAGATCTTTGTATGAATCCATGCTTTCATTTCTCTTGGGTATATATGTGTGTGTGTCTGTGTGTGTGTGTGTGTGTGTGTGTGTGTGTATGTAGATGTACAGATTATATATATATATATATATATATATATATATATATACATACACACACACACACACACACACACACATATATATATATACCTGTGAATGGAATGGCTAGATTATATGGTAGGTAATACTTAACTTTCTAAGAAATTGCCAAACTGTTTTTCTAAATTAGTTCTACCATTTTTCATTCCCGGCAGTGTGAGAATTCTGTTTCCTCCGCATCTTTACTAACACTTTCTTATCTGTATCTTTTTTTTTTAATTTTAGGCTTCTACTAGCCTTTTAATTTTCATAATGTCTAAGAATACTGAGAACCTTTTTGAGTTATTTGTGATTCTTTTATTTAGTGAAATATCTTTCTTTCAGTCTTTGAACATTTTTAAATTTGGTTTTTTATATCTTATTACTGAGCCGTGAGAGTTTTTAAAATACATACATATATATTACATACTTACATACAATGATTATTTTTCATTGATATTTTTGTCTCTCTTGGTGCCAGCACCACACTGTTTTTATTACTGTAGCTTTATAATAAATCTTGAAATCAGGTGGCATTATATTACTTCCCCAAGTTTATATGTATGTGTGTGTGTGTTTGTATCTCATACATATATGTGAAATACATTTTTTCACTAAATATATATATATATTTTTTGTGGGTACATTCCTTTGTCAGATGTACAATGCACAAACGTTTTATATCAGTCTGTGTTTGTCTTTTAATTCTTTTAACAGTATATTGTAAAAAGCACGCATTTTAAATTTTCATGAAGTTCAATTTATATATTTTTTTTCTTTTAGGGATTGTGCATTTGGTGTCACATCTAAGAAATCTTTGCATTATCCAAGATCACAAAGATGCCCCCCTATGTTTTCTCCTAGAAGCTTCATGTTTTAGATTTTACAGTTAACCCTGTGATCCATTTCCTATTAACTGTTGAACATATTTCAAAATATAGAACAAGGTTATATTTTTGCATGTGGATATTCGATTATCCCAGCACCATCAGTTGAAAATACTATTATTTCTCCGATAAACTGACTTACACAAACCCTTGTCAAAAATGAGTTGTCCACAACTAAAGATCCCGCATGCCACAACTAAAGATCCCACACGTGGCAATGAACATTCCCACGTGCTGCAACTAAGACCCAGCACAGCCAAATAAATAAACATTTTAAAAATGAGTTGTCCACATATGTGTGGGTCTGTTTCTGGGTTCAGTATTATTTTTCATTGATTTTTTTTGTCTCTCTTGATGCCAACAACATACTGTTTGGACTACTGTAGTTTTTTATAATAAATCTTGAAATCAGGTAGCATTAGTCCTACAAGTTTGTTCCTCATTTGCAGAGTTGGGTTGTCCATTCCAAGTCCTTTGCATTTCTGTATTAAATTTAGAATCAGCTTGTCAATATCTGAAAAAATCCAGTCAAGCGCCAAGTAAGTATTTAGTGCCCACTTCAGATGCTCAATGAGTTACTGTGCAATGTGATGGATGAAAAAACTATTATCTCACTGGGGTGAAAATTCTGGGCTTACTTGCTCTGTGTCTTGCATACACCCACCTTATTCAGCACAAAATGCGTGTTTCATCAAGTTTACAAATTACGACAGATTATAAGGAGTGAGCAACACTGTGAGCTGGGACCTATGCCAACCCTTACGTGCATTATTCCACTTAATGCTCACAGCAACCAGCAAGGAAGGTACTGTGATTCCTCTCTATTTAACAAATGGAGACATTTAGACTCAGAGAAGGCAAGCAATTTGCCCAAGGATACACACCCTTGATTTGACTCTAAATCCGGCTTATTGACCACTAGGTCACTCTGCCTCTGGGGCCCCAGAGATCCATTTAGATAACAATATGAATGTCTTATCTGCTCTCTACCAGTTTATAAAACCCCACAAGGGCAGAGACACCAGTACCCACACAGCACCTTGAACATAATTATATGGGAAACATCCAATAAAATATTCTGAAAGAGAATGATTGAACAAATGAATGGATGGATGAGAAAAGAGGAAAATAAGAGTTTATATTGGATTGCGGCATATAGAATTTGGGCTTGGTGAATGGTGATGCATTTGTCTGTAAGGCTTTTTGCAAGGTTTTGTAATGATTTACAAAAGGGTAAAATCTGGACTGCCAGCAAGATAGTCAAAGAAGCTGCCAATGTAGAAATTAAATCTGACAGTACCAGTTGCAGTGAGAGAAAATTCTGGCAAGCCTTGCAACCCAGTTATGACCACCCAACAAATATTGTAGAATATGCACCAGCACAAGAAAACACAATGATTTAGGAAACACTTTTTTCAAGTTAAAAATCTGGGTTACGTAACTAATCTCACCATTTTAGAATTTTGGATGCTAATGAAACCTTACAAATCACTGATTCTGCCTCTCAGTTTCATCGCAGAGAAATGGAGCCTGAGAGAGACTGATGGTCCCATCTAAGGTCACAAAGTTTGCTGTTAACAAAAATCCAAATACATTAATTCCCAGACCAATACTCACTCCTCTACAACACAGAGTCTCTATGTGTATCCAGCCATAGATAATCTCACACTTTTTATGATCTGTGGACTAAAAAGGGATTTCTGCAGACAGGATTAATGTCTTCAGAGTTTTCTAGAGAGAATGGGGAAGGTCTGATAGAGGAAAGAGGAGCAAATAAGCAGGGATCTGGGAAGCTTCAAGAGCAAGCTGAAAATACAATGTTTCCCTGTTGTTAGCCTTCCTGACAGTTTCAATGAAAGCAGAATTTCCATGGTATTTACAGGAGAAACTAAGAATCCTCTTCAGCCTGGGTTGACTCAGTTTCTATGTCAACCCATTGCTATTTGGCCATATTACTTTACTTTGTTTTTGTCCAACTCATTTTGCCCACTAGTTCCCTCTACCCTGAGGATATCATGCACTGGGTATATTTACATCTGGGTACCAGTATTAGGCAGTTACATTTACTATCTTTAATTCTCCCTATTACTTTGCAAATTAGATGTGATCATCATTCTTGTTTAATAGGTGAAGCAACAGAAGCTCAGAATGCATGAGAAATACATCTTAGGTAACACAATTTATAAGATATAGAGCCAGAAATCAAACCAAGTCCTGGTGATGCCCAAGCCTTTGCTGTTCTCACAGTGCAAAAAGACTGCCTGAGTTGAATGCTGCATTCCCAGGCAGCACATGCTATTGACCAGAATGGTGAGTAGGTGTTCTGGTTTGCTGAACAGGAAGAGTGTCCTTCATGGGTATCCAGAATAATCAATGGTTAGAAAATTACTCATTGGTAAAGAGAGGTGGGATATAAAAGCAAGATGAAAGAGAGTCAGAAAAAATAATAATAATTAAAAATAATATGTAACTGGTGCCAGGCACTATTCCACACACTTCACAAAGTATATCCTTATTTAGTTCTTGCAACACTAGGAAATGTTTCTATTGCCGAAGAGGAATGGGAAGCTTTTAGACTTAGGTGACCTACTCAAAGTCACACAGCCAGGAAATAGTGAAAGTCTTTTATCAGAGTCTACTTTCTATTTTTTTTTAATATATATATATATATTTTTTTAAAATTCATTTATTTTATTTATTCTTTTTTTTTTGGCTGTGTTGGGTCTTCGTTGCTGCACATGGGCTTTTTCTAGTTGAGACAAGAGGGGGCTACCCTTCATTGTGGTGCGCAGGCTTCTCATTGCGATGTTTTCTCTTGCTGCAGTTGCACAGCACAGGCTATAGGTGCAGGGTCTTTAGTAGTTGTGGTGCGTGGGCTCAGTAGTTGTAGCTCATGGGCTCTAAAGGGCAGGCTCAGTAGTTGTGGCTCACGGGCTTAGTTGCTCCGCGACATGTGGGATCTTCTTGGACCAGGGCTCGAACCTGTGCCCCCTGCGTTGGCAGGAGGATTCTTAACCACTGTGCCACCAGGGAAGCCCCAGAGCCTACTTTCTTAACCTGGAGGGTTGAAAATCCTCCAGGTGGATTAGAGAAAGAGTGGAAATAGAGAAAGAAAAGAAACCACCAGGTAACCAGAAATGTAATAGGACAAAGTGAACACAACATTAAAATTTGCCGCTTTTGGGGGCTTCCCTGGTGGTGCAGTGGTTGAGAATCCGCCTGCCAATGCGGGGGACACGGGTTCGAGCCCTGGTCTGGGAAGATCCCACATGCCGCGGAGCAACTAGGACCGTGAGCCACAATTACTGAGCCTGCGCGTCTGGAGCCTGTGCTCCGCAGCAGGAGAGGCCGCGATAGTGAGAGGCCCGCGCACCGCGATGAAGAGTGGCCCCCACTTGCTGCAACTGGAGAAAGCCCTCGCACAGAGACGAAGACCCAACACAGCCAAAAATAAATAAATAAATTTTAAAAAAAAATTTGCAGCTTTTACTTGAAGAGAAATAATTGTTGTAAAAGACTAGCCTCAAAGATTTCTAAAGTACCTTCTGAAGTTCTATAAAGCTGAAGTCGGATTTCTTTTCCTATGTGAGACTTAATATAAGTCTCCAGATATAAATTAGAAATTATATAGTTTCTCTCCGTGCAATACAGTTTCTTTAGCATGAAATTGAGCAGTGCATTTGTGTTTACTATTAATGATTAGAAAACCAATTGTTGTGTGATTCACCAAAATGATAATGGACCATGAAAAATGTATGACCACTATTCGGTCTTCAGAGCCAAATCAGATTAAGAACAAGAGTAAGATACAAGTCATGATGACTCTCATTTCTGACCTGCATAAGAACACTGAGAGCTTTCCACTCTTGCCTTCAGTTCCTGGGTAACCTAAAGCCTTTGATCGAAAAAAAAAAAAAGCAGCCTCATGGGTTACTAAGTACATTTAGCTAAGACCAGGAGTACCCTACCCTTCATCTTGTCCTCTCTTCCCAAATTAAATGTCTTATCATGGAGAATCTAGGTGCTTAAGAGGTACCTTCAGACACATTGATGCTAAGAAGATAGATCAGATTTGACTGTGGCCCAATCATTTACTAGCTGTTTGTGACCTTCGATGATACAATAAGAATGTCTGGTCGTGCCCCAGTAACTATTCTCACTTTTTTGTAAAATAGAATTTTTAGTTGGGCACATTGTCACCCAGAACACAGACCTCGTTCCTTAGGCTGCCTTGCAGCTAATTCCTTTACATGTGCCATATGACTAATTCTATTTAATATAATTAATTTTTTTTCCTTTTTTTAAGTATAGTTTTTAGCGCTTGTTGTCTTTCATGGATTTGTTTTTTGGTTTGGCTGCTATATACTTTCTTTCCCTCTTTCTTTTTATTACTTCCTAATTTTTTTATTTTTAATAATTTTTTTCTATTTTAATAACTTAATTATATTTTATTTATTTTTTCTTTCTTTCTTTCTATTTATTTCTCCCTTTTCTTCTGAGCCATGTGGCTAACAGGGTCTTGGTGCTCTGCCCAGGTGTCAGGCCTAAGCCTCTGAGGTGTGAGAGCCGAATTCAAGACATTGGTCCACCAGAGACCTCCTGGCCCCACGTAATATCAAATGGTGAAAGCTCTCCCAGAGGTCTCCATGTGAACGCTAAGACCCAGCTCCACTCAACGACAAGCAAGCTATAGTGCTGGACACCCTATGCCAAACAACCAGCAAGACAGGAACACAACCCCACCCGTTAGCAGAGAGGCTGTCTAAAATCATAATAAGGTGACAGACAAGCCAAAACACACCACTGGACATGGTCCTGCCCACGAGAAAGACAAGATCCAGCCTCATCCACCAGAACACAGGCACCAGTCTCCTCCACCAGGAAGCCTACACAACCCACTGAACCAACCTTACCCACTGGGAGCAGACACCTAAAAGAACGGGAACTACGAAACTGCAGCCTGCAAAAAGGAGATGTCAAACACAGTAAGTTAAGCAAAATGAGAAGACAGAGAAATACACAGCAGATGAAGGAGCAAGGTAAAAACCCACCAGCCAAAACAAATGAAAAGAAAATACGCAGTCTACATGAAAAAGAATTCAGAGTAAAGATGATCCAAAATATTGGAAATAGAATGGAGAAAATACAAGAAACGTTTAACAAGGACCAAAAAGAAATAAAGAGCAAAGAAACAATGATGAACAACACAATAGATGAAATTAAAAATTCTCTAGATGGAATCAATAACTGAGGCAGAAGAACAGATAAGTGACCTGGAAGATAAACTAGTGGAAATAACTACTGCAGAGGAGAATAAAGAAAAAAGAAGGAAAAGAATTGAGGAAAATCTTAGAGTCCTCTGGGACAACATTAAATGCACCAACATTCAAATTATAGGGTTCCCAGAAGAAGAGAAAAATAAGGGACTGAGAAAATATTTGAGGAGATTACAGTTTAAAACTTCCCTAACATGGGAAAGGAAATAGTCAATCAAGTCCAGGAAGTGCAGAGAGTCTCATACAAGATGAATCCAAGGAGAAACACGCCAAGACACATATTAATCAAACTAAGAAAAAATAAATACAAAGAAAAAAAATTAAAAGCAGCAAGGGAAAAGCAACAATTAACATACCAGGGAATTCCCATAAGGTTAACAGCTGATCTTTCAGCAGAAACTCCACAAGCCAGGAGGGAGTGGCAGGAAATATTAAAGTGATGAAAGGGAAAAACCTACAACCAAGATTACTCTACCCAGCAAGGATCTCATTCAGATTCGACGGAGAAATTAAAACCTTTACAGACAAGCAAAAGTTAAGAGAATTCAGCACCACTAAACAAACTTTACAACAAACGCTAATGGAACTTCTCTAGGCAGGAAACATAAGAGAAGGAAAAGACCTACAATGACAAACCTAAAACAATTAAGAAAATGGTAATAGGAACATACATATCGATAACTACCTTAAATGTAAATGGATTAAATACTCCAACCAAAAGATATAGACTGGCTGAATGGATACAAAAACAAGACCCATATATATGCTGTCTACAAGAGACCCACTTCAGACCTTGGGACACATACAGACTGAAAGTGAGGGGATGGAAAAAGATATTTCATGCAAATGGAAATGAAAAGAAAGCTGGAGTAGCAGTTCTCATATCAGACAAAATAGACTTTAAAATAAAGACTATTACAAGGGACAAAGAAGGACACTACATAAAGATCAAGGGATGAATCCAAGAAGAAGACATAAAAATTGTAAATATTTATGCATCCAACACAGGAGCACCTCAATATATAAAGCAAATGCTAACAGCCATAAAAGGGGAAATCAACAGCAACACAATCATAGTAGGGGATTTTAACACCCTACTTTCACCAAAGGACAGATCATACAAAATGAAAATAAATAAGGAAATACAAGCTTTAAATTACACATTAAACAAGATGGACTTAATTGATATTTATAGGACATTCCATCCAAAAACAACAGAATACACTTTCTTCTCAAGTGCTCATGGAACATTCTCCAGGATAGATCACATCTTGGGTTACAAATCAAGCCTTGGTAAATTTAAGAAAACTGAAATCATATCAAGTATCTTTTCCGACCGCAACACTATGAGAATAGATATCAATTACAGGAAAAAAATCTGTAAAACACACAAAACATGGAGTCTGAACAATACACTACAAAATAACCAAGAGATCACTGAAGAAATCAAAGAGGAAATCAAAAAATACCTAGAAAAAAATGAGAATGAAAACACGATGACCCAAAACCTATGGGATGCAGCAAAAGCAGTTCTAAGAGGGAAGTTTATTGCAATACAATCCTACCTCAAGAAACAAGAGGGGCTTCCCTGGTGGCGCAGTGGTTGAGAATCTGCCTGCCAATGCAGAGGATACGGGTTCGAGCCCTGGTCTGGGAAGATCCCACATGCCACGGAGCAACTGGGCCCGTGAGCCACAATTACTGAGCCTGCGCGTCTGGAGCCTGTGCTCCGCAACAAGAGAGGCTGTGATAGTGAGAGGCCCGCGCACCGCGATGAAGAGTGGCCCCCGCTTGCCGCAACTAGAGAAAGCCCTCACACAGAAACGAAGACCCAACACAGCCATAAAAATAAATAAATAAATAAACCCAAAAAAAGTTAAAAAAAAAAAAAAAAAAAGAAACAAGAAACATCTCAAATAAACAACCTAACCTTACACCTAAAGGAATTAGAGAAAGAAGAATAAAAAAACTCCCAAAGTTAGCAGAAGGAATGAAATCATAAAGATCAGATCAGAAATACATGAAAAAGAATTGAAGGAAACAATCAATAAAACTAAACATCAATAAAACTAAAAGGTGGTTCTTTGAGAAGATAAATAAAAGTGATAAACCATTAGCCAGACTCATCCAGAAAAAAGGTAGAAGATTCAAATCATCAGAATTAGAAATGAAAAAGGAGAAATAACAACTGACACTGCAGAAATACAAAGGATCATAGGAGATTACTACAAGCAACTATATGCCAATAAAATGGACACCCTGGAAGAAATGGACAAATTCTTAGAGAAGCACATCCTTCTGAGACTGAACCAGGAAGAAATAGAAAATATAAACAGACTAATCACAAGCACTGAAATTGAGACTGTTATTAAAAATCTTCCAACAAACCAAAGCCCAGGACCAGATGGTTTCACAGGTGAATTCTAGCAAACATTTAGAGAAGAGCTAACACCTATCCTTCTCAAACTCTTCCAAAATATAGCAGAGGGAGAAACACTCCCAAACTCATTCTACAAGGCCACCATCACCCTGATACCAAAACCAAAGGTGTCACAAAGAAAGAAAACTACAGCCCAATATCACTGATGAACACAGATGCAAAATACCTCAACAAAATACTAGCAAACAGAATCCAACAGCACATTAAAAGGATCATACAACAAGATCAAGTGGGGTTTATCCCAGGAATGCAAGGATTCTTCAATATATGCAAATCAGTCAATGTGATACACCATATTAACAAATTGAAGGATAAAAACCATATGATCATCTCAATAGATGCAGAAAAGGCTTTCAACAAAATTCAACACCCATTTATGATAAAAACTCTCCAGAAAGTAGGCATAGAGGGAGCATATCTCAACATAATAAAGGCCATATATGACAAACCCCGGCCAACATTGTTCTCAATCGTAAAAAACTGAAACCATTTCCTCTAAGATCAGGAACACGACAAGGTTGTCCACTCTCACCATTATTATTCAACACAGTTTTGGAAGTTTTAGCCACAGCAATCAGAGAAGAAAAAGAAATAAAAGGAATCCAAATTGGAAAAGAAGAAGTAAAGCTGTCATTGTTTTCAGATGACATGATACTGTACACAGAGAATCCTAAAGATGCTACCAGAAAACTACTAGAGCTAATCAATGAATTTGGTAAAGTAGCAGGATACAAAATTAATGCACAGAAATCTCTTGCATTCCTAAACACTAATGATGAAAAATCTGAAAGAGAAATTAAGCAAACACTCCTATTTACCACTGCAACAAAAAGAATAAAATACCTAGGAAGAAACTTACCTAAGGAGATAAAAGACCTGTATGCAGAAAACTATAAGACAGTGTTGAAAGAAATTAAAGATGATACAAACAGATGGAGAGATATACCATGTTCTTGGATTGGAAGAAACAACACTGAAAATGACTATAATACCCAAAGCAATCTACACAGTCAGTGCAATCCCTTTCAAACTACCAATGGTATTTTTCACAGGACTAGAACAAAAAATTTCACAATTTGTATGGAAACACAAAAGACCTCAAATAGCCAAAGCAATCTAGAGAACGAAAAACGGAGCTGGAGGAATCAGACTCCCTGACTTCAGACTATACTACAAAGCTACACTAATCAAGACAACCATAGTGTCACAAAAACAGAAATACAGATCAATGGAATAGGACATAATGCCCAGAGATAAACCCATGCACATATGGTCACCTTATCTTTGATAAAGGAGACAACAATATACAATGGAGAAAAGACAGCCTCTCCAATAAGTAGTGCTGGGAAAACTGGACAGCTACATGTAAAAGAATGAAATTAGAACACTCCCTAACACCATATATAAAAATAAACTCAAAATGGATTAAAGACCTAAATGTAAGACCAGACACTATAGAACTCTGAGAGGAAAACAAAGGCAGAACACTCTATGACATAAATCACAGCAAGATCCTTTTTGACTCATCTCCTAGAGAAATGGAAATAAAAACAAAAATAAACAAATGGGACCTAATGAAACTTAAAAGTTTTTGCATAGCAAAGGAAACCATAAACAAGACGAAAAGACAACCCTCAGAATGGTAGAAAATATTTGCAAACGAAGCAACTGACAAAGGATTAATCTCCAAAATATACAAGCAGCTCATGCAGCTCAATATCAAAAAACAAACAACCCAATCCAAAAATGGGTGGAAGACCTAAATAGACATTTCTCCAAAGAAGATATACAGATTGCCAACAAACACATGAAAGGATGCTCAACATCACCAATCATTAGAGAAATGCAAATCAAAACTACAATGAGGTATCACCTCATACCAGTCAGAATGGCCATCATCAAAAAACCTACAAACAATAAATGCTGGAGAGGGTGTGGAGAAAAGGGAACACTCTTGCTCTGTTGGTGGGAATGTAAATTGATACAGCTACTATTGAGAACAGTATGGAGGTTCCTTAAAAAACTAAAAATAGAACTACCGTATGACCCAGCAATCCCACTACTGGGCATATACCCTGAGAAAACCATCATTCAAAAAGAGTCATGTACCACAATGTTCATTGAAGCACTATTTTCAATAGCCAGGACATGGATGCAACTTAAGTGTCCATCGACAGATGAATGGATAAAGAAGATGTGGCACATATATGCAATGTAATATTATTCAGCCATAAAAAGAAACAAAATTGAGTTATTTGTACTGAGGTGGATGGACCTAAGGACTGTTACACAGAGTGAAGTAAGTCAAAAAGAGAAAAACAAAGACAGTATGCTATCACATATATATTGAATCTAAAAAAAAAAAAAAAACTGTTCTGATGAACCTAGGGGCAGGACAGGAATAAAGACACAGACATAGAGAGTGGAGTTGAGGACACAAGGAGGGGGAAGGGTAAGCTGGGACAAAGTGAGAGAGTGGCATGGACATATATACACTACCAAATGTAAAATAGATAGCTAGTGGGAAGCAGCCGCATAGCACAGGGAGATTAGCTTGCTGCTTTGTGACCACCTAGAGGGGTGGTATAGGGAGGGTGGGAAGGACGCAATATGGCTATATATGTATACATATAGCTGATTCACTTTGTTATAAAGCAGAAAGTAACACACTATTGTAAAGAAATTATACTCCAGTAAAGATGTTAAAAAAAAAAGTCAGATTTTCACCATTATATTCTAAATCTGTTTTTATATAAAAATAATTAAAGGCAAGTTATTTGTTTTGAAAACCTACCTCCTGCCTTCACATTATATTTTGTCTGGGAAACAGATGTAAAAATAGCTCATTGCCACTTGCCAGGAATAGACTACAGACTACATGGAGATGGAGGCCCTTTGTGTCCTCCGTGCTTTATGTAGAGGGGAAAGGGATCCACACAGTGTGCTTCATGGGGGGAAGGGGGCTTGATGGAGGGAGGGCAGTGAGAGGAAGAAGGAGCCAGAGTGTGGAGGAGACAGATAGCACTGAGTGGGTGCTGAGCCAGTGAACAGGAGGTAAACTGTTCTTGTTACATCCTGCTGAGCACTTAGGCAGTGGCTTCAGAATAAGTTATCACTGCCCTTCCGTGTTCTCATTAGCTCAGCAATGTCAGGTGAAGAGGTCTGGGCCCTTCCTCCTGATGCCCAGGGGAGGACTCAGTCTGAGCTAAGACACATTCAGGGGTCAGGTTACCAGACTGAAGGGGTCAGAAGTGCCGACATTTGATTCTGAGTCGACACATTCACTATAAGCAGACAGTGAGATCAGAAGAGACTGTAAATCCAAAATCAGGAACACAGATAGGAAAGAGTTTCTAAATGTGGTCAACATCAGAAAGAATTGGGAAATTTGTTCAGGAGAGCAATGTAATAAAGCAGAATGAGTAATAACCTAGAAATCTGAAGACCTGGGTTCTAAACTAGGCTCCTTTGTATACTACATGTTTGATCTTGGAGAGGTCATTTAGTTTTTAAGCATCAATCTCTTTTTCACCAAAGTTCTTAACTTCTCCAAGCCAGAATGTCTTCATCTGCACGATGGCTAAAGGAACAGAATCTTTCTCATCTCGGTGTTTTAAGAATTAAATGATCTAACCCATCTAAAGACCCTAGCACATAGTGAGCATTCAATAAATGTTAATTGTTCCTGTTGTTACTCTTATCATTATTTCTATCTTGTAGGGATTCTCTACAGACCATCAAATGAGATAATATGTCTAAGCCTAGGGCCTGGCTACACTGGTTCTCAGACCCTAAGCTTTGCCACCTGACCTAGTCTATCACACTTGTCCACACTCATTTGATATCTGAGGAACCATCAATCTGAAGCCATGTAACAAGCTGCTGACAGCCCCAGAAACTGATGTCATCAGCGGTGAATTGTACAAACAGGCAAGATGGTGATCATTCAGGGAGATGAAACTGACAGGAACACGGAGGGCTGGGACACCAGTAACATGCCCCTCCTAATTAATTGCCCAATTAAGGTCAAATCCAGTGTGATCAAGAGTAAAGTCTGCCAATTTGAAGTAAAATAAAACATATGAACACACACAGAAGAAGAAAGAAGGTAGAGAATTCGATAGTGATTGCAAATTTGATAGTGATTACCTCTGGCCTGAAGGACAACTTTTATTTTACTCTTTATACTTTCCTGCTTTCCAAATTTTCTGCAATGCACAGGCATTGGTAATATAATCAGAAAAAAGTTATAAAAGACAAAAATTAAAGTCTAGGTCCCTCTAAGTGGAAGAGACATAAGACCATATTGTAGGGGGGCAGAGGAAGTAGGGAATCTGAAGCTACATCCAATTAGTTTTTCATTCTTGCATCCCTTCTTTCTGTTTCCATAGTCACTTACCTCCTTATTCTGGATCTGTATCACCAGATTATTGTAAAACTATCTTGCAATGCATTTCCTCATTTCCAAGCCCCCTTTGAAGACGTCCCTCCCACACAGCAAGAACACATCCTGCAGCAAACACCATCTTTGCCAGTCACCTCCTGTTCAGTCACTTACAATGATGTCCTGTCACATTGGATATCACTCAACAGTTGTCCACTGTTGAATATATTTTCTTAACTATTCCTCTGTTATATTTTCTTCTCCACTTCTATTTTCTCACTAAAACTTAACGAGGCCTCTAAGCTGCAGCTAAACCAGGGGTTCTCAAAGTGTGGTCTGTGGACCAGCAGCGTCAACATCACTTGGGAACTTGAAATGCCACTTTTGACCCCACCTCAGACCCCAGAATCAGAAATTCTGTGGTTTATCGAGTTGTCCAGGTGTTCCTGATACACGGTAAAGTTTGAGAGGCAAATTTAAAGCACTCAGCTAAACTGGCCTGCCAACTCCTTTCAAATGTTGCTTGTTCATTCTCACCAGGTCACCTTTATACACGGTGCGGGGGCTTTGCAATGAATCAACTTGGGTAAGATGAACTATATTTTGCAGAATTTCCTTACCTGTAGGTTTCCCGATAGGCTGGGAGACCAGAGATTCAAGTGTAAGGGTTGGAGGGTGGAAGTCAAGCAGCCGCCACTTTGTGGCTCACACATGTTGTCACTTGCCTGCTGATGTGCTTTGTGGGTGTGGGGTGGCAGCTGGGTCTGCAACTGCTCCTCCTTCCCCTGAATCCTCCTTCACCTTCTCTAACTCCTGGGCCAGATGGGCATTGAGCTCCGTGATGAGGGGCCCCAGCTTCTCCTGTGGACACACACCGTCAAGGTCAGAGGCAGTAAGAACCATGAGTTTGTGGGTTCCCATTTGCCTTTGCCCTCCCCATCTTATACCCACCTTCTCCTCCCCGCGGTACGTGGTATGGACTCCAGTCTCCTGCATCAGATGAAAAGACAAGAGCCTTATAGTACCAGCTGTCAGTGAGGTAGACGGCTCTTCCCCTGAAGGAAAGGTGAAAGGCAAGGATATAGGGAGAGGTTTCCCTGACCCCCACCGCAAACCTCACTAAGTCCCCAGTTTCTCCTCCACACTCTTGCATGCTCAGGGGAATTCAGTTCAAATCTGACCTCAAGGAGGTCTTCCAAATAAAATCCTATTCCAATCTTATTCTTTCTTTTTTAATTCTGAAAGGTGTGTCGTCCTCCTTTGTAGTCTATCTGTTAATCATTCTCAAGCTGTTTCACATAATATCCTTGCTATGTCTCCACATCTAGATTATGAGCAACTTTTGGCCAGTAGCCAAAAGGTTTTTGCCACCACCCTTCCCCCACCCCCAGTAAAGCAAATTCTATTTATTATGTTTTGTAATGTCACCTTATTTCCCTAGGCTTCCTATTCTTCCTGGACATTATTCATCACTCTCAACGTTTCATAAGTAGACTGATGATATTCAAATATATATCTTCTATCCGGACCTCTTTCCTGAACTTCAAACCATATATATAATTGCTACTGGACATCTCCACATGGATATCCCTAGGGTTTCTCTTTTTCTTTTCCAACAAGCTCAAAACTGAACCTTTCAACCAATTCCAATGTTCTTGTGTTTTAGATCTAAGAGAAATGTACCTCTATCCATCCAGTTCGCCAAACTCAAGCTATGACCTCTGTGTTATCCTAGATGCCTCACTCTTTCTTTCCCCCTAAATCCAGTCATATTACTGAATCATCTAAATTCTTCCTCCTTGATCCTATTTACTTTTTCCCTTGTACGTATTAGGTACAATGTGCAAAATGGTTAAAATGATGGACTGCAAAAACAGACTCAGGTAGACAAATTCTAGTTTTACTGATTATGTACTAAGTCTCAGTTTCCTTATCTGTAAAATAGAAAGATAATAGTACCTATCTCAAATGATTGTTGTGTGTATTAACACACACAATTCTTATGAAGCCATATATAGTCCCTGTCACATGGGAAATACTGTATTTAATAAATATTAGCTATTATGATTCCTTCTGCTATTACTCAAAGCCAGGTCACAGTCTCTTTCCTTGATTATATTACAGCTTCCTAATTGGTCTCCTTGTCACTAGACTTTCTTCTCTTTCTCAATTATAGATGTAGAATTTTATAAAATGTCATAAGCAATTTCTAAAATACCATTAATTATTCTTTCAAATACCACATATATTTTACAATGGTATTTAAAGTATATTAATGTTTCAGATGTGATAAACTAGATTAACAAATTTATATGGTCTGAGTGCCAAGAACCAGTGGGTTTGGCATGAGCCCCAATTCTCGCTTTTGGAATTTTAAGTCAGAGAGGCACCAGTGCACAGACTTCCTGAAACATCCCTGAAGAGCCCCAGTATTCATAAGGTGGATATACCATACTGCTACTGTGTTACTAAGCAGGTAGTTGTTTTTTTTTTTCCCTAGGGCAACATACGGATGTCTGTAACTTTTCTACTTTTCTCCATCATTCAGATTGGAATGTCCTAGGATTGCAGTAAGAAGATTCACTATATCCTTGTGAAGAGATACGCCTTCCCATAGCAATAAATGATTCTGACCGAGACAGACAGACTTAACAGCTGCACAGCAGATGGCCCTCAGTCATGTTTTAGGTGACTGTTTCGATTGAATATTATAAAACTGGATGAAATTCTGCCAATTTCCCCTTGCAATTACAGAAGTGTGGAGTGAGGAAGTAAAAAGATTTAGTGTTCATGAAAGTGAGCATCCTTAATAAAGTCTATGCTTTCTATTTCTGAAAAGCTGCATGTTTTCGTGTAGCACCAGAGCACTTGTACCTCTAATAAGCTCTGGCCTGTATTAGAATGATTTATATATGTTGTTTACCTTCCCCACTAGACTGTGAGTGACTTGAAAGCAATACTATGTCTGATCCATCTTTGTACTCCAGCACCTTGCACACTCTCTTGCCTACAGTATGTGCTCAATGAATACTGAATTAATGAACAACCAGATGAATAAATATGCCATTGAAATTTGCATAATTAATTCATACTTTATAATGAAGAGGAGCAAGTCACTATTTAAAGGTACTCTGTGGAAAATTGCTATGTATAATGCCAAATCTCCTCATTGTTTATCATATATCAAGTTTACTTAATTTAATACAATTCAAAAACACACAGATTGAGCATCTGTTGCCTTCCATTGATGATAAGGTACTGAGATACAAAGAAGAATGAGACATGGTCCCTGCGGCAAATTTCACTTTCTGCTCTTTTTACAAGGTGATTGACTGACACCCTTCCTATGGAGTGGCAGGGTCCATGTTCCCTCCCATGAAGATGAGTGGGATTTTGTGACTGCTCCATCCAACAGAGCATGGCGGAAGTGATGAAATGTGCCCTTTGAGACTAGGTCACATGAAGGATTCAGCCTTTGCCTTACTCTCTCAATCAGGACACTCTCCATCTTGGAAGCCAGCCACCATGCTGTGAGGAAGCCCAAACTAGCCCACACAGAGAGTGCAGAGACCACACTAGAGAGGTTCACATAAATATATAGAGAGGTCCTGCCTTCTACCCACTAGATGACAATAGCATCCCTCCTCCAAGTTGTGACAATCAAAAATGATTCCAGACATTGCCAAATGTTCCCTGGGGAGAAGGCAAAATCACCCCCAGTTGAGAACCACTGCTTTAAATGATTCCAGAACCCAGCCTTTGAGCTGCCCCAGCTGACTTCAAGTGGAGAGGAAATGAGCTATCCTTGCTGAGCCCTGCCCAAATTGGAGATTTGTGAGAAGAACAGATATTGTTATTATAAGCCAATAAGTTGTGGAATGGTATGTTGCAAAGTATTAAATAATGGGAAAAGCGCCTGACCTCAAGGGACTGTTTTTCCCCTGTAGGGTGGAAAGCAACCGTGAAACTGAATAATCACTATTCTACAACAGGCACTTATAAAGTTTACTGTAAAGTTTTGCTTATGTGGCATACCTTGAATAGACGTGTGTGTGTGAGAGAGAGAGGTTGTGTGTGTATATACAAAGGGGCAGCCCTCTGATATCGAAGGCCTGGTCTGTGGTCATACTGAGCTATTAGAGCATCTATGTTAACCTAATTTCTGTATATATATATAATTACACTGTCTTCCTAATTTGCT
The DNA here is from genome assembly GCF_949987535.1 of Balaenoptera acutorostrata. Taxonomy (NCBI): domain Eukaryota; kingdom Metazoa; phylum Chordata; class Mammalia; order Artiodactyla; family Balaenopteridae; genus Balaenoptera; species Balaenoptera acutorostrata. The sequence continues at coordinate 86,500,492 of NC_080067.1, read as the reverse complement.
CATGCACTTTCAACTGGAAGTGGTGAACACCGGATTCTTAAATAACTCCACATCATTAAGGTCACCTACAGTAACACACAGCTTGTTTTCCTGTAAGCTGCATTAGATGACTCAGTGCCAGCGTATCTGGAACAACTGTGAGATAATGTTCTGATGAGAGCTGTGGCAGGGTCAAGTTTGGTCTTTATGGCACTTACAATTTATCTTCAGATAAATTGATAAAATTTATCTTCATCAAGGAAAAAGTCTTGGATACAAAGTGTGGATATGCAGTGACTCAATATAAAATAGATATGCTAAATTTAGGGAGGTTTTTTTTAAAGAATTTAAAATTAAGATAATACATGATAATATGTATACCCAGAATTTGGTTTTACATAATTACAATGAGTAGTATGGCCTCAAGAGTAGAAGCTGTGTCTTTTTAGTAATAACAGCAGTGGCTACTATATTGACTGCTTGGCGGTGGTCCCTGCACAGTGTTATGCTGTGGGGTTAATCCTCACCATAGCCCAGCAACTGCAGTTCAAAGGGGTTAAATGACTTGCCAAAGAGCTCGTGGGATTTGAAGTCTTATTTCTCCGACTCCTAAGCCTGTTGTCTTTCCACAATACCTGCTCCCTTTATCTTTGTGTCCTCGCTAGTCAACACAACGTGTAGTACATAGCTAGACATTCAAATGAGTTTGTAGTTGTTGATTTAAAAAAAATACTTTGAATCACAAATGCAGCAGCTGGGTTTGGAAAAGGGACAATATGGTCTATTAGATTGATCATTATGATGGTCAATCTATGTTTGTTGATTGCCACACTATAGAGGAGTCACCAAATAAGTGATTATTCTAGATGCTAAGCCAACTGAATCAGCTTGACTCTGCAGTATGACTGACTGCCTCGTAATCAGCCACTAAATGGCAAAACTCATCTATGTAGACATAGCCTTAAAAGGGCCTGCTGTACTAACTCATTATTTTCTTGTTTTATGAAGGGAATGTTGTTTCAGGAAGGAGAAACAGAAGTCAGCATAGGGCTTTCCTGGTGGCACAGTGGTTAAAGACTCCCCCTGCCAATGCAGGGGACAAGGGTTCAAGCCCTGGTCGGGGAAGATCCCACGTCGCAGAGCAGCTAAGCCCATGGGCCACAACTACTGAGCCTGCGCTCTAGAGCCCGCGAGCCACAACTACTGAAGCCCACACGCCTAGAGCCCATGCTCCGCAACAAGAGAAGCCACCGCAATGAGAAACCCGCACACCGCAATGAAGAGTAGCCCCCGCTCGCCGCAACTAGAGAAAGCCCGTGCGCAGCAATGAAGACCCAACACAGCCAAACATAAATAAACAAAATAAATAAAGTAAAAAAAAAAAAGTCAGCATAAGCTCTTTCTCATAAGGAAAGGGATAAGCTGGTTGAGAGAGGCTGAATCTAATGAATATATGCATAAAATATACTGAATGTATAAGGCTAACCAATAAAAAATATCCCAATTAGGGCTTCCCTGGTGGCGCAGTGGTTGAGAATCTGCCTGCCAATGCAGGGGACACGGGTTCGAGCCCTGGTCTGGGAAGATCCCACATGCCGCGGAGCAACTGGGCCCGTAAGCCACAGCTGCTGAGCCTGCGTGTCTGGAGCCTGTGCTCTGCAGCAAGAGAGGCCGCGATGGTGAGAGGCCCGCGCACCGCGATGAAGAGTGGCCCCCGCTTGCCGCAGCTGGAGAAAGCCCTTGCACAGAAACGAAGACCCAACACAGCTATAAATAAATAAATAAACAAATACTTAAAAAAATAAAAAATAGAATTATTAAAAAAAACAATCCCAATTAGATTGTGGATTGTTATTAATATAGGGCGATGCCCACAAAAGGTGAATGAATAAATGAATGAATAATTGAAAAACTGATATATAAATAAATAATGAAAACAGTAGCCCAAACTAGTCAGAGGCACTGTCAACTGACATCCAATAATATAACTGCAAAATGAACTTGTCAGGAGAATATGTATACATAGACCAATAGCAAACAATGGCCATTAATATGTCAAACTGGTTGATGATAACTGGTGGTTTGAATTAAGCCTTCGTTTTCTTCTCAGCTGTTTCCTGCTTCACATGGGTCACTATGAACTTTAGATTCAGACTTAAGAACCATGCTGTGTATGTACGCGTGTGTGAGAAAGAGACAGAGACAATGAAAGGGAGAGACCAATCTGAGGAAGTACTTCTGCCAGATACACTGTCAATTTTTCATAACCTAGATTCTTTCTGATAGCTTATGGCTCTGATCACATAGTTTGGAGCTACACATACCAGAATCTTTCACCTGAGCAGGAAACAGCAGCTAAACCTCTCCTCTCTTCCTGAAATAGCAAAAGTGAGGAGGAAAGACAGGTTCCATAGTTCTCAACAGGGGGTGCTCTCTTACGGGGTGCTGGAAAATGTGGGTGGAATTTGGAGTTGCCACAGTGACAGGGAGCACGAATGGTATTTATGGATGAATGCCAGGAAAGGAAAACATCCTGCAATATACAGGACAGCTTTCCAAAAGGAACAATTTCTCCGCTCCAAATAAGAATATTAATGAGAAATACTAGCCAATTCTCTTTTGAAACTTCACAGGCCTCTTGTACAATATCAGCAACAAGAACCAAATTCAAGCCATAATTATGTAGAGGCAACACGCCAGGATTTGGCCTTAAGAATTTTCCTGACCTGAAGCAAAGAAAAACCCTATGCCTACTTCTAAAACCTCTGAACTCTTCTCAACGTTAGGGACAGCACCTCTGAGTTGCTAGAGGCATTAGAAATTTCAAAGCAGAGAGCCAGGGAATCAACAAATGCTAAGATTCTATTTAACTCAAGAAGTATCCCCTGCTTAGACAGTAAGCTTGGTTGAATCTGCAGTAGATTATCAAAGGGAATCAGGTGAGTTTCAGGGTGAAAAGTTCATTTGAAAGTGCTATAAAATATCTCCTTCCTCCTACCCTCAGTGTTGGGGGAGATTGTGGTTCTTGTGTATTTCTGGAAGACAATTAATGTTGTTCACTACGCAGGTGGGCTGAGGATTTTAGCAGATGGCGACAGGATGGCTGTAAAAGAGGAAAGAGCTCTTGCAGATGGTATACTTACTCCTTCCTGTGTTTTTCCTTTTGGAGGGGGAAGGGTGGGAGGTAGCTACAAACTCTCTGATCTCATACATTTTCTGTAGTCCCCACATTATTATCTTTCATCACATATCACAGGGGAGAAATCAAAAAAGAAATGGAGACAGGGCAACAGGAAAAATCCTTTAACGTGTACAACTATAAATTCACCCTCCTCTAGAATTACCCTTCATGGACTCAAAGCCTGTTAATGCAGTAAATTTCCCCTGTATTTTCCTTCTCCAGTTGAAATAAGCTAATTACTGTAACTTCTCGTAGGCCATTTTTTTTCAATCTTGTACAATTATTTTTGGTGCTTGACTTCCAGCTATATACATTCTGCTCATTGTGTGATTGTGAGATACTACAAGTTGGTCACAATATTCTGATAATGGCTTGTGAGATAGGAGCTGACTTTGCTGGTGATCTCCTGTTAGATGACAACACCATGTCCCTCTGCCGTCTTATCCAGGAGAGAGAAGGTAGTTAATGAAGCCACTCAAATGTGGGCAGCTTCTGCTGCAGTGTGGGTACAGATTTCCCACCATAATGAGCAGCCACGGCCATTAATTGGGCTGCAGATCTCTGAGTTTTCCAAGCCTACTTCTTCAGCTCCTGTTGTCATTGCAAAGATGGCAAGTGGCAAGTTCTTTGCAAAGTACTGTCTCCCACAAGTGTGATCATCCCCAAGGATTGCTATCTGCTTCCTTCTCCTACACTGGCTCTGGATCAGTGTACCCAGAGCATTTCCTCTGCCTGCATTTTGATATCAGAAAGGCAAGTAAATGATAAAGGCCCTAGAGTGAAGTTGATACCTTTTAATCATTACTTCAATGATTCATTCACATATTCATTTCTCCATTCATCAATATAGTAAATATATATTGAGAACCTACTGTGGACCAATTTGGGGATAGTGACCAGGCTATAGGCAAATAGATCAATTTGTGACCCTAAAGGAGTTCTAGGGGAGGAAGACAGACAAGGAAATCAAGAATTACAATTCAGTATAATAAGCACATTATTTTTCAAATGTATAGGGTCCCATGGGAACACTATTTCAGCCTGGAGGGTCAGGAAGCAACCTAAATGTCCATTGACAGATGAATGCATAAAGAAGATGTGGCACATATATTCAATGGAATATTACTCAGCCATAAAAAGGAATGAAATTCAGTTATTCGTAATGAGATGGATGGACCTAGAGTCTGCCATACAGAGTGAAGTAAGTCAGAAAGAGAAAAACAAATACTGTATGCTAACGCACATATATGGAATCTAAAAATACAGTACTGATGAACCTAGCGGCAGGGCAGGAATAAGGATGAAGACAGAGAATGGACTTCAGGACATGGTGGGGGGGAGGGGAAGCTGGAACAAAGTGAAAGAGTAACACTGACATATATACACTACCAAATGTAAAATGGATGGCTAGTGGGAAGCAGCCGCATAGCACAGGGAGATCAGCTCGGTGCTTTGTGATGACCTAAAGGCGTGGGATAGGGAGGGGATATATATATATATACATATAGCTGGTTCACTTTGTTGTACAGCACAAACTAACACAACATTGTAAAGCAATTATACTCCAATAAAGATATTTAAAAATTAAAAAAAAACAATAAAACAACAACAAAAAAAAGAAAAGCTCATTAATTAGGTGTGACTCTATCAGGGAGCCAACAACAGGAGGAGCACACCACAGAGAAGATGGAGCCCGTGTGAAGACACAGGAACATGAGAGAGCATTCCAGAAGCACCAGGTTGGTAGGGAAACTGGCACAGGATAGATGTGGGGCGTGGCAGGCATAAAGCTGGAGACGGAGGTCTGAAGGATTTAGGACTTAACTAGAAATGAATTAAGGACCAGCATAGCTAACTGCCACCCAAGTACAAGTCACTAGGTGGCGTTAGTCTAGGGGACTTGGGTTCAGAATGGGGAACTATGGTGCAATAAAACAGACTTTACCTTCCTCATAATTTACCTAGGCTCTCCCTGCATTATAATATGACACAGTGTAAAGAGGGCTACTGCCAGTTTAGTTTTCAAGAAAAGGTCCCACTTCCTTCAAGCAACTAGAAAAAACAACCAGAATTTAAGTGGCTTCTTATGGAGGAAATCTGACGTGGTTGCTTTGGCCACCCAACATCCAGTCCCCTTCTTTTACGGTACTATTATCCCACATATTTTTAAGAACTACCCTATGCTCACTTTCCACGTGTGGTTCCAGTCCTACGAAAGTGAAGTCTGTTTCTCAGCTTGGGACATCAGCACACCAAATCGCCCTGGTCACAGGGACTGGTTCTGAGACAGACACACAGCCCCAGCTGGTCCAATCAAGATAAATCCTGGGGCTTGTTCAAGAGCTGCCACATGATGTGTTCTCTCATGTCCACTGGACACAAATATGGGAACATTTAAGGGCTTCAGTTACTGCCAGCTATCTTGCTACTTTGGGCAACTTGAGACTGAAGTCAACATGGTAGAAAGTAGACCTAGGAAATGGAGAAAAATTTGAGCCTCTTGGATCAAGCCACAACTGAACTCTGGACTTCCTAGAAATGTATGTCCCCCCAAATTTTCCATTTTATTAAAGCCAGTTTGAGTTAGATTTCCTGTCATTTGATACTGAAAAAGTATCCTTACTGATATAATGCTAAAATTCTTTTTTCAGAAATTATCTCCTTAAAAATGTAGTGTCTTAGGGGATAGAATATACTGAACATCGAACAGGTGAAGAATAATGGAACAGGATCTATAAAACCTGTTTTACAGGTCTGGCTTTGCCCCTTGTTAGTCATATAGTTTTCAGCAAATTACTTCATCTTTCTGAGCTTCAAACTGTCTACATTGAAACTACAAATAATAATTCTAAGCCCCTCCCCATATAACAGCCTTGCAATGAAAATCAAATAAAATTATGGAGGAACAACTTGTCAAATCTGAAGCGCTAACTGAATGAAATGGCTACTGAAGTATTTATATTTTCTTACAAGCCCTTAAAGATGTTAGTCTCACATCAGGAATCAGTCTCATTCTCTCCAGCTGTCTAAAATAGATTTAAGGAGGTTGATATCCAATCAGCACCTGCTCTAAAGCATCAGGTTCCTGAAAGCTAAATGGAAATCAGCATTACCTCAGGTCAGGAGCCAACTAAACTTAAAAACCTGCTGTGCCCATGGGAACATGGTATATGTTAATTGACATTATGTTGCAGTAATTTAAGACAAGAAAGAAAAGGCAGTAAAGATATATCTAGTATCTACTTACATCCCAAAGAGGTCCAAAAAAAAAATCAGCTAATAAAGAAAACAAAACAAAACAAAATCAATCTAGGCTGCCTTCTAGGCTGTGAACCACATTTTCATATATCTTCTACCTGGCTGCTGTGGTGACCTGTCCCAGAGTAACAAAGTTTTGCTTGAGTTTTAAATATATGCTCTGTCACCGATGACTGCAAAGAGACTTTGTTCATTTACCCCTTCTCTTTCTCAGCCACCTGTCCATACAATCAGTCACCTAGTGCCACCAATTCTCCTGGGGCATCTCACAGATTCCTCCACTGCATAGCAAGTCACTCAAGCCACCTTACAGTGTCCCTGCACTCTGCCACTAGCCCTACCCATTCTCTCCCTGTCTCTCTTCCCCATCCCAGCCTTCAGAAGGTCAATATCTGAGCCAAGTTGCAATTCCTAGACATAACAGGGAGAAGCCACACTGTTCCCTGGACTTAATATACATTTTCATACCTCTGGGACTATGCTCATTTGGTTTCTTCTAATTAAAATGTCCTTTCTACTAGTTTGTCCTATCCTCCTTCTCTGCCTACTAAATCCTATTATTTTATTTTAATAACAGAGATTTTAAAAATTGAAATGTTTATTAGGCTCTGATAGATGAAAAACAAACTGGTTAGTATAAGAAAAATCATACTGCTGTCCTAGTCTATCTTCTGTTTGTCACCTCTTCATAGAACCATGAGACAAAGAAATAGATCTCTATTGTTTAAAAATTAGATCAAGATCAATAGATGATATGCAGTAACTAACACTGCCTGCATGTAGTGGACACAATAAGGAGTGGTAGGGACCGTGGAGAACTGAAGATCACACACTTCTCCTCAAGCAGGGCAGAGAACTCTCATATCTAGACTATCGTTGCTTTATAATTACATAGGCTTAATGTTGACAATCTTTCAATTTTCAAGAGAAGCCACACAGCTTCATTTTTATGTGAACCTAGATCAACATGTTTTGTTGGCTATGTACAGCCCAAGAACACAATTTTATAAATCTCAGCCTTATGACCTTGCTCAAATATTGCATTCTCTCTGATGCCTCAATTACTCCCCTGACCCAGTAGAGGTGTTCCCTTATTCCTAATCCGTGTGCCCATTATGAGATTGCAACCAGCCACGACCTCGAGGTGTCAGTGACAAGGTGCACCTAATGTGGAGCATAATCATATATGGGTGGCACAAGGGGTGGAGACTGTACCATGCGCGGGTGTGCCCTGCACCCTTGATTTCAGCACAGCTCTGATGGGAAGACTGATGCATACTGCCAGCATGCCATCTCAAATGCACCCCATGGCATCTGTTTTCTGCCTCATAGCTTTCAGGTAGAAAACAGCTCAGTCTTTGCAGGCATAGCCCCCACATGCAGGGCAATTAGATAAATGCCCCAGCTAACCTGTCCTTTGGTTGAACAATTCTGTCTCAATAAATTACACCCCTATCACAGTGTTTATATGGATGTGAATGTAAAGAAAATTATTAACCCAGATAATAAGCATTATCTTTCAAGGGGCAATTCTTGTCCCAATTAGTTAGGTTAGTAGGAGGCACTACTAACCTCATGACAAAATTACAGAAAAAAAATGATGGTGCTCTTTATAAAAACACTACAGCACTTTCCCCTCAAAATCCATACATACAGGATGCTCTCTTAGTTCTGCACAGGATCATTTTTTTTTTTTTTTTTTAATTTTTTTTTTTTTTTTTTTTTTATTTATTTATGGCTGTGTTGGGTCTTCGTTTCTGTGCGAGGGCTTTCTCTAGTTGTGGCAAGTGGGGGCCACTCCTCATCGCGGTGCGCGGGCCTCTCACTATCGCGACCTCTCTTGTTGCGGAGCACAGGCTCCAGACGCGCAGGCTCAGCAATTGTGGCCCACGGGCCCAGCCGCTCCGCGGCATGTGGGATCCTCCCAGACCAGGGCTCGAACCCGTGTCCCCTGCATTGGCAGGCGGATTCCCAACCACTGCGCCACCAGGGAGGCCCCCAGGATCATTTTGATGAGAGTTTTCAGTCATGCAGCTGTAAGGCAAGTAGCTACCCACTCTTAACTAGGAAGGCATGTACCAAAACACAGATGCTGCAATCCCGGTATCAAGTAGTCTTTTTTAACATTATGATAGTGTTTTCCTTGTAAAATGGTATATCTCTGAAGTATTTATTTTAATATTAATTGATTTTGTGTTTCTTCTGCTGAGAGCTCTACACTGGGGTGAGGAAACAACTGAAATGGAGAAAACTCACCTAAGAAGGACAATCAAATCCCATAATCTGGCAGTAGGCCAAGAGTTAAGACACAAGATGGCCAGAACCCCCGTGAGAGGTTGTGGACCCTGGACTTGAAAAGCTGACATATCTAATATCCAGTTTCAAGTTTCCCTTCTCTGTGTTGAATTTTTCTTATGTCAGCCTCATATCTTAGTCAAGATTAGTATTTTAAATGACAGCCTTTTGCTGGTGGTTAGGGGCAAGCTATCACAGCATGAAGAAGAAATGATGGGAAGACAACTGGGGATGGGCCGGCACAGAGGGTGGGTGTGAGCAGAGCACAGCCACACCCAGGATGGTATTTCTTATGAGTTGTTGTGTTACCCCAAAAGATGTTGAAGCCCTAACCCCCATTACCTGTAAATGTGACCTTATCTGAAATAGGGTCTTTGCAGATGATCAAGTTAAAGTCAGACAATTAGAATGGGCCTTAATACAATATAACTAGTATCCTTACAAAAAGGGGAAATTTGGGCACAGAGACATGCAGAGAGGAAAAACACCCTAGAGACAGGGAGAACACCATCTATAAGACAAGGAACTACCAGAAGTTAGGAGCTACCAGAAGCTAGGAACGTGGCATGGAAAAGATTCTCCCTCACAGTCCTCAGAAGGAACCAACACAGGCGACCCCTTGATTTTGGACTTCTAGCCTCTGGAACTGTCAGACAATAAATTTCTGCTGTTTAAGGCACCCAGTTTGTGGTATTTTGTTATGGCAGCCCCAGGAAACCAATACAGCATTCGTCTAGCAAACCTCAGAGATAAATGGACACAGGATGAGATTCTTACAGTCACACAGGAGGGATTCTCAGATTACTGTATTTAAGTTATTAAAGGTAAGCATGAAAAACTTACGGACACTCAGAGAGATGAATCACTCCACTGGCTTTCAGAATGCAGCACTCCAGCTTTCTCATTGTATCACAGGAGTTAAATCTGTGACCCAGCTTGAATTAAACCCCTTCATGGCATATAATACAGTGTAACACAACACAAACTCCTTTTCCGTCAAATTTACCATTTCCTTAGTTCCCAGCAGACTACTGGCACTTGATATTAAGTTAATATCTTATCAATTACACCTGCTTCAAGGCCTTTCTTATATTTACAATTTTCAAAAACACACAATCCCTCTGATTCCAAAGGTTACTGCCCTCAGAAGACCCAGGCCAAGGACAGTAATTCCTTAACAATCTTGGAAGAGTATTATTAAGAAAGGCATGAGGTTGTTCAGGGTGCTCAGTGGCCTGGAAAGAATCTTGAGCACATTCTTCTGATGCCTGCTTTTTTTCACTTGGTAATATATCATGAACTTTTCTCCGTGTCAATAAATATTCCCCCACAACATGATTTTTAATAGCTACAGGGATTCTATCATCAGGAAGTACATTCCATAATTCACTTAACTAATCCTCTATTCCTGAGACAAGTCAATGAAACATCAAGATAGTGAATTGAGCCCAGAGGTATGTACACCCTAAGGACCAGCTCTATGATCATATGTCTCATATTCCTCTACAAATCTCTATATGGGGCTTTCTTTGTCTAAGAGAGTGCCTCATGGAATCTCACTCTCCGGTCTGTAGGCATTACTAGGCTTTTCTGAGAAGAAAAACAAAACAAACCTGTCACCAAACTTCTGACTATATCATGCATCCATTCACTCAAAGAACAAATATTTATGTGGCACTTAATTTGTGTCAGGCACCATTCTGGTGCCTGATGATAGAGCAACAAACAAGACAGATATGATCCCTGCATTCTTGGACTTCAAAATCTAAGCAGAGCACAAAATTAACAAGATAAATTCAAACAGCTGCTATGAAGGAAGTAAGAGAGATGATGTGAAAGGAATTGATGGGAGGAGTGTACTTCAGATGGAGAGAGAGAAAGCAGCATATTAACTGAGACCTGAAAAAGATTACTGTATAGCACAGGGACATATTCATTATCTTGTAATAACCTATAATGGAAAAGAATCTGAAGAAGAATACATACATATGTATATGTATAACTGAATTACTTTGCTGTACACCTGAAATTAATACAATATTGTAAATCAACTCTACTTCAATTGAAAAAAAAAGGAAAAGAACTATCCCTGTCAAGAGTCAGGGAAAAGAATCCCATGCAGAGGAAACAGCTAGAGTAAATGCATGACATGGGAAAAAGTATAAGTTAAGGAAGTAAAAGTTGGCCAGAGTGGCTGGATAGAGTGAAATAGCAAGTGACATAAAGAGTTCAAGTAGTAGGCAAGTGCTGGATGAGTAGATCCTCGTGGGACATGGCAAGGCAACAGGACTTTACTCTGACCTCAGTGAGCTGATCGTTTGGAAGGTTTTAATTCAGGGAGTATTATATGTCAGCTCTGTTTTAAGAAGAACCCTCTGGCTGTGGTCAAACCATAGATTAAAAAAAAGCATGAGAGGAAGTAGAAACAGACCAGTTAGCAGGCTACTCCTATGGTCTAGTTGAGAGAGTTGTTGGTTCCTTAACACTGAGTTGATGGCTATAGAGATAGAAATTGTGAACTGGTTCAAGATATATTTTGAAATACCATAGACAAGGCATATTGATAGAATTGATATGAATGGTGAGTTAAAGGAAGAAATCAAAGATGACAACATTTTTTAATGAAAATTTTCAAACTTAGCAATGGATTGAATAATGACCAGCCATGTACTCACCATGAAGACTGTACAACTAACATTTTACTATATATAATTTATCACAAAACCGTCCATCTATCCATCCCACTGTCCATGCATCAATTCATGTCATTTTTTGATGCTGTCAGGGTGAAAAAAAAGTTGAGAACATCAGAGCATTTTACCCCCACCCCCTACTACAGTATGCATATTATTAACCATAATAATAAGAACCATGTATTTTAGTTCTTTTATTTTTATAGGAAAAATCTGCATACAATGAAATGCAAAAATCTCAAGTATACCATTTAATGAGTTTTAAGAAATGCATACATTTATGTAATCCTAACTCAGGGTTTTTAAACCTTGACACTATTCTCAGCCTTAGGTAATTCTTTGCTGTGGAGGCTGTCCTGGGCATTCTTGGATGTTTAGCAGCACCCCTGTTCTATGCCCATGGGGTGTCAGTAGTTCCACATACCTCCCTCCTCCAGCTGTGACAACCAGAAAGGTCTCCAGACTTTGAAAAAATTAACCTGGGGGGCAAAATGGCCCCCAGTTGTTAACCACTTCCCTAATTCCTATCATGATATAGATTATCACCATCATCCAGAAAGTTTCCCCATGTACCCATCCAGCAAATCCCCACCCACCCCTCTCTCAGAGGTAACTAATATTCTAAGTTTTTGCCACATAAATTAGTTTTGCCTGTTCTAGAATTTCTTATAAGTGAAATCATACTGTATGTGCTCTTTTGTGGAAGGCTTTTTTCAATAAGCATAATGTTTTTGAGATTCATCAATGTTGCTGTGTATACCAGTACTTTGCTCCTTTTTAATGCTAAGCAGTATTCTATTGAATTACTATACCCAAGTTTGTTTAGTCATTCACTTGCAGATGCAGAATTTTATATATTAGGAATAAACCTGATCTGAACATTCTCATATAATTCTTTTTGTGGATATGTTTTCATTTCCCTTAGGTAGAAGCAGAATTGCTGAATTACAGGATACATACATATTGTTAAGAAACTGCCAGACCTTCTTGCTAAGCAGTTATACTATTTTACACTTCCATCAGTAACGTATGAGAGTTCCAGTTTTTCCATATCCTTGTCAACACTTGGTATTGTCAGTGATTTTAATTTTAGCCATCCTGGTGTGTGTTTAGCATATCTTATTGTGCTTTTAATTTTTATTTCCTTGGTAATTCTAATGCTGAGTGTTTTTTCATATGTTTATTGGTCATTCACATAGTTCCTTTGTGAAGTATCTGTTTAAAAGGTTTGCTCATTTAAAAAATTGGGTTGTAGTTTCATTACTAACAGTATTTCTTTATATATACTGGATATCAGTCCTTTGTCTCATGTATGTTTTATGAATATTTTATGCAGGTCTGTGGATGGTCTATTAATAATGTCTTTTGATAGGCAGAAATATTTTAATTTTGATGAAATCAAATTTCCCAATTATTTCTTTTTGTTTATTATTTTAGGTGTAATTGTAGACTCCCTATTCTGTTCCATTACCTATTTGTAAATCCTTTTGCCAGTACCGCACTTTCTTGACTGCTGTGACTTGGTAATAAATTTTGAAGCCAGGTTAAGTCCTCTAACTCTGTCCTTCTTCAAGATTGCTTTGAATATTCTAGATCCTTTGCATTTCCATACAAATGTTAAAATCAGCCTATTAATTTCTTTAAAAAGAAAAGTCTGGTAGGATTACTATTGGGACTGCATTGAATCTATAGGTTATTTTGGAGAGAATCAGCACATTAATAGTAATAGGTCTTCTAACCAATGTACATGGTATATTTAACTAGTTCTCTAATTTTTCCTAACTGTTTTGTAATTTTTAATGTAGTGGTCTCGTTAAACTTGTTCCTAAGTATGTTATGCTTTTTGATTCTGTCGTGAAAGGAATTTTGTTTTAATTTCATTTTCCTCTTTTATGCAGTTAAATATGGAAAATGCAATTGATTTTGTATACTGATCCTGTATCCTGAGACACTGATAAATTCAAATGTTAGTTATAGCGGCTTTTTTGAAGGTTCATTAAGCTCTTCAAAGTTGACAATCATGTCATATGTGAATAAAGACATATTAACTTCATTTCTCATCTGTATGCCTTTTATTTCCTTGTCTTTTCTTATTGCGATGTCTAAGATTTACAATAAAATATTAATAGAAGTGGTGAGAGTGGACATCCCTAACTTGTTTGTGGTCTTGGAAGAAAGCATTCAATATTTCACCATAAAGAATAATGTGCTGGTTTGTCACAGATGTCTTTTATCAGAATGAAGAAATTCTGTCTATTCCTAGAATGCTGAGAATTTTTATCAAGGAATAGATGTTAATTTTGTCAATTGATTGTTTTTCTCCATCTATTGAGATAATCATATGTTTTTGTCCTTTATTCTATTAGCATGGTGAGTTACATTGATTGACTTTCTAATATTAAACCAAATATTATCAGGGATAAACCTCACATGGTATTATCCATTTTATGTGCTGTTGGATTTTATTTGCTGATATTTTAAGAATTTTTGCATCTATGATCATGAAGTACATTGGAGAGTAATTTTATTTTTTGTAATGTCTTTGTCAGGTTTTCCAATCAGGATTTTTCATAGTTTTTTAATTTGGGCAACTGGTTGAATAGTCTTCTAAGATGGAAAAGAGTGGCAAGAACATGTTTGGGGGAGTTGGGAATCACGAGGTCCATTTTATACTTGTTTAGCTGAAATCCTATTCAACATCCAAGGGAAAATGTCAAGTAGATAGTGGTATAAACAAATTTAGAGCCTAATAAAAAGGCTGGCAAGTTAAGTGTGAGAGTTATCAGTATCTAGATGATATTTAAATCCACAAAAATGGATGAGACAACCTACTATATGGGTGTAAATTGAGAAGAGAGTGGAGGGAAAGCTCTGGGACACTTTAACATTTGGAAATTCATTAGGGGAGTAAGAGAAAATAAAAGACTGAGAAAGAACAGCCTGTAAGGGAGGAGGAAAATTGGGAGCTTGTGGTTCACAGAATTCAAAAAAGGAAAGTGTTTTGTGTTGAACGCTGCTGAGAGTTCAATAAGATGAGGACAGAGAACTGACAATGATTTGGCAACATGGAGTCACTGGAGACAATGACATGAATCTTTCTGGGGGCTGGAGGTGGGGTGGAACAAAGGTAGACTGCAGCGTGTTAAAGACAGAATGGGAAGTGAGGGAAAGATGAGAGTATCACCAACTTGTTACAGAATTTTTCCTGCGAACAGTAGCAGAGAAATAGGGCTGGAGAGGATGAGGAGTGAAGAAACAATGAGGAAAGAGTATTGCAAACTTTGAGGTAAGTAACCAAGACAAAACAGAAGACAGGAGAATTTCACTTAAAATATTTGTGATAGTGGAGAGAGCTGTGGACAAAGGATCAGACCAGGGTTGTTTCCAGCTTTAAAGTTAATCAACTACATGACTGAGGGTAGGTCATTTCCTTTTCTCTGAGCTTCAGTCTTCTCCTTGGTAAATGGATGTCTTTTGGACTAGATATAAAACAAGATGGTTTAAATATTCCTCAACTCCTGTGACTTCTCTGACAGGTCTCAAAATTAAATTGGTCTCTAATCTGTTATGCTTACATCTTAAAACTTATGGTAATTTTGTTTTATCTACTGTGTCTCTTAATTGTTTGGTTTACCTGTATTTTGTAAGCAGTATTAAAATGAGAGGCCAAGTCTACTTTATTACTCTACAAAAGAAGATATACAGAAAGTGAGAATTCTATTTATGTGAAAATAAGCTGTAAAGAGGAGAAGTCAGGCCAGCATGAGAAAGTTCCAGGGGAAAAAAGTGGATACAGAGCCAGGGGAATTTCCTAAACAGAGGAAACACAGCCACAGATGCTTTTTAAGATCCCTTACAGCCTTTACAGCAAATGGAAGAGAGATGATAAGGGTACTTGAAGGTTAATGACAATCATCCAATCACATCATGGTAGACGAAGCGCATTTGATAAACTATAATAACTAGTCACTAAAATAACTAGGCCAATCAAATTATCTTGTTTGTTAAGATAAATGTATTAGATTAGCCATTTTACTAAATCCACGGATTAATGTTTAACTAATTAAACTCATTTCTTCAAAAAGAAGTGATTAATTGTGTTGATGTAGTGTCAAGTAAACAGGACAAGTTGATTTGGAGAGGAACAAAAATTAAATAGATTTTCTGCAAAGAATATGTATATTTAAATAGACTCAGAAGTCAAGACATCACCATGGATCTGTTGAGTTTTTACAATTCAATGTTTTCTTTCTACAATTATTAGACACTAGGAGGGAAACAAAGAAACTTAGAGGAAATGATTCCTGCTTTTAGTAGCTTCTAACTGAATTGAAGATAGAGAAAACAGTAGTGAATATACTGACTAATATAACTTCATTCCTAACTGGGGAAAAGACTAGAAAATTAGTAATTGTGCAGAAGAAATGGGATATTATAGGGCAAAAGGTAATAAGAGAAGGGTCATGGAAGATGTGGATTTTAAGTACATTAAAGGCATTAATAGAATTGAGAATTAGAACACATTTGTTTAGTGACAAAATCCAATATGAACTGTATCAGGCATAAACTGGAACTTGCAGAAGATACAAGTAATCAAAAGGATTAGCAACTATAGTGGCAGGTACACAAGTACCTTCAGGACCCCTTCCCTCCTTTTTCTCATCTCTACCTACTTCTTTTGGTTTCTCAGCTTCATCTCAGTTCATATCCAGTGGAGGATCAGAGAAAAAGACAAAAAACCCCACAAAATCACAAAAGGGTGCAGCAAACCAGGTAAAGTATGTATACAGGTGGGAAAAGACAAGCTTATTGTTTTTCCATGTAACTCGAACTTCATTAGGTGACCGAACCCCCTTCTTTCATGGTTCAGTTATCTGAAGGAGAAACTGAATGAGAGGGAGACTACAGTTAAGAAGCAGAAGTAAGAAATCAGTAAATATAAGAAAGAAGGAGCAAT
Source organism: Balaenoptera acutorostrata (assembly GCF_949987535.1). Taxonomy (NCBI): domain Eukaryota; kingdom Metazoa; phylum Chordata; class Mammalia; order Artiodactyla; family Balaenopteridae; genus Balaenoptera; species Balaenoptera acutorostrata. The sequence continues at coordinate 86,484,129 of NC_080067.1, read as the reverse complement.
CAAAGAGATTTTTTAAATGCCAGTTTTAATGTAATCAAATTATCAGATGCATCAAAAAGAAAAAGAATACAGAAAAGTTCAGGGATAAAACAGTCTTTTAAAGTAGATTGGAGGAGACCTTCAAGATGGCAGAAGAGTAAGACGTGGAGATCACCTTCCTCCCCACAAATACATCAGAAATACATCTACATGTGGAACAACTCCTACAGAAAACCTACTAAACGCTGGCAGAAGGCCTCAGACCTCCCAGAAGGCAAGAAACTCCCCACCTACCTGGGTAGGGCAAAAGAAAAAACAGAGACAAAAGAAGAGGGACAGGATCTGCACCTCTGGGAGGGAGCTGTGAAGGAGGAAAGGTTTCCACACACTAGGAAGCCCCTTCACTGGTGGAGACAGGGGGTGGCGGGGTGGGGGGGGGAAGCTTCAGAGCCACGGAGGAGAGCCCAGCAACAGGGGTGCAGAGGGCAAAGCGGAGAGATTCCCGCACAGAGGACTGGTGTCGACCAGCACTCACCAGCCTGAGAGGTTTGTCTGCTAACCCGCTGGGACAGGGGGGTGCTGGGAGCTGAGGCTCAGGCTTTGGAGGTTGGATCCCAGGGAGAGGACTGGGGTTGGCTGTGTGAACACAGCCTGAAGGGGGCTAGTGCGCCACAGCTAGCTGGGAAGGAGTCTGGGAAAAAGTCTGGAACTACCTAAGAGGCAAGAGACCATTGTTTTGGGGTGCGCGAGGAGAGGGGATTCACAGCACCACCTAAACGAGCTCCAGAGACGGGTGCAAGCCGCAGCTATCAACACGGACCCCAGAGACGGGCATGAAATGCTAAGGCTGCTGCTGCAGCCACCAAGAAGCCTGTGTGCAAGCACAGGTCACTATCCACACCTCCCCTCCTGGGAGCCTGTGCAGCCCGCCACTGCCAGGGTCCTGAGATCCAGGGACAACTTCCCCGGGAGAACACACAGCACGCCTCAGGCTGGTGCAACGTCATGCTGGCCTCTGCCACCGCAGGCTCGCCCCACATTCCGTACCCTTCCCTCCCCCTGGCCTGAGTGAGCCAGAGCCCCCTAATCAGCTGCTACTTTAACCCCGTTCTGTCTGGGGGGGAACAGATGCCCTCAGGCGACCTACATGCAGAGGCGGGGCCAAATCCAAAGCTGAACCCCAGGAGCTGTGCGAACAAAGAAGAGAAAGGGAAATCTCTCTCAGCAGCCTCGGGACCAGCAGATTAAATCTCCAAAATCAACTTGATGTACCCTGCATTTCTGGAATACTTGAATAGACAATGAATCATCCAAAAATTGAGGTGGTGGACTTTGGGAGCAACAATATATATATATTTTTCCGTTTTCTCTTTTTGTGAGTGTGTATGTGTATGCTGCTGTGTGTGATTCTGTCTGTATAGCTTTGCTTTTACCATTTGTCCTAGCGTTCTGTCTGTCCGGTTTTTTTTTTTCTTTTAGTAAAGTTTTTAGCGCTTGTTACCATTAATGGATTTGTTGTTTGGTTTGGTTGTTCTCTTCTTACTTTTTTTTTTCTTTTTTAATTACTTTTTAATTTTTTAATAATTATTTTTCATTTTTTATGTTAATAACTTTATTTTATTTCTTTTTTATCTCTTTCTTCTTTCTTTTTTTCTCCATTTTCTTCTGAGCCATGTGGCTGCCAGGGTCTTGGTGCTCTGGCCAGGTGTCAGGTCTGTGCCTCTGAGGTGGGAGAGCTGAGTTCAGGACATCGATCCACCAGACACCTCCCAGCTCCATGTAATATCAAATGGTGAAACCTCTCCCAGAGATCTGAATGTCAACGCTAAGACCCAGCTCCACTCAACGACCATCAAGCTACAGTGCTGGACACCCTATGCCAAACAACTAGCAAGACAGGAACACAACCCCACCCATTAGCAGACAGGCTGGTTAAAATCATAATAAGGTCATAGGCACCCCAAAACACACCACCGGACGTGGTGCTGCCCAACAGAAACACAAGATCCAGCCTCATCCACCAGAACACAGGCACCAGTCCCCTCCACCAGGAAGCCTACACAACCCACTGAACCAACCTAAGCCACTGGGGTCAGACACCAAAAATAACAGGAACTACGAACCCGCAGCCCACAAAAGGAGACCCCAAACACAGTAAGTTAAGCAAAATGAGAAGACAGAGAAACACACAGAAGATGAAGGAGCAAGGTAAAAACCCACCAGACCTAAAATGAACAGGAAATAGGCAGCCTACCTGAAAAAGAATTCAGAGTAATGATAGTAAAGATGATCCAAAATCTTGGAAACAGAATTGAGAAAATACAAGAAACATTTAACAAGGATCTAGAAGAACTAAAGAGTAAACAAACAATGATGAACAACACAATAAATGAAATTAAAAATTCTCTAGAAGGAATCAATAGCAGAATAACTGAGGCAGAAGAACAGATAAGTGACCTGGAAGATAAAATAGTGGAAATAACTACTGCAGAGCAGAATAAAGAAAAAAGAATGAAAAGAATTGAGGACAGTCTCAGAGACCTCTGGGACAACATCAAACGTATCAACATTTGAATTATAGGGGTCCCAGAAGAATAAGAGAAAAGGAAAGGGACTGAGAAAATATTTGAAGAGATTATAGTTGAAAACTTCCCTAATGTGGGAAAGGAAATAGTTAATCAAGTCCAGGAAGCACAGAGAGTACCATAAAGGATAAATCCAAGGAGAAAAACGCCAAGACATATTAATCAAACTATCAAAAATTACATACAAAAAAAAAATATTAAAAGCAGCAAGGGAAAAATAACAAATAACATATAAGGGAATCACCATAAGGTTAACACCTGATCTTTCAGCAGAAACTCTGCAAGCCAGAAGGGAGTGGCAGGACATATTTAAAGTGATGAAAGGGAAAAACCTACAACCAAGATTACTGTACCCAGCAAGGATCTCATTCAGATTCAACGGAGAAATTGAAACCTTTACAGAGAAGCAAAAGCTAGGAGAATTCAGCACCACCAAACCAGTTTCACAACAAACACTAAAGGAACTTCTTTAGGCAGGAAACACAAGAGAAGGAAAAGACCTACAATAACAAACCCAAAACAATTAAGAAAATGGTAATAGGAACATACATATCGATAATGACCTTATATGTAAATGGATTAAATGCTCCAACCAAAAGACATAGACTGGCTGAATGGATACAAAAATAAGACCCATATATATGCTGTCTACAAAAGACCCACTTCAGACCTTGGGACACATACAGACTGAAAGTGAGGGGATGGAAAAACATATTCCATGCAAATGGAAATCAAAAGTAAGCTGGAGTAGCAATTCTCACATCAGACAAAATAGACTTTAAAACAAAGATTATTACAAGAGACAAAGAAGGACACTACATAATGATCAAGGGACCAATCCAAGAAGAAGATATAACAATTGAAAATATGTATGCATCCAACACAGGAGTACCTCAATACATAAGGCAAATGCTAATAGCCATAAAAGGGGAAATCAAAAGTAACACAATAAGAGTAGGGGACTTTAACACCCCACTTTCACCAATGGAAAGATCATCAAAAATGAAAATAAATATGGACACACAAGCTTTAAATGATACATTATACAAGATGGACTTAATTGATATTTATAGGACATTCCATCCAAAAACAACAGAATACAATTTCTTCTCAAGTGCTCATGGAACATTCTCCAGGATAGATCATATCTTGGTCACAAATCAAGCCTTGATATGTAAGAAAATTGAAATCATATCAAGTATGTTTTCTGACCACAACGCTATGAGACTACATATCAATTACAGGAAAATAATCTGTAAAAAATACAAATACATGGAAGCTAAACAATACACTACTATATAACCAAGAGATCACTGAAGAAATCAAAGAGGAAATTTAAAAAATACCTAGAAACAAATGACAATGAAAACATGACAACCGAAAACCTATGGGATGCAGCAAAAGCAGTTCTAACAGGGAAGTTTATAGCAATAAAATCCTACCTCAAGAAACAAGAAACATCTCAAATAAAAAACCTAACCTTGCACATAAAGCAATTAGAGAAAGAAGAACAAAAAACCCCCAAAGTTAGCAAAGGAAAGAAATCATAAAGATCAGATCAGAAATGAAGTAAACAATAGCAAAGATCAATAAAAGTAAAAGCTGGTTGTTTGAGAAGATAAACAAAATTGATAAACCATTAGCCAGACTCATCAAGAAAGAAAGGGAGAAGACTCAAATCAATAGAATTAGAAATGAAAATGGAGAAGTAACAACTGACACTGCAGAAATACAAAGGATCATGAGACATTACTACAAGCAACTATATGCCAATAAAATGGACAACCTGGAAGAAATGGACAAATTGTTAGAAAAGCACAACCTTCTGAGTCTGAACCATGAAGAAATAGAAAATATAATCAGACCAATCACAAGCATTGAAGTTGAGACTGTGATTAAAAATCTTCAACAAACAAAAGTCCAGGACCAGATGGCTTCACAGGCGAATTCTATCAAACATTTACTGAAGAGCTAACACCAATTCTTCTCAAACTCTTCCAAAATATAGCAGAGGGAGGAACACTCCCAAACTCATTCCACAAGGCCACCAGCACCCTGATACCAAAACCAGACAAAGATGTCACAAAGAAAGAAAACTATAGGCCAATATCACTGAAGAACACAGATGCAAAAATCCTCAAGAAAATACTAGCAAACAGAATCCAACAGCACATTAAAAGTATCATACACCATGATCAAGTGGGGTTTATCTCAGGAATGCAAGGATTCTTCAATATATGCAAATCAATCAATGTGATATACCATATTAACAAATTGAGGAATAAAAACCATATGATCATCTCAATAGATGCAGAAAAAGTTTTCGACAAACTTCAACACCCATTTATGATAAAAACCCTCCAAAAAGTAGGCATAGAGGGAACTTACCTCAACATAATAAAGGCCATATATGACAAACCCACAGCCAACATTGTCCTCAATGGTGAAAAACTGAAACCATTTCCACTAAGATCAGGAAGAAGACAAAGTTGCCCACTCTCACCACTATTATTCAACATAGTTTTGGAAGTTTTAGCCACAGCAAACAGAGAAGAAAAAGAAATAAAAGGAATCCAAATTGGAAAAGAAGAAGTAAAGCTGTCACTGTTTGCAGATGACATGATAGGATACATAGAGAATCCTAAAGATGCTACCAGAAAACTACTAGAGCTCAGCAATGAATTTGGTAAAGTAGCAGGATACAAAATTAAGGCACAGAAATCTCATGCATTCCTATACACTAATGATGAAAATTCTGAAAGAGAAATTATGGAAACACTCCCATTTACCACTGCAACAAAAAGAATAAAATACCTAGAGATAAACCTATCTAAGGAGACCAAAGACCTGTATGCAGAAAACTATAATACACTGACGAAAGAAATTAAAGATGATACAAAGAGATGGAGAGATATACCATGTTCTTGGATTAGAAGAATCAACATTGTGAAAATGACTATACTACCCAAAGCAATCTACAGACTCAATGCAATCCTTATCAAACTACCAATGGCATTTTCAGAGAACTAGAACAAAAAACTTCACAATTTGTATGGAAATACAAAAGACCCCAAATAGCCAAAGCAATCTTGAGAAAGAAATACGGAGCTGGAGGAATCAGGCTCCCTGACTTCAGACTATACTACAAAGCTACTGTAATCAAGACAGTATGGTCCTAGCACAGAAAAAGAAACACAGATCAATGGAACAAGATAGAAAGCCCAGAGATAAAGCCACACATATATCATCACCTTATTTTTGATAAAGGAGGCTAGCATATACAACGGAAAAAAGACAGCCTCTTCAATAAGTGGTGCTGGGAAAACTGGACAGCTACATGTAAAAGAATGAAATTACAACACTCCCTAACACCATACACAAAAATAAACTCAAAATGGATTAAAGACCTAAATGTATGGCCAGACACTACAAAACTCTTAGGGGAAAACACAGGTAGAACACTCTATGACATAAATCACAGCAAGATCCTTTTTGACCTACCTCCTAGAGAAATGGAAATAAAAACAAAAATAAACCAAATGGGACGTCATGAAACTTAAAAGCTTTTGCACAGCAAAGGAAACCATAAACCAGATGAAAAGACAACCCTCAGAATGGGAGAAAATATTTGCAAATGAAACAACGGACAAAGGATTAATCTGCAAAATATACAAGCAGCTCATGAGCTCAATACCAAAAACAAACAACCCAATCCAAAAATGGGCAGAAGTCCTAAGTAGACATTTCTCCAAAGAAGATACACAGATTGCCAACAAACACCTGAAAGAATGCTCAACATCATTAATCATTAGAGAAATGCAAATCAAAACTACAATGAGGTATCACCTCACACCAGTCAGAATGGCCATCATCAAAAAATCTACAAACAATAAATACTGGAGAGGGTGTGGAGAAAAGGGAACCCTCTTACACTGTCGGTAGGAATGTAAATTGATACAGCCACTATGGAGAACATTATGGAGGTTCCTTAAAAAACTAAAAATAGAACTACCATACGACCCAGCAATCCCACTACTGGGCATATACCCTGAGAAAACCATAATTCAAAACGTGTCATGTACCACAATGTTCACTGCAGCTCTATTTACCATAGTCAGGACATGGAAGTAACCTAAGTGTCCATCGACAGATGAATGGATAAAGAAGATGTGGCACATATATACAATGGAATATTATTCAGCCATAAAAAGAAACAAAAGTGAGTTATTTGTACTGAGGTGGATGGACCTAGAGACTGCCATTCAGAGTGAAGTAAGTCAGAAAGAGAATAATAAATACCGTATGGTAACACATATATATGGAATCTAAAAAAAAAAAAAAAAAACGGTTCTGAAGAACCTAGGGGCAGGACAGGAATAAAGACGCAGATATAGAAAATGGACCTGAGGACACGGGGAGGGGGAAGGGTAAACTGGGACCAAGTGAGAGAGTGGCATGGACTTATATACACTACCTAATGTAAAACAGATAGCTAGTGCGAAGCAGCCGCATAGCACAGGGAGATCAGCTTGGTGCTTTGTGACCACCTAGAGGGGTGGGATAGGGAGGGTGGGAGGGAGATGCAAGAGGGAAGAGATATGGGGATATATGTATATGTATAGCTGATTCACTTTGTTATAAAGCAGAAACTAACACATCATTGTAAAGCAATTATATTCCAATAAAGATGTTAAAAAAATAAAATAAAAAATAAAGTAGATTGGAGGCAGTTCAAATCAAATTGAAAAGAGATTTAGAAATAAGTGAATTAAAAGAAAATAGAACTTCATCTTCCTGCCATGTTGGAGCAATTCGTACCCGACTAGCGCCCTCACCATAAACCGTGGTCTGCTGGTAAATGTTGAAGAACCAGTTCTCTAATAAAGAAAAGAAATCTTTGTTTTATAACACTTGCCTGTTTCCATTACATACATACTCCCCCTATGGCTGATTTCAAGCCACAAATGGTTTAACAACTGGCTGGCAAAATTCCTAAAAATTTAAAATTTGCTTTTCATGAGCTGGCATGGGCTAACTCCGAGACCCCTTAAATTGCTATAAAACTTGGTAAAATATTAAGGAAAATTATTTTTAGGCATTGGTAAACCGGGAAGCTTACATAGTGAGCACGAAGTGTACCAGCTACCACCCCACTCTGTTTTCTGCCTGGGGGAAAATTTCCCAAAACAGGTGGAGCTAGACCTGGAGTCTAAATAGAATATAGCATTCCACCTGAGCTAAAGAGTCTCGCATTCATTTGGATATAGGGAGGGGGCTGAAATCTGAGCAGCCTTCTAATAAATAGGAGGGATCTGTGCAGCAGTGAGAACCAGAAATCTAAGTAGGGCTCTCCAGTGAGTCCTTGGCTGAGGGCTGGGCTGTACAGGTGCAAGGAGAGACTACACGAGGCTTACAAAAAAGTAATTGCTATGGGGCTGAGAACAGAAAAGAAATACTAAAAGTCAAACAGAGTTATGAGTTATATTAGAGTCTGGACTAGCCAGGGTGGAGACACCATCTTAAAATACTGTTAACACCTCATTAGCACTCAGCATCCAGCAGAGACTTCAGAAAAGCCATACATTAGTCGGAAGGAATGATATATTTAAAGTGCTGAAGGAAAAACAACAACAGTCAGCCCAGAACTCTATAACCAACCAGCAAATATTTCTCTACAAAATGAGGACGAAATGAAGACACTTTCTTTCCAAAAACATCTAAGAAATCTGTTGTCTACAGACCAGTACTTCAAGAAATGTTAAAGAACATCTTTCAGTTTGAAGGGAAGTGATACTAAAGATTTGCAAGGCTTCGATTATAAAAACTATAAAATATTTTGGAAAAAAAATTTGAAGAAAAATTTAAAGGAAATTAAAAAAATAGAGATATACCACATTCATGGATTGAAGGACTCAATATTTTTTTTCCCTTAAGGAAAAGGAAATAATTTTATTATTGTAGTATAATTGCTTTACAATGTTGTGTTAGTTTCTGCTGTACAACGAAGTGAATCAGCTATATGTATACATTTATCCCCTCCCTCTTGGACCTTCCTCCCATCTCCCCCATCCCACCCATCTAGGTCATCACAGAGCACCAAGCTGAGCTCCCTGTGCTATACTGCAGGTTCCCACTAGCTAGCTATATTATACATGGTAGTGTATTTATGTCAAACTTAATCTCCCAATTCATCCCACCCTCCTCTTCCCCCTGCTCCATGTCCACATGTCCATTCTCTGCATCTGTGTCTCTATTCCTACCCTGAAAATAGGTTCATTTGTAATCTTCTCCTAGATTCCACATATATGCATTAATATACGATACTTGTTTTTCTCTTTCTGACTTACTTCATTCTGTATGATAGACTCTAGGTCTGTCCATTCCATCCACATCTCTACAAATGACCCAATTTCATTCCTTTTTATGGCTGACTAATATTCCATTGTATATATGTACCACATCTTCTTTATCCATTCCTCTGTTGATGGACATTTAGGTTGCTTCCAAGTCCTGGCTATTGTAAATAGTGCTGCTATGAACATTGGGGTGCATGTGCTTTTTTTTTTTTTTTAATTTATTTATTTATTTATTTATTTATGGCTGTGCTGGGTCTTCGCTTCTGTGCGAGGGCCCTCTCTAGTTGCGGCAAGTAGGGGCCACTCCTCATCGCGGTGCGTGGGCCTCTCACCATCGCGGCCTGTCCCGTTGCGGAGCACAGGCTCCAGATGCGCAGGCTCAGCAACTGTGGCTCACGGGCCCAGCCGCTCCGCAGCATGCGGGATCCTCCCAGACCAGGGCCCGAACCCGTGTCCCCCGCATTGGCAGGCAGACTCTCAACCACTGCGTCACCAGGGAAGCCCCGCATGTGCTTTTTTGAATTATGGTTTTCTCTGGGTATATGCCCATTAGCGGGATTGCTGGGTCATATGGTAGTTTTATTTTTAGTTTTTTAAAGAACATCCATACTGTTTTCCATAGTGGCTGTATTAAATTACATTCCCACCAACAGTGTATGAGGGTTCCCTTTTCTCCACACCCTCTCCAGCATTTATAGTTTGTAGATTTTTTGGTGATGGCCATTCTGACAAGGGTAAGGTGATACCTCACTGTAGTTTTGATTTGCATTTCTCTAATAATTCGTGATGTTGAGCAGCTTTTCATGTGCCTCTGGCCATCTATATGTCTTCTTTGGAGAAATGTCTATCTAGGTCTTCTGCCCATTTATTGATTGGGTTGTTTTTTTGATATTGAGCTTCATGAGCTGTTTGTATATTTTGGAGATTAATCCTTTGTCCGTTGCTTCATTTGCAAATATTTTCTCCCACTTAGGGTTGTCTTTTTGTCTTGTTTATGGTTTCCTTTGCTGTGCAAAAGGTTTTAAGTTTCATTAGGTCCCATTTGTTTAGTTTTGTTTTTATTTTCATTACTCTAGGAGGTGGGTCAAAAAAGATCTTGCTGTAATTTATGTCAAAGATTGTTCTTCCTATGTTTTCCTCTAAGAGTTTTATAGCGTCCGCTCTTATATTTAGGTCTTTAAACCATTTTGAGTTTAGTTTTGTGTATGGTGTCAGAGAGTGTTGTAATTTCATTCTTTTACATGTAGCTGTCCAGTTTTCCCAGCACCACTTATTGAAGAGGCTATCTTTCCTCTGTTGTATAGTGTTGTCTCCTTAGATTAGGTGACCATAGGTGTGTGGGGTTAAAAAAGATAAATTAGACTCCATCAAAATTAAACCTTTAGTTTTTCAGAAGATACCATTAAGAAATGAACAGGCAAGCCAAAGACTTGGAGAAAATACTTGCAATACATATATCTAACAAAGGATTTGTGTCACAAGTCATTAAAGAAAAGTCTTATAACTCAATAATAAGAAGACAAGCAAGCCAATTTACAAAAATGTGGGAAATGTTTACAAGACACTTCATAAGAGGAGATAAACAATGGCCAGGAAGTACATAAAGAGAGACTCAACATCATCAGTCACCAGAGAAACACATATTAAAACCATAGTGATATACCCTGTCATTGGAATGATGAAAATTAAAACTGATATAATACCAAATGTAATATGATTATGGAACAACTGGAACTTTCATACATTGCTGTTTGGAGTGTAAAGTGACATAGCCACTTTAGCAAACAGTTTAGCAGTTTCTTAAAAAGTTAAGCATACACTAACCATATGACCCAATAAGTGTATCCTTAGGTATTTCTCCAAGAGAAAAAAATATATACCATATACACATCCATATAAACGCTCATAGTGATGGTTCATAACAGCTCCATTGACAATAGAAAAGTTGAAATAACTCAAATGTCCATCAAGGGTGAAAGGATAAATAAATTATATATTGAATACAAAAACAACTGTGTAGGGAGATTAACCAAGATGGCGGAGTAGAAGGACGTGCTCTCACTCCCTCTTGCGAGAGCACCAGAATCAAAACTGGCTGCTGGACAATCATTGACAGGAAGACCCTGGACTTCACCAAGGAGGATACCCCACGTCCAAGGACAGAGGAGAAGCCACAGTGAGACGGTAGGAGAGGCACAATCAGAGTAAAATCAAATCCCATAACTGCTGGGTGGGTGACTCACAGACTGGCGAACACTTATACCACAGAAGTCCACCCACTGGAGTGAAGGTTCTGAGCCCCACGTCAGGCTTCCCAACCTGGGGGTCCGGCAACGGGAGGAGGAATTCCTAGAGAATCAGACTTTGAAGTCTAGTGGGAATTGATTGCAGGACTGTGACAGGACTGGGGGAAACAGAGACCCCACTCTTGGAGGGCACACACAAAGTAATGTGTGCATCGGGACCCAGGGGAAGGAGCAGTGACCCTGGGGGAGACTGAACCAGACGTACCTGCTGGTGTTGGGGGGTCTCCTGCAGAGGCAAGTGGTGGCTCTGTTTCACCGTGGGGATAAGGACACTGGCAGCAGAGGTCCTGGGAAGTTCTCCTTGGCGTGAGCCCTCCCAGAGTCTGCCATTAACCCCACCAAAGAGCACGGGTAGGCTCCAGTGTTGGGTTGCCTCAGGCAAAACAACCAACAGGGAGGGAACCCAGCCCCACCCATCAACAGTCAAGTGGATTAAGGTTTTACTGAGCTCTGATCGCCACAGCAACAGGGAGGGAACCCAGCCCCACCCATCAACAGTCAAGTGGATTAAGGTTTTACTGAGCTCTGACCGCCACAGCAACAGTCAGCTCTACCCACCACCAGAGCCTCCCATCAAGCCTCTTAGCCTCAAACACCAGAGGGCAGACAACAGAAGCAAGAAAAACTACAATCCTGCAGCCTGTGGACCAAAAACCACAGTTACAGAAAGACAGACAAGATGAAAAGGCAGAGGGCTATGTACCAGATGAAGGAACAAGAAAAAACCCCAGAAAAACAACTCAATGAAGTGGAGATAGGCAACCTTCCAGAAAAAGAATTCAGAATAATGATAGTGAAGATGATCCAGGACCTCGGAATAAGAATGGAGGCAAAGATTGAGAAGATGCAAGAAATGATTAACAAAGACCTAGAAGAATTAAAGAACAAACAAACAGAGATGACCAATACAATAACTGAAATGAAAACTACACTAGAAGGAATCAATAGCAGAATAACTGAGGCAGAAGAACGGATAAGTGACCTGGAAGACAGAATGGTGGAATTCACTGCTGCAGAACAGACTAAAGAAAAAAGAATAAAAAGAAATGAAGACAGCCTAAGAGACCTCTGGGACAACATTAAACGCAACAACATTCGCATTATAGGGGTCCCAGAAGGAGAAGAGAGAGAGAAAGGACCCGAGAAAATATTTGAAGAGATTATAGTCGAAAACTTCCCTAACATGGGAAAGGAAATAGCCACCCAAGTCCAGGAAGCACAGAGTCCCATACAGAACAAACCCAAGGAGAAACACGCCGAGACACATAGTAATCAAAGTGGCAAAAATTAAAGACAAAGAAAAATTACTGAAAGCAGCAAGAGAAAAAAGACAAATAACATACAAGGGAACTCCCATAAGGTTAACAGCTGATTTCTCAGCAGAAACTCTGCAAGCCAGAAGGGAGTGGCATGATATACTTAAAGTGATGAAAGGGAAGAACCTACAACCAAGATTACTCTACCCGGCAAGGATCTCATTCAGATTCGATGGAGAAATCAAAAGCTTTACAGACAAGCAAAAGCTAAGAGAATTCAGCACCACCAAACCAGCTCTACAACAAATGCTAAAGGAACTTCTCTAAGTGGGAAACACAAGAGAAGAAAAGGACCTACAAAAACAAACCCAAAACAATTAAGAAAATGGTCATAGGAACATACATATCGATAATTACCTTAAACGTGAATGGATTAAATGCCCCAACCAAAAGACATAGACTGGCTGAATGGATACAAAAACAAGACCCATCTATATGCTGTCTACAAGAGACCCACTTCAGACCTAGGGACACAAACAGACTGAAAGTGAGGGGATGGAAAAAGATATTCCATGCAAATGGAAATCAAAAGAAAGCTGGAGGAGCTATACTCATATCAGATAAAATAGACTTTAAAATAAAGAATGTTACAAGAGACAAGGAAGGACACTACATAATGATCCAGGGATCAATCCAAGAAGAAGATATAACAATTATAAATATATATGCACCCAACATAGGAGCACCTCAATACATAAGGCAACTGCTAACAGCTATAAAAGAGGAAATCGACAGTAACACAATAATAGTGGGGGACTTTAACACCTCACTTACACCAATGGACAGATCATCCAAAATGAAAATAAATAAGGAAACAGAAGCTTTAAATGACACAATAGACCAGATAGATTTAATTGATATATATAGGACATTCCATCCAAAACCGGCAGATTACACGTTCTTCTCAAGTGCACACGGAACATTCTCCAGGATAGATCACATCTTGGGTCACAAATCAAGCCTCAGTAAATTTAAGAAAATTGAAATCATATCAAGCATCTTTTCTGACCACAACACTATGAGATTAGAAATGAATTACAGGGAGAAAAACGTAAAAAAGACAAACACATGGAGGCTAAACAATACGTTACTAAATAACCAAGAGATCACTGAAGAAATCAAAGAGGAAATCAAAAAATACCTAGAGACAAATGACAATGAAAACACGACGACCCAAAACCTATGGGATGCAGCAAAAGCGGTTCTAAGAGGGAAGTTTATAGCTATACAAGCCTACCTAAAGAAACAAGAAAAATCTCAAGTAAACAATCTAACCTTACACCTAAAGAAACTAGAGAAAGAAGAACAAACAAAACCCAAAGTTAGCAGAAGGAAAAAAATCATAAAGATCAGAGCAGAAATAAATGAAATAGAAACAAAGAAAACAATAGCAAAGATCAATAAAACTAAAAGTTGGTTCTTTGAGAAGATAAACAAAATTGATAAGCCATTAGCCAGACTCATCAAGAAAAAGAGGGAGAGGACTCAAATCAATAAAATCAGAAAAGAAAAAGGAGAAGTTACAACAGACATCACAGAAATACAAAACATCCTAAGAGACTACTACAAGCAACTTTATGCCAATAAAATGGACAACCTGGAAGAAATGGACAAATTCTTAGAAAGGTATAACCTTCCAAGACTGAATCAGGAAGAAACAGAAAATATCAACAGACCAATCACAAGTAATGAAATTGAAACTGTGATTAAAAATCTTCCAACAAACAAAAGTCCAGGACCAGATGGCTTCACAGGTGAATTCTATCAAACATTTAGAGAAGAGCTAACACCCATCCTTCTCAAACTCTTCCAAAAAATTGCAGAGGAAGGAACTCTCCCAAACTCATTCTATGAGGCCAACATCACCCTGATACCAAAACCAGACAAAGACACTACAAAAAAAGAAAATTACAGACCAATATCACTGATGAATATAGATGCAAAAATCCTCAACAAAATACTAGCAAACAGAATCCAACAACACATTAAAAGGATCATACACCACAATCAAGTGGGATTTATCCCAGGGATGCAAGGATTCTTCAATATACGCAAATCAATCAATGTGATACACCATATTAACAAATTGAAGAATAAAAACCATATGATCATCTCAATAGATGCAGAAAAAGCTTTTGACAAAATTCAACACCCATTTATGATAAAAACTCTCCAGAAAGTGGGCATAGAGGGAACCTACCTCAACATAATAAAGGCCATATATGACAAACCCACAGCAAACATCATTCTCAATGGTGAAAAACTGAAAGCATTTCCTCTAAGATCAGGAACGAGACAAGGATGTCCACTCTCACCACTATTATTCAACATAGTTCTGGAAGTCCTAGCCACGGCAATCAGAGAAGAAAAAGAAATAAAAGGAATACAAATTGGAAAAGAAGAAGTAAAACTGTCACTGTTTGCGGATGACATGATACTATACATAGAGAATCCTAAAACTGCCACCAGAAAACTGCTAGAGCTAATTAATGAATATGGTAAAGTTGCAGGTTACAAAATTAATGCACAGAAATCTCTTGCATTCCTATACACTAATGATGAAAAATCTGAAAGAGAAATTATGGAAACACTCCCATTTACCACTGCAACAAAAAGAATAAAATACCTAGGAATAAACCTACCTAGGGAGACAAAAGACCTGTATGCAGAAAACTATAAGACACTGATGAAAGAAATTAAAGATGATACCAACAGATGGAGAGATATACCATGTTCTTGGATTGGAAGAATCAACATTGTGAAAATGACTATACTACCCAAAGCAATCTACAGATTCAATGCAATCCCTATCAAATTACCAATGGCATTTTTTACGGAGCTAGAACAAATCATCTTAAAATTTGTATGGAGACACAAAAGTCCCCGAATAGCCAAAGCAGTCTTGAGGCAAAAAAATGGAGCTGGAGGAATCAGACTCCCTGACTTCAGACTATACTACAAAGCTACAGTAATCAAGACAATATGGTACTGGCACAAAAACAGAAACATAGATCAATGGAACAAGATAGAAAGCCCAGAGATTAACCCACGCACCTATGGTCAACTAATCTATGACAAAGGAGGCAAAGATATACAATGGAGAAAAGACAGTCTCTTCAATAAGTGGTGCTGGGAAAACTGGACAGCCACATGTAAAAGAATGAAATTAGAATACTCCCTAACACCATACACAAAAATAAACTCAAAATGGATTAGAGACCTAAATATAAGACTGGACACTATAAAACTCTTAGAGGAAAACATAGGAAGAACACTCTTTGACATAAATCACAGCAAGATCTTTTTCGATCCACCTCCTAGAGTAATGGAAATAAAAACAGAAATAAACAAGTGGGACCTAATGAAACTTCAAAGCTTTTGCACAGCAAAGGAAACCATAAACAAGACGAAAAGACAACCCTCAGAATGGGAGAAAATATTTGCAAATGAATCAACGGACAAAGGATTAATCTCCAAAATATATAAACAGCTCATTCAGCTCAATATCAAAGAAACAAACACCCCAATCCAAAAATGGGCAGAAGACCTAAAGAGACATTTCTCCAAAGAAGACATACAGACGGCCACGAAGCACATGAAAAGATGCTCAACATCACTAATTATTAGAGAAATGCAAATCAAAACTACAATGAGGTATCACCTCACTCCTGTTAGAATGGGCATCATCAGAAAATCTACAAACAACAAATGCTGGAAAGGGTGTGGAGAAAAGGGAACCCTCTTGCACTGTTGGTGGGAATGTAAATTGATACAGCCACTATGGAGAACAATATGGAGGTTCCTTAAAATCTAAAAATAGAATTACCATATGACCCAGCAATCCCACTACTGGGCATATACCCAGAGAAAACCGTAATTCAAAAAGACACGTGCACCCGAATGTTCATTGCAGCACTATTTACAATAGCCAGGTAATGGAAACAACCTAAATGCCCATTGACAGATGAATGGATAAAGAAGTTGTGGTACATATATACAATGGAATATTACTCAGTCATAAAAAGGAACGAAATTGAGCCATTTGTTGAGAAGTGGATGGATCTAGAGACTGTCATACAGAGTGAAGTAAGCCAGAAAGAGAAAAACAAATATCGTATATTAATGCATGTATGTGGAACCTAGAAAAATGGTACAGATGAGCCAGATTGCAGGGCAGAAGTTGAGACACAGATGTAGAGAATGGACATATGGACACCAAGGGGGGAAAACTGCGATGAGGTGGGGATGGTGGTGTGCTGAATTGGGCGATTGGGATTGACATGTATACACTGATGTGTATAAAACTGATGCCTAATAAGAACCTGCAGTATAAAAAAACAAACAAAACAACTAATACTAAACTTTCATTGGGTTATTTGTATGGAAATATGTTAATATAAATGTTTCAGACATTACATGAAATTTCTAAAAAGCTTATATTTGTATTTGTATGGAAATATGTATGGAAATATGTTAATATAAATGTTTCAGACATTACATGAAATTTCTAAAAATCTTATATTTGTATTTGTATGGAAATATGTTAATATAAATATTTCAGACAAAAAAAAAAAAAGAACTGTGTATATTCCCACAATGAAATACTACTCTGCAATACAATGAATGTTCAATCAACAAATATTACATTCAGCAAAATGGAAGAAAAAAATTTTTTAATTATGCTGAGCAAAAGAAACCATATACAAAAAGTATATACTGTATGTAAAGTATACAATAACTCCAATTGAATGAAGTCTAGAACATGTAAAACAAATCTAAAATGATAGGGATCAGATCTGTGTTTGGAGCAAGAGACAGAGGAAATTGATTTTAAATGGGCATGAAAGAACTCTCTGGAATAATGGGAATGTTCTATGTTTTGATTGGGGTGCTGGATACATGGTACATATACATACAAAACCTCATCAAACTTAAACTTTGTACATTTTATTTTATGTAAAATATGACCCAATAAAGTTGATTTTAAAAAATGAAAATAGAAGGAATAAGCATAAGAATAGCTACTACTTACCAGTGTTTTGTATGTCTCAGACACTGTGTAGGATGCTTGTATATACCACTCGATTCTTCGAGCATCCTTCAAGGTAGGAGTTATTATGAAAACGGAGGTTGAGAGCAATGAAGTAACTTGCTCAAGGTGACACAGAA
This sequence comes from Balaenoptera acutorostrata, assembly GCF_949987535.1. Classification (NCBI taxonomy): domain Eukaryota; kingdom Metazoa; phylum Chordata; class Mammalia; order Artiodactyla; family Balaenopteridae; genus Balaenoptera; species Balaenoptera acutorostrata. The sequence goes on along the minus strand of NC_080067.1, from coordinate 86,466,418 downwards.
GGGCAGTGACCCACAAAAAGGCCCAGGGGAAGAATTCTGTGGAAAAGCAGAAATCAAAACTGTTAGAAGGAAATGATGGGAACAAGCCATAACTTCTGAAACTAGAGGGAAGAATCAAAAGGTGTTTGTAGAGGCAAATATGTATGAAGAAAGAGAGCTAGCTGGATATGGGGGATTTATCTTTGATGAGCTTGGTCTTCTCAATAAAGTAGAAGATGGGATTGCCTGTTAGAGGGGGCTGAAACATGAGGAGAAATCTGGAATAGTCCCAACAAAAATAAGAAAGGATTGATGGGCAGCAACGAAGACCCTCTCCAAGGGAGGGAAAATTAGGCATGTACTGAGATAGCTCTACTGGACTCTTCCACTTTCTCTGGCAGGTTCTGCAAAATAAGAACATCAGTGATGAACAGTCAGGTCTACCCACCACCAGAGCCTCCCATCAAGCCTCTTAGATAGCCTCAACCACCAGAGGGCAGACAGCAGAAGCAAGAAAAACTACAATCCTGCAGCCTGTGGACCAAAAACCACAGTTACAGAAAGACAGACAAGATGAAAAGGCAGAGGGCTATGTACCAGATGAAGGAACAAGAAAAAACCCCAGAAAAACAACTAAATGAAGTGGAGATAGGCAACTTTCCAGAAAAAGAATTCAGAATAATGATAGTGAAGATGATCCAGGACCTCAGAAGAAGAATGGAGGCAAAGATTGAGAAGATGCAAGAAATGATTAACAAAGACCTAGAAGAATTAAAGAACAAACAAACAGAGATGACCAATACAATAACTGAAATGAAAACTACACTAGAAGGAATCAATAGCAGAATAACTGAGGCAGAAGAACGGATAAGTGACCTGGAAGACAGAATGGTGGAATTCACTGCCACAGAACAGAATAAAGAAAAAAGAATGAAAAGAAATGAAGACAGCCTAAGAGACCTCTGGGACAACATTAAACACAACAACATTCACATTATAGGGGTCCCAGAAGGAGAAGAGAGAGAGAAAGGACCCGAGAAAATATTTGAAGAGATTATAGTCGAAAACTTCCCTAACATGGGAAAGGAAATAGCCACCCAAGTCCAGGAAGCGCAGAGAGTCCCATACAGGATAAACCCAAGGAGAAACACACCGAGACACATAGTAATCAAAGTGGCAAAAATTAAAGACAAAGAAAAATTATTGAAAGCAGCAAGGAAAAAACGACAAATAACATACAAGGGAACTCCCATAAGGTTAACAGCTGATTTCTCAGCAGAAATTCTACAAGCCAGAAGGGAGTGGCATGATATACTTAAAGTGATGAAAGGGAAGAACCTACAGCCAAGATTACTCTACCCGGCAAGGATCTCATTTAGATTTGATGGAGAAATCAAAAGCTTTGCAGACAAGCAAAAGCTACGAGAATTCAGCACCACCAAACCAGCTCTACAACAAATGCTAAAGGAACTTCTCTAAGTGGGAAACACAAGAGAAGAAAAGGACCTACAAAAACAAACCCAAAACAATTAAGAAAATGGTCATAGGAACATACATATCGATAATTACCTTAAACGTGAATGGATTAAATGCCCCAACCAAAAGACATAGACTGGCTGAATGTATACAAAAACAAGACCCATCTATATGCTGTCTACAAGAGACCCACTTCAGACCTAGGGACACATACAGACTGAAAGTGAGGGGATGGAAAAAGATATTCCATGCAAATGGAAATCAAAAGAAAGCTGGAGGAGCTATACTCATATCAGATAAAATAGACTTTAAAATAAAGAATGTTACAAGAGACAAGGAAGGACACTACATAATGATCCAGGGATCAATCCAAGAAGAATATATAACAATTATAAATATATATGCACCCAACATAGGAGCACCTCAATACATAAGGCAACTGCTAACAGCTATAAAAGAGGAAATCGACAGCAACACAATAATAGTGGGGGACTTTAACACCTCACTTACACCAATGGACAGATCATCCAAAATGAAAGTAAATAAGGAAACAGAAGCTTTAAATGACACAATAGACCAGATAGATTTAATTGATATATATAGGACATTCCATCCAAAAACAGAAAATTACACGTTCTTCTCAAGTGCGCATGGAACATTCTCCAGGATAGATCACATCTTGGGTCACAAATCAAGCCTCAGTAAATTTAAGAAAATTGAAATCATATCAAGCATCTTTTCTGACCACAACACTATGAGATTAGAAATGAATTACAGGGAGAAAAACGTAAAAAAGACAAACACATGGAGGCTAAACAATACGTTACTAAATAACCAAGAGATCACTGAAGAAATCAAAGAGGAAATCAAAAAATACCTAGAGACAAATGACAATGAAAACACGACGACCCAAAACCTATGGGATGCAGCAAAAGCAGTTCTAAGAGGGAAGTTTATAGCTATACAAGTCTACCTCAAGAAACAAGAAAAATCTCAAGTAAACAATCTAACCTTACACCTAAAGAAACTAGAGAAAGAAGAACAAACAAAACCCAAAGTTAGCAGAAGGAAAGAAATCATAAAGATCAGAGCAGAAATAAATGAAATAGAAACAAAGAAAACAATAGCAAAGATCAATAAAACTAAAAGTTGGTTCTTTGAGAAGATAAACAAAATTGATAAGCCATTAGCCAGACTCATCAAGAAAAAGAGGGAGAGGACTCAAATCAATAAAATCAGAAATGAAAAAGGAGAAGTTACAACAGACATCACAGAAATACAAAGCATCCTAAGAGACTACTACAAGCAACTTTATGCCAATAAAATGGAAAACCTGGAAGAAATGGACAAATTCTTAGAAATGTATAACCTTCCAAGACTGAACCAGGAAGAAACAGAAAATATGAACAGACCAATCACAAGTAATGAAATTGAAACTGTGATTAAAAATCTTCCAACAAACAAAAGTCCAGGACCAGATGGCTTCACAGGTGAATTCTATCAAACATTTAGAGAAGAGCTAACACCCATTCTTCTCAAACTCTTCCAAAAAATTGCAGAGGAAGGAACTCTCCCAAACTCATTCTATGAGGCCACCATCACCCTGATACCAAAACCAGACAAAGACACTACAAAAAAAGAAAATTACAGACCAATATCACTGATGAATATAGATGCAAAAATCCTCAACAAAATACTAGCAAACAGAATCCAACAACACATTAAAAGGATCATACACCACGATCAAGTGGGATTTATCCCAGGGATGCAAGGATTCTTCAATATACGCAAATCAATCAATGTGATACACCATATTAACAAATTGAAGAATAAAAACCATATGATCATCTCAATAGATGCAGAAAAAGCTTTTGACAAAATTCAACACCCATTTCTGATAAAAACTCTCCAGAAAGTGGGCATAGAGGGAACCTACCTCAACATAATAAAGGCCATATATGACAAACCCACAGCAAACATCATTCTCAATGGTGAAAAACTGAAAGCATTTCCTCTAAGATCAGGAACGAGACAAGGATGTCCAATCTCACCACTATTATTCAACACAGTTCTGGAAGTCCTAGCCACGGCAATCAGAGAAGAAAAAGAAATAAAAGGAATACAAATTGGAAAAGAAGAAGTAAAACTGTCACTGTTTGCGGATGACATGATACTATACATAGAGAATCCTAAAACTGCCACCAGAAAACTGCTAGAGCTAATTAATGAATATAGTAAAGTTGCAGGATACAAAATTAATGCACAGAAATCTCTTGCATTCCTATACACTAATGATGAAAAATCTGAAAGAGAAATTATGGAAACACTCCCATTTACCACTGCAACAAAAAGAATAAAATACCTAGGAATAAACCTACCTAGGGAGACAAAAGACCTGTATGCAGAAAACTATAAGACACTGATGAAAGAAATTAAAGATGATACCAACAGATGGAGAGATATACCATGTTCTTGGATTGGAAGAATCAACATTGTGAAAATGACTATACTACCCAAAGCAATCTACAGATTCAATGCAATCCCTATCAAATTACCAATGGCATTTTTTACGGAGCTAGAACAAATCATCTTAAAATTTGTATGGAGACACAAAAGTCCCCGAATAGCCAAAGCAGTCTTGAGGCAAAAAAATGGAGCTGGAGGAATCAGACTCCCTGACTTCAGACTATACTACAAAGCTACAGTAATCAAGACAATATGGTACTGGCACAAAAACAGAAACATAGATCAATGGAACAAGATAGAAAGCCCAGAGATTAACCCACGCACCTATGGTCAACTTATCTATGACAAAGGAGGCAAAGATATACAATGGAGAAAAGACAGTCTCTTCAATAAGTGGTGCTGGGAAAACTGGACAGCTACATGTAAAAGAATGAAATTAGAATACTCCCTAACACCATACACAAAAATAAACTCAAAATGGATTAGAGACCTAAATATAAGACTGGACACTATAAAACTCTTAGAGGAAAATATAGGAAGAACACTCTTTGACATAAATCACAGCAAGATCTTTTTTGATCCACCTCCTAGAGTAATGGAAATAAAAACAAAAATAAACAAATGGGACCTAATGAAACTTCAAAGCTTTTTCACAGCAAAGGAAACCATAAACAAGACGAAAAGACAACCCTCAGAATGGGAGAAAATACTTGCAAACGAATCAACGGACAAAGGATTAATCTCCAAAATATATAAACAGCTCATGCACTCAATATTAAAAAAGCAAACACCCCAATCCAAAAATGGGCAGAAGACCTAAATAGACATTCCTCCAAAGAAGACATACAGACGGCCACGAAGCACATGAAAAGATGCTCAACATCACTAATTATTAGAGAAATGCAAATCAAAACTACAATGAGGTATCACCTCATTCCTGTTAGAATGGGCATCATCAGAAAAATCTACAAACAACAAATGCTGGAGAGGGTGTGGAGAAAAGGGAACCCTCTTGCACTGTTGGTGGGAATGTAAATTGATACAGCCACTATGGAGAACAATATGGAGGTTCCTTAAAAAACTAAAAATAGAATTACCATATGACCCAGCAATCCCACTACTGGGCATATACCCAGAGAAAACCGTAATTCAAAAAGACACATGCACCCGAATGTTCATTGCAGCACTATTTACAATAGCCAGGTCATGGAAGCAACCTAAATGCCCATCAACAGACGAATGGATAAAGAAGTGGTGGTACATGTATACAGTGGAATATTACTCAGCCATAAAAAGAACGAAATTGAGTCATTTGTTGAGAAGTGGATGGATCTAGAGACTGTCATACAGAGTGAAATAAGTCAGAAAGAGAAAAACAAATATCGTATATTAACGCATGTATGTGGAACCTAGAAAAATGGTACAGATGAGCCGGTTTGCAGGGCAGAAGTTGAGACACAGATGTAGAGAATGGACATATGGACACCAAGGGGGGAAAACTGCGGTGGGGTGGGGATGGTGGTGTGCTGAATTGGGCGATTGGGATTGACATGTATACACTGATGTGTATAAAATTGATGCCTAATAAGAACCTGCAGTATAAAAAAACAAACAAATAAAACAACTAATACTAAACTTTCATTGGGTTATTTGTATGGAAATATGTTAATATAAATGTTTCAGACATTACATGAAATTTCTAAAAATCTTATATTTGTATTTGTATGGAAATATGTATGGAAATATGTTAATATAAATGTTTCACACATTACATGAAATTTCTAAAAATCTTATATGTTCTGGTATAATGTTATAGGTAATAATCCTAGTTATTACTTTAAAATGTATATCTCAGAAATAACTAATTTTCTTGTCAACTGCAAAAAAAAAAAAAAAGGTGGGACTTCCCTGGTGACGCAGTGGTTAAGAATCTACCTGCCAATGCAGGAGACACAGGTTCGAGCCCTGGTCCAGGAGATCCGACACGCCGCGAAGCAACTAAGCCCATGCGCCGCAACTACTGAAGCCCGTGGGCCTAGAGCCCATGCTCTGCAACAAGAGAAGCCACCGCAGTGAGAAGCCCGCGCACCGCAACGAAGAGTAGCCCCCGCTCTCCACAACTAGAGAAAGCCCACGCATAGCAATGAAGACCCAACGCAGCCAAAAATAAATAAATAAATTTATTTTAAAAAAAAGGAACAGAAAGGTTGCAAGAAACCTGGGTCCCTGGGGACTCTTAGAGCAGAAGTGCCACACCAGTCCTAGACTGCATATTTCTGTTTCTCTAAGAATAAAATAAAACTTTTTTAAACCATTAAAAAAAAAAAAAAAAAGAACATCAGTGATGAAAGTGATGGTGGACACAGCCTAAGACAATGTAAATCTATCCCAGGCAAGAGCGACCCAGAGGCCTCTAGGAGAGGGTAAGTAAAGCCTTCTCAGTTGAAGTTTAAAATATCCACTATCTTGACCATCCTAGCCGAGGGGAAAACTGCCAATTCTCTCTCTTTTTTAATTATAATACGTGACTTACTAGGATTCTGTCAACCTACTAAACTGGAAATGGAATAAAATATAATAGAGTAGAAATTTTAGCTGAACCAATTAAAATATTCTGTAGGGAGTCTTTCCTGTCCAAGCAATATTATGTACCTCTGAATAAATTGGGTCTGGGCCCTGGTTTGTTATTTTTAATTTGGACTAATATAGTTGACATAAAAGACTAAAATTTGGAGGTTATTCAGTCACCCACGTCCTCATCAAAATTCCAACATGTCAAAAACTGACATCACCTTTACCATCTCAATTTCCTCTGTTACTGCCAATGTTTGCCTCATACTCTTCCTTCCCAGACTTGAGACAGAGGTCTCTGGACCTAAGAATTGTCCCCCTTCACCCCTCAGCCCCTATCCTTTTCTCCTATTCCTCTGTCAAGAACTAATGCCACATCTTGCTAATAGGTGCTACGCATGAAGATGGTTCTGTAGTCAGCTACGTTTGGGAAACATTGTGTTAAACATAGCTACAGGACCTTTCAGAAATTTTAATGTGTTTCTGTGCACTGTGAATCTCCAAGGGAGAGATAAAATATTTGATCATGGAACCCCTGTGGTTGTAGCGTTGCCTGCAATTCACCCTGGGAAGCATTGGCCTAAATCGCAGTAACTACCCCCTAGCCATCCTCTCTGCCTTCAGTGTCTGATGTCCAATCCATCTTAAATACAGCTGTGGGGAATTAGCTCAAACCACATTTTCCTTGAGCTGGTCCTCAGCTGTAAAAGCTTTGATGACCACACACAGTTCCTATAATGCCACATCCGAGCCCCTCCTGGTATGACCTGCAAAGATCTCCTTACTCAAAAGTGAGAAACCACACAGCTGACAAGGATGTCACATGCTCTCAGTGGAAGGAAGTTACTGTTTCCAGAATGCATATGGCCTTAGAGTTTACATTTTAAACACAAGATGAGTGAAAAAAGCCTAGATGACCCTCCCTTTGGGGGAGGAGGAGGAGACCTGGAGATCAGGTTTGCCCATGGTTTTTGCCCGGATTCTAAACACTGTGGGTTACGTGCAGACCAGCAGATAAGAAGTGAGTCAGAACGGGGATGGTTGGGGGGTCACTTGCCAACATCTTCTGAACTGGCTTAGCTCTACCAACAGCAGAGAGACTTTCCTTCACTAAGCACCTTACTTCATTCAGGAGTAACACAGCCCAGCGCCACCCCAGCACCCCCTTAGGTACCCAAAGCTATAGACAAGTTCCCACAGTCAAGCCTGGGAGGCAGCACCACCAGTAGCCTAATGTTGCCCCTTCAAAGAAGTACTTTGCTTTATCACATGCTATATATATATATACCGTAAGAATTACCTAGGACCCATTTGCTCTCAAATGCTTTGACCTCAAATTATTTGAATACTTCAGGTCAAAATGTGGTGTGGACCTGAATTATCTAAATAATTAAGTTGTGTAGACACGTGCTTGGTTTCAAGAGCATGTGACTGGAATAAAAAGAGCCTGTTTCTTTAAGCAGGTTTTACAAAGGCTTTCTAAAGCCCTCTCCTGTTTCACTGATTCATTTTTTTCAATAGAGAAAGACGTGTTGATGAATGAGTTGGACTTCTGCAGGATCCCAGGAGAGGACAGGAGGGGCTGCTGGGAGAGGGAGAGGTGGGCGGCTTTTTCTTCTGCTTAGCAAAAGCTCCAGGGTCCCCAGTCTTCCCTGATTACTTTCCAAGATGCTACACTCACTGTCTGGATTGACTCGATGCCAAGAAAACCCTTCTTTCGAGCCTGGGAGAGTTCCATGCTGTAGGATTAAAAAGTAAATGAGAACAGAAAGGGATGAAGGGTAGAGAGGGAAAGGAAAAGAAAGCTGAGGAAATGAGTCTGTTTGCAAGCTGGGGTGTTTCTGTATCTGCTGGCTTGCTAGGCTCCAGTGATCCTTAGAAATAAAAGGGACAGCACTAATGTAAAATGCCCCAATCCAGAAAGGAATAGGCTTTTGCACAGGAGGTGTCCAAGCAGTCTCTCTGCCTCTGGTCTGGCAAATAGCAGGCCCTCAATAAGAGAACAAGTGCGTGAATTTGTCTTGAAAATCAGCTGGAGACTGCAGCACCCACAAGGCTCTTCACAGGGACTTGTGGATCTCATAGGACCCTTTTCTCATGACTATGTAATCAGAGCTGTTAAATCTCATTCATGCCAGTAGGGAGGACAATGGAGCGACCCTGTATCACCCACCTGGCAGACTAGAGGAGCAGCAAGGTACCCATCAAAACAGGGACACATCAAAAAAAAAAAGTTTTTTGATAGAATGCAATATATTTCAAAAAAACATAAAGTAATCACTGGATTACTTTATGGGACACTAGAATAGTTTCTTGTATTTATGTAACAGTTTCATGTACTTCAGATCAGTCGGCCATTGCTACAAAAATACCGTGTAATAAGCCATCCAGAATTCAGTGACTTAAAACCTCAGTAATCAATAAGTCAGCTGGGCACTGTCTCATCTAAGCTGGACTCAGCTAGTCAGGCAGGTCTTCCTCAGGCCAGAGTGGCTGGAGCAGCTCTGCTTCTCAGAGTGGGGCTGGAGACAGCTGGGTGGCTCTGTTGAACTTGTCTCTCCTTTTCCTTGCACCACCAGGCTAGCTCGGGCATGTTCTCCTCTTGGTATTGACAGAAGCACAAAAGAGGGCAAGTCCAGTGTGTAAGCTCATATCAAGTGCCTGCTAGAATCTTGCCTACTAACATCTCATTGGACAGAGCCATGCCCAAATTCAAGGGGTAGGGTAGTACGCACTGCCTTTTGAGAGACACTCTGTAAAGTTACATGGCAAAGGGTGTAGATATAGGGAGAGGTGAAGCATCGGGGTCCATGGTTCCACCTATCATGATGAACCACCATCTCTTCAGTTTTAGGGCCTCTAAAGATCTTCTCTAGGCATCACTGTTTCTTCACCAGTTAGTAGCTAGATAGTGTCAGGGATGTCTCTTTGGGACTCAGTTTCCTGATCCATAAAATAGGGATAATGTTTTCTCTGCCTGTCTCACAGGGCTGGTGTGGAGGTCAAACGATAAGACGGATGTAACAGTTCTTAGAAAGCGCTAAGGTGTTATACAGTGCAAGCTGTTACCACAATTACTACCAGAGGACAGTACCCTTTGAATGTATTGGGCTTATAGACCATACATTCTCTGTGCAGCTGCTCAGCTCTGCCATTGTATCATGAAGGCAGCCAGGGACAATATGTAAATAATGAGCATGGCTGTGTCCCAGTAAAACTTTATATACAAAAAAGGCAGCTGGCCGATGGTAATAGTTTGCAGGCCATGGTGTATGTCCATGAACTGTAGGAATGAATGTTAGGATGGCTTTTCATTTGCCTGACATGCTTGGGCAAGGACCCCTTCTACAGATTCCCTCCCTCCCTCATACTCATCTTAGAGTTTAACAATCTTCACCATTAAAAGATGCATTATATATATGTATATGTATAGCTGATTCACTTTGCTGTACAGCAGAAACTAACACAACATTGTAAAGCAACTATACTCCAATAAGAATTAATTTTTAAAAAGATGCATCGTAATATGTCAATTATACCTCAATAAAAAATAATAATTTTTTTTAAAAGACACATCATATTATTAAAGAGCCTCATTCTGCACTTTAAGCCCGTGTTCTCTAGCTCTGAATGGGGGAGAGTCTGTTATAAATCAGGTACTTTGTACACTGTAGGTACTTCATAAAGCCAAGTTATTTTGGAATTTCTGAAATTTGAGAAGAGACGGAAAACATTCTCTATTTTCTCTGGAACATAAGAAGATCCCTGGCTTCCTCCTTCCCCACTACAAGCCCCTGTATGATCCTCTCTTGCAGAGACAGCAGACAGAGAGAAAACATGGGTCCTAGGACATATTTGCCAGTCCCTGTTAAGGGGAGAGTCCCTTCATTTCTACTGAAGAAACAGCTGCTGCCACTGAGAGCGCTCTACAACCCACTTTGCTGTTTTCAGAAATGTCTTTGCGTTTTTCCTTCCCTGTCAGCCGGAGGGGTGATTCTTCATCACAATCAGGTATAAGCCTGGCTCCAGCCAACACTCCTGGGAGATGAGTGAGGAGAGCAGACTTCTCACTTCTAAGCTCTGAAAGGTCAGTAGGCCTACCTTAAAGGAGAAAATAAACAGAAAAACAAGCTGGAGGAAATCAAGAATAGTCACACAACCCTATGATTTCTTACCTGAACTCTTCATTAGGCATTCTGAATGATCCACTTTGGAAGTGAAAACAGCTGGTGCGAAGACTGCAAAGGCTGGTGAGGGGGACTTGTTTTTATGAGAAGGCAAACAACCCAGAACTTTCCATAGGAGGCAGGCTGAGTCAGGAGCCCATTGCAGAAGATTTCATTGTCCTGGAATGACCTTCTCCACCTGAAATGAGGGTTTCAATAGTAAGTAAATTACCTGAAACTGCCTAGTGAGTCAGTGCAGGTAATGAGGACATTTGGGGTGACAAAGCTTGTATCTCCCCACTTGGTCCATAGTTTAGAAAGCAGGCAGGACCCCATATTGACTTCGCACCGTCTCATCCACAGACGTGGAAAGGCTCTCAGGGTACATTAAACTCAGTGTGGTCATCATGGGGACAACCTTTTCAGGAACCTGCAGGAGGTCGGCAGATGCCCAGTTTTCCCAGGCTGCTCTGAGAATCAATCCCTTGTAGCACAGATCAGTCTCAAAGAGTTCCTGCTCAAAGGGAAGATTCCCTTTCTCTGTGCTCATCTGAGAATGGAGATGTGCTGAGGAACTGCCTCCCGGGAGCTGGAGCCCTGGGTGGGGCATTCACTCTGCCTGGGTTATAACCAGGTCTGGCTGCCATTTGTGGCACACAAATTCCATATGACTAACCAACCTGGCTCACTGATGCTCTGGCTTTACAAGCTATCTCCTATGCATCCTTCTCTCTGTTTTCCTCCCAATCACAGCTTTCAACTAAATGCTGCCTCCCTGCTGCCAGCCTCTCTTTTCCTACAAATCTACCTCATGTTCTAGCTCCTCCTTAACTTTCCTATAGCTTGACTTTATTTAGTCACAGTCGTGTTTTCTAAACACGTGTCCTTTACTGCAAATGGGATTACTCACTATTCCCCAAGCTCATCTTGCTTTCTGCTATCACTTCTTTCCTCACACCATTTTCTCAGCCTGGAATGTCCTACCCCATCTCTACCCAATCAGATCTTTCAAAGCCTAACTTATACATTATTTCTCCTAGAAAGTCAATCAAAAATGATATACTTAAGTCCCTTAAACCCTGGACTTCAGTTGAACTTCTCTTATGATGTTAATCATGTTCTCTCTCATAAGGAAATAACTTTTCTGTCTTTTTAGATTTGGAAGCACCATTACCTCTACACTGTCTTCCTCTTTCCAAAATATAATTCATAATAGATGCTCAGTTAATACCTGTCAATGAATTTATTTGTCAAATGCAAAACTCACTGCCAGAAAGAGTTCATTTGCCTTCCTAAGTATCTAAAGAACAACCAGGAAATGTTACCGTATTGTGTGTATAACTTGCTCTGTCCCTTACAGAAAATAGGAAAGGCATTTTACAGGAGTTTTCCTAGGTTGTTTACCAAATCAGATCCTCTAAGCCTAAGAGAAGTAAGTTAAATCTTATTTTTCCCATAAGAGCAATCTTATAAAATTGGTTTCTGTTCTTAACCAAGACCTGGTGCTCAACTTCTTCATATGAATGGTCACAAGCAGGATATTTAATCAATTTTAAATGTTACACCTGTTACACTATATTGCATAAAGCTTTCTACAGTGTATATAAATCAATTAAACAAGACAACACAGCAGCCTATAAAATAAAGTTTTACATTAAGTAAAATATAGGTCATAAAGGTCTACTGTACAAAGTTTTCATCCTCTTTAAAATCCCTTCTAAAATAAATCAGCCAGTGAAGATACTCCATTGTTAGGGTCATGGTTTCAGAAAGATTTCTTTGAGGAAATATTGTAAAGCCTCTTAGGAAAACTTTGCAGGGGATTAAAAACTGTGGTGACTTTTGGAGAAACTAATGCAGGAATGCAGGTTTGGTTGCCCCTATTTCTCCCTGATAATTTCCCCACGGTGAGCAGAGATATTAACCAGCAAGCTTGAATTTCTCTCAGTATGGAAGAGGAAAGTTCGCTGCCTTCTCAACAGCGCTAGCTAATTTTCCCTGTTACATGACAATAACATACTTAGCCAAGAAATCTGCCCTGACATTAAAATGAATGCATTCATTTTTTTTCCTACATGATGGTGTCTTATTTTTTGCATCTGATAAAAAAACTTCACCTAGGTTCCTTCCAGTTTGACAGACTAAAAGTCTACGATGCTCACAGCCATCTCCACATTACATCTCCACAATGATAAGCCTCAGGGCTGCCTTTCACAACTGAAGGTGGTCTGACTCCATGTTATTGATCCATCTCTGATTTATGAGAATACAAGGCCTTTCTCCACAGTTATCAAATCTATTCCAGAGGTGCTTAACACCCTGGCTACACATTAAGAATATCATTGCTATTTACTCAAAGGAGTTGAAAATTTATGTCCACACAAAAACCTATGCAAAGATGTTTACAGCAGCTTTAAACATAATTGCCCAAACATGGAAGCAACCAAGATGACTTTCAGTAGGTGAATGGATTAAAAAAAAAAAAATGTGGTACTTCTAGAAAATGGGATATTATTCAGCATTAAAACAAAGTGGGCTATCAAGTCATGAAAAGGCATGGAGGAAACTTAAATGCATATTAGTGAAATATCACAAACTGAAAAGGCTACATACTGTATGACTCCAACTATATGACATTCTGGAAAAGGCAAAACTAGACACAATGAAAAGATCAGTGATTGCCAGGGTTAGCAGGGAGGGAAGAATGAATAAGTGGAGCACAAGATTGTTAGGACAGAGGGCAGACAGCAGAAGCAAGAAGAACTACAATCCTGCAGCCTGTGGAACAAAAACCACATTCATAGAAAGATAGACGAGATGAAAAGGCAGAGGGCTATGTACCAGATGAAGGAACAAGATGAAACCCCAGAAAAACAACTAAATGAAGTGGAGATAGGCAACCTTCAGAAAAAGAATTCAGAATAATGATAGTGAAGATGATCCAGGACCTCAGAAAAAGAATGGAGGCAAAGATCAAGAAGATGCAAGAAATGTTTAATAAGGACCTAGAAGAATTAAAGAACAGACAAACAGAGATGAACAATACAATAACTGATATGAAAACTACACTAGAAGGAATCAATAGCAGAATAACTGAGGCAGAAGAACGGATAAGTGACCTGGAAGACAGAATGGTGGAATTCACTGCTGTGGAACAGAATAAAAAAAAAAAGAATGAAAAGAAATGAAGACAGCCTAAGAGACCTCTGGGACAACATTAAACACAACAACATTCACATTATAGGGGTCCCAGAAGGAGAAGAGAGAGAGAAAGGACCTGAGAAAATATTTGAAGAGATTATAGTTGAAAACTTCCCTAACATGGGAAAGGAAATAGCCACCCAAGTCCAGGAAGCGCAGAGAGTCCCATACAGGATAAATCCAAGGAGAAACATGCCGAGACACATAGTAATCAAACTGGCAAAAATTAAAGACAAAGAGAAATTATTAAAAGCAGCAAGGGAAAAATGACAAATAACAATACAAGGGAACTCCCATAAGGTCAACAGCTGATTTCTCAGCAGAAACTCTACAAGTCAGAAGGGAGTGGCATGATATACTTAAAGTGATGAAAGGGAAGAACCTACAACCAAGATTCCTCTACCCAGCAAGGATGTCATTCAGATTTGATGGAGAAATCAAAAGCTTTACAGACAAGCAAAAGCTAAGAGAACTCAGCACCACCAAACCAGCTCTACAACAAATGCTAAAGGAACTTCTCTAAGTGGGAAACACAAGAGAAGAAAAGGACCTACAAAAACAAACCCACAACAATTAAGAAAATGGTCATAGGAACATACATATCGATAATTACCTTAAATGTGAATGGATTAAATGCTCCAACCAAAAGACACAGGCTTGCTGAATGGATACAAAAACAAGACCCATATATATGCTGTCTACAAGAGACCCACTTCAGACCTAGGGACACATTCAGACTGCAAGTGAGGGGATGGAAAAAGATATTCTATGCAAATGGAAATCAAAAGAAAGCTGGAGTAGCTATACTCATATCAGATAAAATAGACTTTAAAATAAAGAATGTTACAAGAGACAAGGAAGGACACTACATAATGATCAGGGGATCAATCCAAGAGGAAGAGATAACAATTATAAATATATATGCACCCAATATAGGAGCACCTCAATACATAAGGCAACTGCTAACAGCTATAAAAGAGGAAATCGACAGTAACACATTAATAGTGGGGGACTTTAATACCTCACTTACACCAATGGACAGATCATCCAAAATGAAAATAAATAAGGAAACAGAAGCTTTAAACGACACAATAGAGCAGATAGATTTAATTGATATTTATAGGACATTGCATCCCAAAACAGCAGATTACACTTTCTTCTCAAGTGTGCATGGAACATTCTCCAGGATAGATCACATCTTGCATCACAAATCAAGCCTCAGTAAATTTAAGAAAATTGAAATCATATCCAGCATCTTTTCTGACCATAACGCTATGAGATTAGAAATCAATTACAGGGGAAAAAAACGTAAAAAACACAAACACATGGAGGCCAAACAATACGTTACTAAATAACCAAGAGATCACTGAAGAAATCAAAGAGGAAATCAAAAAATACCTAGAGACAAATGACAAAGAAAACACGATGATCCAAAACCTATGGGATGCAGCAAAAGCAGTTCTAAGAGGGAAGTTTATAACTATACAAGCCTACCTCAAGAAACAAGAAAAATCTCAAATAAACAATCTAACCTTATACCTGAAGGAACTAGAGAAAGAAGAACAAACAAAACCCAAAGTTAGCAGAAGAAAAGAAATCATAAAGAACAGAGCAGAAACAAATGACATAGAAACAAAGAAAACAATAGCAAAGATCAATAAAACTAAAAGCTGGTTCTTAAAAAAAAAAAAAAAAGATTGTTAGGATAATGAAACTACTCTATTTGATATAATAATGGTGGATACATGTCATTACATATTTGTCCAAACCCATAAACTGTACAACACCGAGAGTGAACCCTAATGTAAAGTACAGACTTTGGGTGATAATGATGTGCCAATGTAGGTTCATCAATTGCATCAAATGTACCACTCTGGTGCAGGATTTGATAATATGGGAGGCTATGCATGCGTGGGATCAGAGAGTATATGGGAAATACCTACCTTCCTCCCAATTATGCTGTGAACCTAAAACTGCTCTAAAAAATAAAGGCCATTTTTTAAAGTTTTAAAATAAATGAGAGTCCTCTCCCACCAAAAAAATTATATATATGTATATATATATATAACTTTATATATATATATATATATATATATATATATAGTTATATATAGTTATATATAGTTATATATAGTTATATATATATGCTTGGGTGCTCCTCTCAACCCCAAAGCCAATTAAATCAGAAAATCAGAATCTCTGTGAGTGGAAATCAAGCCTCAGTATTTTTAAAGCTCCCTAGATGATTTCAATGTGCCAGCAAAGTGAGAATCACAGATCTCTGCAAATAAAAAGCAGCCTGCTCATTCATTTGAACCTTAAACCAAATAACCACCTGAGAGAATTCAGACATCTTGGGTTCTAGACTCAACCTGACAATAATATCCAGGTGTGTAACTTTGAATACATCATATCCCCTCTCAAAGTCTTAGTTTCCTCAAGTATAGCATGAGCAGAGTGTCCCCCATTATCAAACAGTCCGATTCCTCAACAAACACTAGCAAACAGAATTCAACAGCACATTGAAAGGATTATACAACATGACCAGTAAGATTTATTCTTGCAGTGCAAGGATGGTCCAACATACAAAAATCAATCAATATAATATACCATATAACAGAATGAAGGAAAATAACCACATGATCATTTCAATTGATGCAGAAAGGGATTTCACAAAAGTTAACACACTTTCATGATAAAAACACTCAACAAACTAAGAATAGAAGGAAATTACCTCAACATAATAAAGTCGATATATGCAAGGCCCTCAGCAAACATCATACTCCATAATGAAAGACTGATAATCTGCCCTAAAATGCTATATTTGTTACACTCAATGAACTGACATTGACACATCATTATCACCCAGAAGTCCACAGTTTACATCACGGTTCACTCTTGTACATTCTGTGGGTTTTGACAAATGTATAATGACATGAATACACCATTATAGTAACATACAGAGTATTTTTGTTGCCCTAAAAATCCTCTGTGCTCCACCTATTCATACCAACCTTTTCAGACTGACTTCTTTCACTTTGTAATAAGCATTTCAGTTTCTTCCAAGTCTTTTCATGGTTTGATAGCTCATTTCTTATGGGAAATCACTGTACTTTCTGCTCAATTTTGCTGTGAACCTAAAACTGCTCTAAAAAAGAAAAAAGTATTTTTTTAAAGAAATGAAATGGTGCTATTGACATAAAAAAACAAAACAGGGCAAATTAAAAGAAAATAGAAGAAACAAATATTTATGCAGTGCCTATTATCTGCCATTATTCTGCTGGATGCTGTGACACAATGATAAGCAAAACAGACACGGTCCCCATGTTCTTAGAGCTTACCATCTAGTATAGGAATCAGATATCAAACCACACAAATACAAAAGTATAATGATCAGTGACAGCATATACAGGCATACCTCATTTTATTGTGCTGTGCTTTATTACGCTTTGCAGATACTTCATTTTTTTTTTACAAACTGAAGGTTTGTGACAACCTTGTGTTGAGTATCTCTATTGGTGCCATTTTTCCAACAGCACTTGCTCACTTCATGTCTCTGCATCACATTTGGGTAATTCTCGAAATATTTCAAACTTTTTCATTATTATTATATTTGTCATGGTGACCTGTGATCAGTGATCTTTGATGTTACTATTGCAAATCGTTAATGGTTAGTATTTTTTATCAATAAAGCATTTTTTACTTAAAAAAAAATAATGGAAGAGTGAAAGCTTTTCCTCCAAGGTCAGAAACAAGACAACGATACTTGCTTTCACCACTTCTATTCAACATAATACTGGAAGTCCTATCCAGAGGAATTAGGTAAGAAAAATAAAAGGCATCCAAATTAGAAATGCAGAAGTAAAATAATCTCTGTTCACAGATGACATAATCTTATATGTAAAAAATCCTGAAGATTTCATTAAAAAACTTAGAATTAATAAATAAATTCAGTAAAACTGCAGGATACAAAATCAACATGCAAAAATCAGTTGTGTTTCTACATACTAACAATGAACAATCCAAAAAGGATTTTTTAAAAATACCATTTATAATATCATCAAAAAGAATAAAATATTTATGAATAAATTTAAACAAGGAGGCAAAAGCCTTATACACTGAAAATTTTTAAATGTTAATGAAAGAAATTAAATACACAAATAAATAAAAGACATCTGTGTTCATGGATCGGAATATTTAATATTGTTAAGGTACCAAAACTACTCAAAGTGATCTGTAGATTCAACACAATCCCTATCAAAATCTCAACAATATTTTTGCAGAAACATAAAAATCCATTCATATGGAATTTCAAGGGACATCAACTAACCAAAACATACTGAAAAGAAAAACAAAGTTGGGGGTCACACACTTCCCGATTTCAAAACTTACTACAAAGACACAATAATCAAAACAGTGTAATACTAAAAGATAGGCAGACAGGTAGATTAATGAAATAGAAGAGAGAGCCCAAATAAATCCTAATACATGTGGCCAAATGATTGCTGACAAGGGTGCTAAGACCATTCAGTGAGGAAAGGACAGTCTCTTGACCAAATGGTGTTCGGAAAACTGGATACCTACATGCAAAAGAATAAAGTTGAACCCTTACCTTATACCATATACAAAAATTAATTTAAAAATGCATCAAAGACCTAAATGTAAAAGCTAAATCTATAAAATGCTGAGATAAAAACAGAGGGGAAAATCTTCATGACATTGGATTTAGCAATGACTTCTTGGATATGACACCAAAAGCACAGGCAACAAAAGAAAAGTTAGATGAAATGGACTATACCAAATTTAAAACTTCTGTGCATCAAAGGACACAATAAACAGAGTGAAAAGGCAACATACCAAATAGGAGAAAATATTTGCAAATCATATAACTGATAGAGGTTAATATCTAGAATATATAATAAATTCCTACAAGTCAACAACAACAAAACAATGCAATTAAAAAAAGACTTGAATAGACATTTCTTCAAGGAAGAGATATGAATGGCCAATAAGCACGTGAGAATATGCTCAACATCATTAATCATTAGAGAGATGCAAATCAAAACCACCTCACACCCACAAAAACAAACAACTCAATCAAAAAATGGGCAGAAGACCTAAACAGACATTTCTCCAAAGAAGACATACAGATAGCCAAGAGGCACATGAAAAGATGTTCAACATCCTTGATTATTAGAGAAATACAAATCAGAACTACAATGAGATATCACCTCACACCAGTCAGAATGGCCATCATCAAAGAGTCTACAAACAATAAGTGCTGCTGAAGAGGGTGTGGAAAAAAGGGAACCCTCTTACACTGTCGGTGGGAATAAAATTGGTATAGCCACTATGGAGAAAAATACGGAGGTTCCTTAAAAAACTACAAATAGAGCTACTATATGATCCAGCAATCCCACTCCTGGGCATATATCCAGAGAAAACATTGTTCGAAAGGATAAGTGCACCCCAGTGTTCATTGCAGCACTGTTTACAATAGCCAAGACATGGAATCAACCTAAATGTCCATCGACAGATGAATGGATAAAGAAGATGTTGTACGAATACATAATGGAATATTACTCTGCCATTAAAAAGAATGAAATAATGCCATCTGCAGCAACATGAATGGACATGCAGATTATCATACTGAGTGAATTAAGTCAGACAGAGAAAGACAAATATCACGATATCACTTATATGCGGAATCTTAAAAAAATGATACAAATGAACTTATTTACAAAACAGAAACAGACTCACAGACTTAGAGAATGAACTTATGGTTACCAGGGGTGAAGGGTGGGGAGGAGGGATAGATTGGAAGTTTGGGATTGACATGTAAACACTGCTATATTTAAAATAGATAACCAACAAGGACCTACTGTATAGCACAGGGAACTCTGCTCAATATTCTGTAATAACCTAAATGGGAAAAGAATTTGAAAAAGAACAGATACATGTATATCTACAACTGAATCACTTTGCTGTACACCTGAAACTAACACAACATTGTTAATCAATTATACTCCAATATAAAATAAAAAATTTTTTTAAAAGTCCTTGCAAACTTAAAAAAAAAAAAAGATGACAAATGTCAGCAGGATGTGGAGTAATTGGAATTCTTGTGTACTCTTCAAGGGAATGTAAAATGGTACAGCTGCTGTGGAAAACAGTATAGCAGTTCCTCAAAAAATTAAACATAGAATTACCATATGATCCAGCGATTGCACTTCTGGGTATATGCCCAAAAGAATTGAAAGCAGGAACTCAGAGAGATATACATACCCATGTTTTTAGCAGCATTATTCCCAGTAGCCAAAAGGTAGAAGGAACACACGTGTCCGTTGACAACTGGATGGATAAACAAAATGTGGTACATGCATACAATAAAATATTATTCAGCCTTAAAAAGGAAGGAAATTCTGACACAGGCTACAACATGGATAAACCTGCCGAGGGTCCGGGTTCAGGCCCTGGTTGGGGAACTAAAATCCCACAAGCTGCACAGCCAAAAAAAAAGTGGTGATGGCAGCACAAAATGTGAATGCACTTCAATGCCACTGAACTGTACACTTAAGAATGGTTAAGATGGTAAATTTTATGTTATGTGTATTTTACACTTTTTTTAAAGAACAGTATGATGCACGGATTCTATTCAAATGCAAGTTATTCAGTAGTTAGAACACATGAGTACCTACTACATGACAGCTGGTTTAACACAACCACCTCCATCCCGATGATGATGAACCAGCAAACTCAGATTATATAGTTGATTGATGTTAGGGAAGACAAAAGTTACCTTGTTGAATTTCAAAACAATTGTTTTAGGTATCATTGAAATACAACCATTAGCTGAGATTTCTGTCTGCTGGTTCAGTTTGAATAAAAGAAGAGTTTCTTGCAGAACCCTCAATAATCTACCATGAAGATGCTAATGCATGAGTGGTTTGCATATAATATACAATATAAATGTGCATGCATGTTCATCCTTTTGGGGGTGAGATAAAGCATTTTTTACTGCATTTGATATATAGAACCTTCTAAACTGATAATATTGGATATTAACCTAAAACAAATATTATATAATATGTTTTTTATTTTAAAAAGACACACTACTACTTTACCACGAGAGAAAATTTCTGTCTTTTGAATGTGCATAGTTGATTGGACATTTAGACCAATCAGACTCTATTAAATATGAATATAATCAGCCAGAACTCCTCACCACTGCCACACACACACACCTATCTAGTTGAACTTGGTAACTACAGTAATAAAGTGGTGCATTATAAACAACATACGACAGTTAAAAGTGAATTCTTACAGTTATTAAATATTATATTGAATATTTTTAAGTAGATTATATGCACTGCAAAAATCTCTACAAATTGGCATCCACACAGCATAGAAAATTCCCAATCAAATCACACATGCCCAAAAAATATTGATATCTGAGTTTCATGAGGATGAGACTTTTTTTGCTCTCTGCAGTATCTCCCGTGTCTAGAATAGTACAAAGTGGATGCACAATAAATATTAGTAGAATGAAAAAATAACGTGTATAGTTTCACTGAGGGTCTCTGGTCAGACATCCTGAGCATGGCATGGGTGGGACCAAGCCCGTGGACCAGGTGAGCCAATGAAAGGGAACCAGACCGAACACTTCCCTCCTCACCAGGCAGAGCAGACTTGAGGAAAATGCCTCCCATAAAGCATAATGTTTATGGACTGTAGCAATTTCCTGTCAGAGCAACAGACAGTAGGCCCCAATATGAGGGGTACCAAGGGTTCCAATATGAAATGGGAAGGAAGTGATAAGGAATTTAGGGTGGGCTATATGCAGAAGCCCAGACAGGAAAGAGGCCACTAAAATGTAGGAGAACCCCAGTCACTGAATTCTTGGAAGAAAGCCTTATGCCAGGAAGGCATTTCAGAAATCAAGGTCAAAGCTCCAATGCAGGGAGCTGGGAAGAAGGAGAACTAGGTTAAAACCAACAAATCAGAAATTTCCATTTCCTAAACGGAGGCAAAACACAAGGGTTAGATTAGCTCATAGCAAGTCCTAAAGTGTGGGTCTGAGGACACTTACAGATCTCCTATGCCTGGAACTGGGGATAAGTCCAGTGTGTTCATGTAACCTGGCTATGAAGAGTAAAGGGTTTCAGAAATCCCTCAGTACCACAAATCACCTGTGTGCTGCCACCTTAGAATTTACAGTATAGCTCTTCAGCTCAATCCCTGATCCAGGAAATAACGCTGGGAGGAAAGGAAGAACAGAGGAGACGAGACATCCACACACAGAATGCACAATGGGAAGGCTTTCCACTACAAAGAGAATTACACTGGCAAGACACTGACAAGACATGAACTGGATGCATAAAAGTATTCCTGCCATGAAAAGGATTCTACAGATTCTTTCCCCCTTGCTTATTGCAGTAACGTGATTTCTCTAGTCTGTGATAAACAGCCTAACTGTTCATTCTTAGTTGGTGGTTTCTCTGACTCAATCTAATTAATGTGTTCTAAGACGCTCTACTCCTTGTCAAGTGTAGCTGGAAGGTAATAATAATAATAATAGTTTGTAGTAGTAATAATAAATAGGGTTGTTTTTTTTTTGAGAACTTACTCTTTTAATTGTCACATGACCCTATAGTATAGGTATTGCTAACATCCTCATTTTATTGATGACCAAACTGAGGCACACAGACAAAAAGTAATTGGTCCAAGGTCACACCCCTAGTAATCTGGGATTCAAATTCAAACAGACTTACTAACAGTATAGCCCTTGCTATAAACCACTCTGTATAGTGAGCTGTTCTCACTGACCCCCTTTGGTAAATTTGTTTCTGAGCATGATCTCTGATCTAGAATGACCTCTTTTAAAAGACTCATACCCTTTCTTATAGATGTTAACTCAACACAGCTTTACAGTACATAGCACACTTATAAAACAGTGACTGAATCTGATCCATGCGTCCACGTAGCCATAGCAGAGGGTGATGATTCCCTCTCATTTCATTCAAACTTCCCTCTCCGTGTGGAGAAAAGCACATTTCAACCATCTTCAGAGAGAAAACTTTATGTGCTGGGCAAATAACAGGCTAGTCAGACATCTTTCAGGGACTTTGAATACCAAGCTTTCTTGAAGACCCGAAGCACAAAAACATTGTGAAACCTGTGTCAATTCAGGGAGGTTTCATTCTAATCAACATGCCCTGCAAAAAATTAGAATTAGATTATGCAGGGACTCATTACATATAAAGTGTCCTGAGAGGTACCCCTGTATCTAAATATTAGATTTTCTTTAAATCATACTCTGAATTTATGTACTCTGATTAACATACTACACTTGTTTTTATAAATTGTTGGTTTGTTTGTTTTTCATTCATTACTTCCTTCTATCAGGAATGGGACAGAGCAAACCAGCAAAGGCATCCGACCGCATGGCTGAAACCAGCTCTAATAGCCGGGTAAGAACCGAGAAGGAGAAATACAGCAATCCTAAAGCAGCAAGAAACTGCAAGAGTTAGAAGTACATTTTATAATGAATCAAAGGCCAGAAATGAAAAATGGGCCCTTCAGGAAGCAGGCCTTCCTATTAAGGAGTTGATCAGGCAATAAATGCATGTATGAGTGAGTTCTTCACACCACCTTAGGGAATGAGGGTTACAGAGACAACTACTCGCTCCCTGCTCTTGAAGGACTTTATATCTAGAACCAAAATGTCTAATAAAACTTCCTGCAATGATGAAAATACTCTACATCTGTCCTGTCCAATGGGGAAGACAAAAGCCGCACGAGGCTATTTAAATTTAAATTTAAAAATTCAGTTCTTCAGTCACACTAGCCACATTTCAAGTGCTAAGTAGCCAAATGTGGCTACTTAAATTGAAGTTTAAATTAATCACATTTAAAGAAAATTAATAATTTAGTTCTCAGGAATACTGGTCACATGTCAAGTGCTTAGTAGCCATCTGTGGCTCATGGGGGCTGTGCCGGGCAGTGCAAACATAGAGCATTTCCTTCATCACAGGAAGTTCTATTGGACAGAGATGTTCTCGAAAATGTCAGAAGAGGAGGAAAGTATAATGTCCTTATTTTTAACAAGTATTAATTGTATGGTCTTCTTTAAATGAAATCAATCGTGAGTGATACCAAGCAGGACCCCGTGCACAAAAGGTTCATAGGCTCCTGGGCACAAAAGCCTTTCTGTGTCCCCCATTTCTTTTTTTTTTTTTTTTTAACATCTTTATTGGAGTATAACTGCTTTACAATGGTGTGTTAGTTTCTGCTTTATAACAAAGTGAATCAGTTATACATATACATATGTTCCCATATCTCTTCCCTCTTGCATCTCCCTCCCTCCCACCCTCCCCATCCCACCCCTCTAGGTGGTCACAAAGCACCGAGCTGATCTCCCTGTGCTATGCGGCTGCTTCCCACTAGCTATCTATTTTACGTTTGGTAGTGTATATATGTCCATGCCACTCTCTCACTTTGTCACAGCTTACACGTCCCACTCCCCATATCCTCAAGTCCATTCTCTAGTAGGTCTGTGTCTTTATTCCCGTCTTACCCTTAGGTTCTTCATGACCTTTTTTTTTTCCTTAGATTCCATATATATGTGTTAGCATATGGTATTTGTTTTTCTCTTTCTGACTTACTTCACTCTGTATGACAGACTCTAGGTCCATCCACCTCACTACAAATAACTCAATTTCGTTTCTTTTTATGGCTGAGTAATATTCCATTGTATATATGTGCCACATCTTCTTTACCCATTCATCTGTCGATGGACACTTAGGTTGCTTCCATGTCCTGGCTATTGTAAATAGAGCTGCAATGAACATTTTGGTACATGACTCTTTTTGAATTATGGTTTTCTCAGGGTATATGCCCAGTAGTGGGATTGGTGGGCTATATGGTAATTCTATTTTTAGTTTTTTAAGGAACCTCCATACTGTTCTCCATAGTGGCTGTATCAATTTGCATTCCAACCAACAGTGCAAAGGATTAATCTCCAAAATTTACAAGCAGCTCATGCAGCTCAATAACAAAAAAAACAAACAACTCAATCCAAAAATGGGCAGAAGACCTAAATAGACATTTCTCCAAAGAAGATATACAGATTGCCAACAAACACATGAAAGAATGCTCAACATCATTAATCATTAGAGAAATGCAAATCAAAACTACAATGACGGGCTTCCCTGGTGGTGCAGTGGTTGAGAATCTGCCTGCTAATGCAGGGGACACGGGTTCGAGACCTGGTCTGGGAAGATCCCACATGCTGCAGAGCAACTAGGCCCGTGAGCCACAACTACTGAGCCTGCGTGTCTGGAGCCTGTGCTCCACAACAAAAGAGGCCACGATAGTGAGAGGCCCACGCACCGCGATGAAGAGTGGCCCCCGCTTGCTGCAAGTAGAGAAAGCCCTCGCACAGAAACCAAGACCCAACACAGCCAAAAATAAATAAATAAATAAATAATTAAAAAAAAAAAAAAACTACAATGAGATATCATCTCACACCGGTCAGAATGGCCATCATCAAAAAATCTAGAAACAATAAATGCTGGAGAGGGTGTGGAGAAAAGGGAACGCCCATTTCTTGTTTGTAGGAAATAGGCTTCATTCAGCCTCCAGGACCTCCCCTGAGTTCCAAGGGCAGGTTCAAACAGATGCTAATTAGGGAAGTGAGGAGATGCAGAGACAACTGGAGGAGCAGTCAAGAGGAACAACAGTGCAGCCTTGGGTCAAGGTCCTGGTCCCCCCTCAGGGGATACACACAACAGTATCTTTGAGCTGTTGTGCAGATACGGAAGCCCCACCAGGTGGGAGAAGTTAACGGTATGCTGCCCACAAGCAGTAGATCCCAGACCAGTTGGAACCGGAAGGATGATGATGCTGCCTCCCACTTACCTCACCACCGACCAATCAGAAGAATGTCCACAAGCTGATCACGCCCCCTTTGAACCATTACTATAAACTCCTCACTACCCCCTCCAGGTGGGGACACAGAGTTTTGAGGGCTTTAGCTCGCTGTGGACCCCTTTGCCTAGCAAAGCAATAAAGCTATTCTTTTCTACTTTGTCCAAAACTCTGTCTCTGAGATTTAATTCGGTGCTGGGGAGCAGAGGCCGGATTCGGCTTCAAAGGCATGATGAAAAGTAAAAACAATGGACGAGACTCTTCTTATCAACTGAAGACAAACTATATATACTTAACAACATACCTATATCCAGATGGATACTCGATCTTAAATTGGCTTTGAATTCATACATAATTATAACACTGTTAAGCAACGTCTTTAGCAATTGACGGTAAAGTGTTAGGCACAAAAAGTCTCCACTTAAGAAGTTTCCTATGAAAAGAAGTTAAATCCATTCAAGTCTTGACTTTGTAGTCAAAGATGATCAGTGTGTGTTGATACAGCCATCAAGGAAAGAATGAAATTTAGGGTAACAGAGATACCACTGAGGTGAATTATTTTGCTCCAGCAAACCTCATGCTGAGATTTATTTCTTCTCCTTGGTAATGCATAACGAAGAAAGTCAAGTGTGGACTTGTGTCAGTGGACCATTTAAGCTGATCCATTACAAAACTAGTAGTGGCTTTCACCTCATTTGAGCAATAGACCTATCGATGTTCTCATTAAGAACTAATATTCTCAGGGACTTGAAACTCATCATAAATATTTAAGTAGAAGTACTTCTAAAATTAGAGCTTCCTCCCTGCCCTTCATTTATGAAAGGGTCTCAACCCATTTGTGACTATGTTTCCGAGGAGGAGCATAACAGGTACACCCACAGTGATGAGCCCTCAATATTCATGTAGACTCTGATACACATGCCATGAAAATGGAACACAGTAGTTGTGCAGAGTAGAGTACATGGGTCTCCCATCATCTTGTTTACATACCTGGATGTTGGGGTTGCCTTTTCGTTACCATCTTTACTTTTTTTATATTTAAGTTTTTATTATTATTTTTTTAATTTTGGTAATTTATTTTGGCTGCACCAGGTCTTAGTTGTGGCACGCAGGTTCTTTGTTGCAGCACGCGGGATCTTTTAGTTGCAGCATGCGGACTTCTTAGTTGTGGGATGCAGATTCTTAGTGGCGGCACGCATGCGGGATCTAGTTCCCCGACCAGGGATCGAACCCGGGCCCCTTGCATTGGGGGCATGGAGTCTTACCCACTGGACCACCAGGGAAGTCCCTTGTTATCATCTTTAGAACTCTGGTCTTCAATGACTTTGACCCAGAAAACACTCAATAAGGTAATTTGATTTTTGAAAATTGGTTTCTTCACACATGAAATAATTTAATTTAATAACAATGTA
The DNA here is from genome assembly GCF_949987535.1 of Balaenoptera acutorostrata. Lineage (NCBI taxonomy): Eukaryota > Metazoa > Chordata > Mammalia > Artiodactyla > Balaenopteridae > Balaenoptera > Balaenoptera acutorostrata. Next base: position 86,439,219 of record NC_080067.1, on the reverse strand, counting down.
GTAATCCTGTTAATTGAAGGAAGGAAATTCACTGAGCGAAGCCACATTAATGCCTAGCATCATTTTAATCTGTTCAGATTTTCTGAATTTAGCAGACTATACCCTGGCTTCTGGAATGCTCCATCGCAGGTGTGACTGAGCATCTTGGGTGAGCACTGCCCACCTCCAGGGAAGAGATCTCTGCCCTGGTCATGGAGGTTAGCCAAAAATATCTGGTGTCAAGTGGGCTGCCTTCCCTTTTCATTTCCTCATTCCAAACTCCTCTTTTCCCTGGTGTGGTTTTTTTTCCCCTTTTTCCTTAAAAAAAAAAAAAAAATATATATATATATATATCCTAAAACAGTCCTTTTAAAAATAGCCTCTCATGCTTTCTTCCATTCGGTGATCCATAGAAACCCTCAGGATAAACCCCCAAACCCCAGCTCCAGTAGTTATCTAATCATGATCATCATTGTTATTACAACCATCAGCCATTCATCCGCTGTTTCCATCCTTACTGGTTTCACTATATTGGTTAAAACTATCCCACCAGCACTGAAGCTCCTGGGGTACTACCTTATCACCTCCTCTGGGAAATGACTGCCGTGATATGCTCCGAGTTATGGGCTCCTTTTAGTCATGCCTGATTGGATTAAGAACGAACATCTGAACTAAAAGAAACTAGTCAAATTGTTTCTTCCTAAAAAATTTAGAATTAGAATTAAGAGTTTAATCAGTCTGACCTGGTTGTTGCAGTTGCACACTTGGGAGATTTGAGTTGGCTATCACCTGCCTCACATGTGATGGAGGAACAGGAAAAAAAAAAAAAAAAAAAAAGGAAGCCTATTGCAAAAAAAACAACAGGAACTTCTGGCAGTTTTTCAGTTCAAGCTCCTATCTCCCCAGTCCCACCCCTCCACACCCCTCATGGATATACACAAATAACCACAATCCTCCTTCAAAGATCACCACCTCTCTGACATAATCATCTCCATCTCTTTTCTTTTTTGCTTTTAAATGACTGTTTTCATATACCCTCTTCTTCCCTCATATATTAAGTACAAAGATTCACCCCTCCTTTTTTAATATTTATTTATTTATTTGGCTGCGCTGGGTCTTAGTTTTGGCACGCAGGATCTTCATCGCGGCATGCAAATTCTTAACTGCTGCATGTGGGATCTAGTTCCTTGACCAGGGATCGAACCTGGGCCCCCTATTTTGGCAGTGCAGAGTCTTAGCCACTAGACCACCAGGGAAGTCCCCGCTCCTCCCTTTTAAGGCCAACCCTTCAACTTGACTTGGCCCTACTCCTTTCCATCTCCAAAGAAACCCTCAACAGCTATCTTCAATTACCTTCTCTGGCACCCATCTGTTCATCTTCCATTTCTATTTCTCCAGGGAGAAATCTTCAGGTGTGCTTCTGTTTTCTTTCACTTTGTCACCAAACTACTGGAGAAAGAGGTCTGCACTTTGTAAACAAGTACTGAACTCTGGCTACCTCCGAGTAACAATAACCCCAGAGCTCTGGGTATGGCATGACTCTGCTACCACCTCCTGCCCACCCTCACCCTCCATTAAGCCCAGCAAGCTGTCCTCTGTCCTCATCACTCCATGGAAGCAATTATCCCAAAGGGCACCTTAGACTTCCAATCACCAAGTCTTAGGTCCGTTTCTTATTTCTCACTCTATTTGGCTATTGCATCAGATAACAATAACAGTTTACTCTCAGTGGTAGGCAGAAAAATGATCCCCCCAAAATGCCCACCTCCTAATCCCTGGATCCTGTGCACATGTTACATTATATGGCAAAAGGGACTTGGCAATGTGATTAAGGTTACAGACCTTGAGATAGGGAGAGTTTCATAGATTATCCATGGGGGGACAATCTAATCACATGAGCCAAGAGTCAGTCAGAAAAATGTGATGAAAAAAGCCATAGGAGAGATTTGAAGCATAAAATGGACTTAATCCACCATTGCTGAAGATGGAGTAAGACAGCCTCCAGAATCCTCAGGCAACAGCAAACAAGGAAATGGGACCTCAGTCCTACAACCACAAGAAAGTGAATTCTGCTAACAATCCTAATGATCAAGTAAACAGATTCTTCCTTAAAACCTCCAGAAAAGAATACAGTCCTGTGACATCTTGATTTTAGCCAGGTGAGAACCCTGCCAGGATTGTGAGTTACAGAACTGAAGATAATAATTTTCTGTTGTTGGGACTTCCCTGGTGGTCCAGTGGTTAAGACTTCACCTTCCAGTGCAGGGGGTGTGGGTTCCATCCCTGGTCAGGGAGCTCAGATCCCACATGCCTCATGGCCAAAAAACCAAAACATAAAACAGAAGCAATACTGTAATAAATTCAATAAAGACTTCAAAAATGGTCCACATCAAAAAAATCTTTAAAAAAAATAATAATTTTCTGTTGTTGAAGCCACTAAGTCTGTGGTAATTTGTTACAGCAGCAACAGAAAACAAAAACACCCCCTTCATTCTGAAATTCTCTCCTTGGCTTTTGTAATAATGTCTTTTGTGGTTCTGCCCCATCTCCTGGAACTCTTCTTCTTTTGCTTTTCTTTACTCCCATTCTCCCTATACACAGGTAATTACTACATTTTTGTTTTCATTCCTAATCTCCTCCTGGCCATATTATAAAATTTCATAATCTTACCAATCACTTCCACTCATGGCACCAAAAGCTAAACTCCTGCCTCTGACCTTTCCCCCAACTGCCTGGTGGTCATGATCATCTAAATAACCTACCGCCTAAAATAGTTAGTATGTCCAAAACTGAACCCATCATCTTTTTTCCAATGGTCGCTTCCTCTCATTATTGTTCTATTTTTTTACTCATACTACCATTGTCTCAGTTACCCAAATTCAAAAACTCCAAACCATCATGGATATCTACTGAGATTCTAAAATACCCACCTCTACAATTATTTTCAAAGTCCTATATAATCATCTTTCTATGTGTTACCCTTTCTCTACTTCTACTGGCCTACTGTATCAGCCACTGTTCAAACATGACAACAGAAACTACACTAATTATTTAAGATAGCAAGACTTAAATACAGAATTGTAGCTCTGCAGGTGACAGAAAAACAGAGAAGCTAAACAAGGGATAATCAAGCAATCCAGAAATAAGTACAATGGTAAATTGCTACTATCCTTAATGCGGAGAGGCAAAAGTGAAAGACAGGATTACCAAAGCTAAAGCCATAGAGAAGTTACCACTGCTGCCAGAAGTACTACCTGAAGCAGACTGAAAGAGAACTACTCTTCCTTCCTCCTTCCCTCCCTTCTCCCACCAGAGCCTCTCATTGGCCAAACCAGCAGGAAGCCAGCTGACAGGTGATGTGGAGCCTGGGAAACACAAGCTGTAAGAGTCAGCTCCCTTGCAGTCAGGGGAAGAGAAAGGCATAGGTCTGAAAGCATATAAGCAGTTGGCTGATATATATGCTAGTTCCATCCCTCGTTTCCTCTCACCTTGACTATTTATAATAGTCTCTTAATTGGCCTTCCTGCCTCATGTGTCTCCACACCATCCTATAACACTACTGCCAGATGCATCTTTCTAAAACAATAATCTCATCCTGGTACTTTCCTCTCCAAATTTTTCAATAGCTCCCTATTACCTACTGAAAAAGTTCTTAATCCCTTTGCCTGGCGTGGCAGATGGTTACTCTGACGGCCCCAATGAAGCACACCTCTCAGTACCCTTGCCCTTGTGTCCTCTCCTACACAGACTTGAGGCTTGAGACCAATGGGACACTTGCAAGCATGATGCAAGCAGAGGCTTAATATGCATTTGAACATTGCTGCTTATCCTACTGGAGTGAGAGTTCTTAGGATCCAGCCACTGTGTGAAGCATCCAAACTATGGATGATCCTGAGAAATGCTACGGAAAGTGCTATGTGCAGAGAGAGAGGTCACAGGCCCCCAGCCACCCCTGCTAAGCACCAGATACAGGAGTAAAGCCATCTTGGAGATTCCTACCTAGCCACCTGAGAGATCCCAAGTGGGACCAGCAAAAAGCCACCCCGCTGAGCCCCAGTGATCTTATAGAATCATGAGCAGGTAACATCGTTGCCTTTTTTAAGCCACCAAGCTTTGGAGCGATTTGTTATACAGTAATAGAAAGCCAAAATATTCCAGCTCCTCTCACAAACGTGTAAGATCTAATTCCTGTAATAAATCATTATTCCACAATATTTGTAATGATTTTGCTTCTCTAAGCAAATCCTGACGGTTACACCTGGCATTAAAAGCTCTCTGCAATCTGTCCCCTGCCAACCTTCCCCTGCTCACCTCTGACTACTGTTTTCAATCACCTTTTACTCCAGCCAGTCAAATCACAGGTTCTCACACATGGCATGGCCTCCACTCTCTAGATCCACATACTCCTTAGCCAGAATGTAGCCTCATGATAGTATTCGCATAAGTAAACATCGGTTTAATATCACCACCTGCAGGAAGCATTACCACATCTCCACAAATAATCATCTCTCTTTCCTCTGTAACACTCATATTTTATGTTGGTATGGTACCTATCTTGCATTATTGTTAATCAGTTCCTGTGCAGAACTAGTAGCTCCGAGAGGACAGGGTTGAGATCCTTAGTGCTTCTTTTTCTCTCATCAGCCCTCAGGACAGTACCTTATACATAGTGTATGCTCCTTAAATGTTTGTGGACTCACTGGCTGACTCAATTAAATATCAGTTAATCTTGGGTGACCAAGAAGTTAAAGAAAATAATGATGCATGTCTACCACTAGAATGAAAACTGCTGGGCATTGACAAGAGACTCAAAAAATACTCGTAACTTGAATGACATACTCATGTGATACGTTATATGAACCTTATATTTCAGGGTCATCGTCCTTAAATACTGTGTAGTTCCCAATATGTTTGAAACGTTTAAAGTTACAATTACAATCCTCCCTTCTTTTCCTACGACTCATTTTCTCCTTCCTCTTTTTGTATTATTTTCTCTCCTCCTCTTCTTTTCGCTTACTCAAGGGCAGGGAGCCTTTTCCAGGCAGGCTGAGTGCTGCCCAAACCCCCATGCCTAGGTCCACGGAGATGTAGGGGTCACCACAATTATATTAATTTGACCCCTTTATTTCTGTGTAGATTTATTTCCTGTGCCTGGAACCAACAAAATGGAATGTTTTCAGAGTCCTAACCCTTTGAGGGTAAATTTTAATTTAATCATTTAAAAATGATAAGAACAACCAAGTTCTTGGTTAGCACAAAACACCTAGGGGATTGTTGCAAATATTTGGCAATATTCACTAAAGAGGGAGGAAAGCATGTGAAGCCAAACTGGTTATAAATGCAAAGATATTTTCATAGAAATTAAAAACTAGAGCCTGAAAATGAACTGGTACCACATAACGTGATAATTTCTAAGAGTGCCATTTAAAAGAATCCACCTACTAGCATGCTGTATTTTTCTCTTTTTCTTTTTTTGTTTTTGAAATGGGGTTTGTGCAAAATTCTAAATTATAAACCAGATTCATACTTCATATAATAAAATGGAAAAAGTAAGGGCTTTGCATTGAGACACGATTTGAATCCCATTGCTACACAGCATTTGCTGGGTACATTACTTCAACGCTATCGCCCTCCAAGCTGCCTCCCCTGCAAAACAGGGATAACAGCCCTTACCCCACAGAGCTGTTATGAGAGCTATTTGTATGAACACAGGAAAAACACCCTACCTGGCACGCTGCAGGTGCTCAAGAAATGGCCAAGTTGGGATGCTTAATGAATCTTTTTTCTCCCACCAGCACTCAGAACAGGACCTTGTACATAGAATGTGTCCTGCACCCGGCCCTCCCCTAGAGGAGATGGGGAGTCATTTCCATGTTGACTTCCTTTCACTAAACCAGTTATGCAGTTTTCTTACTTACGTAATGACAAGACACAGTCCTTGAAGTTCGAGGATCATTAGTCCCTTTCAGACTCAGCAAGCCCTCGTAGCAATGCAAGTTCAGGTTGGCAGGTAAGTGTCAAGCCCCTTCCAAGCTCTTCTCTGGCCCTGGAACTCTGAGGAATATGTGAGATCCAGGGTTCCTGATCACTAGGAATTTATCATCTGTGGACACAGCACATACACCTATGAAACAACAACAACAAATCCACTGCACATTTTATAGCATTTTTATAATATTTCCTGTTCTTTCATAGGAAATGTTCCATTCAATCTTCTCCAAAGCTCCAGGTGCTTCTGAGGTAGGCAGGATAGGTATCAGCATTCTAACCATAGAGTGGATGAAATCGATGCTCAGAAAGGCTAAGCAATGTGCCAGGACCACATAGGTGCTTTGTGGCAGAACCCAGAATAAGCCCTGGGTCCCCAGATACCCTGCCCAGTGCTCTTCCCAGGAGACACTCATCTTCCTGTGTTTCTCTCCCCTACCCTCTGATTTCTTTGTGACTTTACCCAAAAGAAAGAGATTTTCAGATCATTCATTCATTCAAAGGCATTTCCTGAGCTCCGTCTTTGTGCAAGACTCTGTGCTGGGTGTTCTGTGGGGTACAGGGATGGCTACAAGAGCCACAATACCTCTAGAGAGAGGCAGCATCATGGGAGAGGAGGTGGAAAGTGCTTCCATTCATGACAGCCCAGAAAGGATTCCAGAAGGACATGGTTCTCCGTTGCCCCTGTGAAGACTAGATATAAGAGCAGGTAAGTCAACCCAGGCCATTGACTCAGATCCACAAGAAATGTGGCTTCATTTCTACTGTGAGTTCCCTCTGCACACAGAGGCAGTAGCCTGTTTTCTGTAAATTTGTATAATCTCAGTCCATCCAGGGTATGATGGTCATTTTTATGTGGCAACTTGACTGGGCCACAGGATACCCAGATATTTGGTTAAACATTATCCTGAGTATGTCTGGGAGGGTGTTTCTGGGTGAGATTAACATTTGAATCAGTAGACTGAATAAAGCAGATTGTCCTCTCCAACATGGTTGGGCCTCATCTGTTCTGTTAAGGCCTGAACTAAATAAAAGGTTGAATAAGAAAGAATTCTTTCTCTCTGCCTGTCTTTGAGCTGGGACACCAGTCTGCCTTCAGACTCAGACTTGGATTGGAACTTCCACCATCAGCTCTCCCAGGTGGCAGACCTTGGACTCAGACAGGAACCATACCATCGGTTCTCCTGGGTCTCTAGCTTGCCCACTACAGATGGTGGACAATCAGTCTCCATACCTGTGTGAGCCAATTCCTCATAGCTTAATCTCCTTCTTTAGACACATAAGTATCCTACTGGCTCTGTTGCTCTGGAGAAGCCAGCCTAATACACAGGGTCTTCTCTCACCCCTCGCTGATGGGGTATCGGTCCCTGGGGGTAGCAGAAGAGGGACTGACTCAGGGCCAAGAGACAGGAAAGAGGAGACAGTTGGTCATCATCCCTCATGACCTATATTGCCCCTGGCACAACTAGGGGCTCACGCTTCTGGCAGATGACAGTTGCACCCTCAGGGTTCAAATCACCACAGGTCCCAGATCTAGCTCTCAAGGCCTCTCCTACAAGCATCCAAGGTATGTGGGAGGCCTTTGGCTGTTCCCTTGTCCGTGCCAGAGAGCCAGGAAATTTGACGAGGCTGCCTCGGACCCATAAGCCTAGACACACCACGCGGCCCCATCGCTATGATTCTCCGTGACTGGGGGGCGGGGGGGCTGGGCGCAACTTTCATATTCTCAGGATCTGCTATAACATGAGACACAGGTCACACCCACCTCAGATCCGCACGAGCGATCAAGTATTTCTGTTACGGCACACCCTCCGCATCCCACAATACCCGCTCCTTCCTCGCCTCCCTATACAGGAAGCCCCCTACATACGAACCTTCAAGCTGCGAACTTTCAAAGATGTGAACACGCAGCTGGTTCCAGCAAGGGACCAGAGCCTCTGCCATCAAGGTCGGGTGTGAGTGAAACTGCAGCTTGCCCTCCATCTCCTATTGCTGACAGTCCTTCAGCTCTACCATCTCCCGCCTCCTCTCCCTCCTCCAGTCAGTAACTCTTCTTGCCCGTTCACTCCATGCCAGCCCCCGCATGCCAGCTGCGGTACAGCTGGGATCTTTCTCCAGCTGGTAGCAGAAAGGGACGTAAAGATCCAAGGCATGATAAGGATTTGATGTGCTATTATCGGCCTGAAGATTAAGGCGGGCCATGTGTCAAGGAAATGGCAACCTCGGTCTTAAGATCACAAGCAGCCTGAATGAGCCTGGAAGTATTGGGCTGGCCAAAAAGTTCGTTTGGGTTTTTCCATAATATGGTACAGAAAAAAACGAACGAACTTTTTGGCCAATCTAATATAGTCTTCCCCAAAGCCCAGCCAACCCCTTGATTTCTGCCTTGTGAATCTCTGAGCGCAGGAGCCAGTTGAGCTATGCTGTGCCCAGACTTCTGACCTACCAAACTATAGGATAATAAATGGTTGTGCTTTAAGCCACCAAGTGTGTAGAAATTTGCTATGGCAAGAATAGAAAACTAATATACATAATAGAGATTTTAACCATTTTTAATGGAAATATAGTTAATTTACAATGTTGTGTTAGTTTCAGGTGTAGAGCAAAGTGATTCAGCTATACATATATATATATATATATATATATATATTTCCATTATAGGTTATTACAAGATACCGAATATAGTCCTCTGTGCTATACAGTAGGTCCTTGTTGTTTATCTATTTTATATATAGTAGTGTGTATATGTCAATCCCAAACTCCTACTTTTATATATATATATACATATACACACACACACACACACACACACACACACACACACAGTTGATCCTTGAACAAAGTGGGGATTAGGGGCACCAAACCCTGTTCGTTCAAAAATCCATGGATAACTTTTGACCCACGCCCAAAAAAAAGCTTAACTACTAACAGCCTACTGTTGACCAGAAGCCTTACCAATAACATAAAGAGTCAGTTAACATATATTTTGTATCTTATATGTATTATATACTATATTCTTACAACAAAGGAAGCTGGAGAAAAGAAAATTATTAAGACTATCATAAGGAAGGGAAAATACATTTACAGTACTGTACTGTATTTATTAATATCCTAAGTTTACATCATCTATTTATAAGATGAGTCATCTGTCTGTCAGTACCAACATCAATATTGCCTTATATGATACAAAACCCTGTAGATGTTATATGCATTAGTAACACTAGACATTAAAAAATGAAAAGATAGTGAGAAAAAGAAATTCATCTTTATTTACAGGTATCAAAATTCATGCATTGGAAACAAAGAAGCAGCAATATGATTGCTTTATGGTAGCCTAGTGTAGTTGATAAAATTGTTTCATGGAAGCCTAGCCTGTACACTAATGAATGAATCATCACAAAATTTTTATGGCACAGAGTATTACAGGCATAGCCATAATACACTATTGGAAACATTGTTACTTTTTTTTTAAAAAAAAACCACTTACCTGTGATGATAGACTGATAACATAATTTCTCCAATTATGAAAGGGAGAGAAATAATGTACAGTAATGTAACTCCTTGAAAGCAAAGTTATAAAACAGTAAGAAAATTAATACATTCTTAATTTTATATTAAATATCACTCACCTTATACCTATATAAAAATACACTAATATCTACATATATTTCATGCATTCATAACATACCCTTTTCTTAATCATCTCAATAGTTCTAGGCTACAGTTTGTCTGAGTTTTTTCAAACTGTCACAAATCTCAAAAAATGTTTCCCATATATTTATTGAAAACAATCTGCATATAAGTGGACTCACACAGTTCAAACTCATGTTGTTCGAGGGTCAATTATAACTCGGAATACATATATATATGTATTCTGAGTGCATATTCTGTATGTATGTGTGTGTGTATATATATATAAATCTTGCCTGGCACATTCTAACTACTAATAGTGTTAACTAGAGCTGGCCATCTTCTGGATTACATCTGAATATCTAGGTTCCTCCTCAACCCTTTCTTGGTGACCACCTCCTAGCCCTAATCACTTCATTAATTTTGTAATGAGACGCTCCCTATGGACCTAATTTTGAAATAACTTTTTAGGCAAGTTTCTCTTGCTGAGAATAGAATCAACACTGAAGGACCATTTGTGTGTGAAAAGCCTTTTTCTACCAAAGCAGTCTGTCTCTATTGTGTTACCAGGAGGGTTGAGAAGAAAGGGAAAGGAAAGTGACAAGTATGCCTGAATAAATGGCTCAATGGGCTTCCATAGAAGAGAAGGGGGTTGCTGCATTCCCCAGGCGCAAGTGAATCATCATAGACGGCTTTAAATAAATGAAGCCCTCCTTCAATGAAGTCTTCTGCATGGGTGTTGGTGCCTGAGCCTGACAGTTGTCAATCACAACAAAGGTTGAATATCTCACTATTAAGAGTAGAATTCTACAATGTCAGAGATGCCTGGGAGTTTCAGAGGTCATCCAAATCAGGGGGGTTCAGAGAACAGAATTCACTCTAGATAGTTTGAGCAACATGAGATTATTGCACTGTATACTGAGTTGAATAGTGTCCCTCCAAAATTCACGTCCACCCAAAACCTCAGAATATGACTTTATTTGGATTAGGGCCTTTGCAGATGTGATTACTTAAGTTAAAAAGAGGACATACTGGATCAAAACGGGCCCTAAATCTAGTGTCTTGTGCCCTTATATGAAAATCATGTGAAGACACAGAGACACATACAGGGAAGAAGGTCATGTGAAAATAGAGGCAAAGATTGGAATGATGCACCTACAAGTCAAGGAATGCCAAAAATTGCTGGCAACCCCCAAAAGCTTGGAAGAGGCCAAAAACATTCTTGTCAGAGCCTTCGGAGAGAGCATGGTCCTAGAGACACCTTGATTTTGAACGTCTAGCCTCCAGAACAATGAGAGAGTAATTTTTTGTTGTTTTAAGCTATCCAGTTTGTGGTGATATGTTATGTCAGCCCTAGAAAATGAATACACAGTGCATTAAATGGCTCAGAGTATCACTGTGGGGAAAGGCTGCTGAAGAAATGGACCATAGCCCTAGCTTCTGGGAATAACCCCAAAGCTGTACTATGGAAGCAGTCAGCCAAAGGAGCCTCTGCTTCTGACTCCCTCAGAACACCACCACATCCAGCAGCTCTAGAACCACACTGTCTCTGCTACTGGGGGAGTAGGTAAGACAGGATGCCTGATGTCCTGCCTCTCTGCCTTCTTAACTCAGTCCCGAATTTAAGTCTCTAGCAAGGGTTTCGGAGCGGTAAAAGTGACTCACAAAATCTAGCTGCAAGGGAGTCTGGAAATGTCGGTTTTAGCTCTCCAGCCTCTGCAGCCAGGAGACACAATCAGAAAGGTTAGAACCCAAACAAATCACACTAGACATCAACGTGTCTGCTCCTTATTCCTCACATAGATCCAGATTCCACTAACCTTTACCGAAATCTTTACATGGGCCATGCACTGTAATATATGACCCCTCCTATTTTATTTCATTCATATTCTCAACAACCTTTTAAGGCTATGATTATACTTATTCTACACATAAGGAAATTTAAGTTCAATAAGATTTTGAATCTCACTGACCACCTCACAACAATTTAGTTAATGTCCAACAGGTATTTATCGAATACCTACTATGTGCCAGGCTTGCTGGAAATAAACAGGAAATACTTAATCCCTAATTCCAATTGCTTAAAGTCTAATGCCATTGCTTTAAACTTTGGTGTGCATAAGAGTTGCCTGAAGCCCTAGGTTTTGAGGTAGATTGCTGAGCCCCCATGACTAGAAGTCTGAGAAGAGAAATACAGTCTGAGGGCTGATTCTTATCAAAGTGATGATATGAACGAACCCTAGTACCTTGATTTCAGGCCCAGCTGCCCCGTCAACACCCTGAAAATTTCTTCAGGTGCAAGGCAGGTAAAATAAATATGTGGATAAGGTAGATACAAGTCAGTAAGTTTTAAGTCATTTATTTGTAACTGAACCCATCCTGGTGAAACTAACAAATTCTCAGATTATTTAGAGCCTTTGAGTATCCAGGCTAGGAGCCCTGCAAGGTTGCTCACCCTCCTCTTTACCAGGCATGAATCCAAGTGAGGAGGAGACTGCACTTCTAAGCCCACCTCCTCCCGGAGCACCTCTCACAGTGAATCGTAGGTGCCTCTTGTCTGATCAGCCCTGCTGGTCTATAAGTAGCAGGAGAGCTGGGGATTGAGTCTTCCATGTTCACATTTCTGTAACTATGGGCCAGGTACTATGCTAAATCGTAGCACACTATAAACATTTGTGGAAAAGCGAAAGAAAGGGAGAGTGGATAAGTCATGTCCTTTCACACAGAGGGAATATACGTCTTGTAGCCTTAAATTTCATACAGAAGAAAACACCCCCCAAGAATTCAGGATGGTCTGCACAATGTCCCTCTTCCTAGCTTTGGCCATGGTGTCTCCTCCACGGACTGAAGGTGCACTGAGTCTCCTTCTCTACCACAGGAGGAACCCCCAGCTCCAAGAAGGGACTGAGCTGCACCCTCTGTGGACACTACTTTCTTCAGACTCAGCTCTAGGTGCTTGAAGTACAGTGGTGAACAAGCAGTTCTTGTTCTCATGAAATCGATATTCTAGCCAGATGATAAGCAAGTGCAAAAATGGGTAAACAATAATCATAGATAATGATAAGCATTAGGAAGGAAAATAGAAGACAATGTGATTGAGGAATAGGGTGATAACTTCAGGTAGTTGGTCAGAAAACACGTCCTGTGTAGGTGAAATTTAAGCAGAAACTTGAAGGATAAGAAGGTACCATGAGAAGACCAAGATGAAGAGTGTTCCCCCAAAAAGGAACTCCAAGTACAAGACCCTTGTACCGGGGAAAGGCTGACTGTTTTAGGAACAGAATAGATCCAGAGTGGTTGGAGCTTAATGACTGGGAATGTGACAGAGGCTGAAAATGTTGCATGACTCGGGTCACTCAGGACTTTATAAGACATGCAGATAATGCAGTTAAGTAACAACCCCCAAGGACCTAGTCTTAGAACTTCTGAGAGGGGTCCAAGCACAGTACAGTAACAACTGCTCCCTTGTAGATGGCTCTGATCCACACCCTTGAAGAGAAATCTAGAAAAGTCTTCCTTGTCCTCTGCTGTGAGTGGACACATTCCCAAGGACACAGAAGAGACCTATCTTATTAAAATGAAAACCTACTTTAATGTAACAATAGGAAAAGTGTCTGAAAACTACTAGATTCTGTAGACTGCATTCATATTCTCATTTCAAATGCACCAAAGTTATAACTCAATATATAATTGTTCTTACTGCTCTGCAACCAATGCCAGTTGGGATTTCACAGCCCATCTTACCTTGATTCATTCCTATTCTTCCCCATGGTTATCTCAGTGTAGGCTGGCATACATTAGCATAAACAGGGCCCGTCTACAGATGGGTAGTGGGATGGGAATGTGTGCCCCTACCAACGTGCACAGGGGTTGCTTGAAGAACCACCAGAATGAGGAGGCAGCTGGCAAGGTGAGGTCTGGGTTGAGAGATTTTTGGAACATGCATGTAGATTCAATTTCCCAGATATCATTTTTTTAAATCTTTTATTTTAAAATAACTTCTCACTTGCAAAAGAGTTGCAGTGATAGTAAAGAGATTTCTCATGTACTCGTCACCCAGATCCTCCTTGGGAACATCCCATGTTAGCATCTTACATGACCATAGTACAATGATCAAAACTAAGAAATCAACATCTATAAACCAAACTACAGATGTTGTTCTGATCTCCCCAGTTTTCCTCAGTTCCCCAAAACGGAACTAACCTCCCACTCTCCACCAGAGCCAAGGGGAATAGAGGGAATTAGGATAGGTGGAACCCAGCTGGGAACTGGAAGAGCCCAAGAGAGGTGAACTAGTACAGAGAGTAGAGGAGAAGGAGGGAGGGAACACACCTTCTGTGTGATTGTGTACATTGAGGGAGAGAGGGGGCTGTCACCTCACTTCCTCAAGAGGAAGGGGAGGCCATGAGCTTCCAGAGGGTGGGAACAGTGGAAGGAGTGGCTCCAATGTGACCCTATTTGAGAACCAAGGCTCTGATTCACTTCCACCGGGCCCGTCTAGGATGCAGCGTCTCTGGTTGATGGCAGTGTGCAAAGAAGGTGGACGCCTCCCTCTGGGTGGCACTGAGCACTCAGTCCCGTCTACATAAATGGCACCCCCTTAGGCTCTCCAGTACCTAAACCGCACGATTACACAGGGCAGGACACGGCACAGAAACCAGGGTGGTATTTGCCATGTTTAACAGCATTTGGGAAGCAACAAGATGGGTGTAGGCAGGAGTGAGAGAGATGAAGAGAAAGAGAGGACAACTAAAATTGCAACAAATTACCTAACTGAAACTCGTCTAGAAAAATAACATTTTACTGCCATTGGGGAGTTAACTATCCTTCATACCTGCACCCAGGCTTGTGGGTGGATAAGCAATTGTCACCAATACTTTCCTGGCTTCCGTGAAATCTGGAAAGATGCAACTCAAGGAGCATCAGAGTGTTTTTCAGAAGTACCTTAATAGTAGCTGTTCCCACCCCCTCCTCTACCCCACCCCAACAGCGGTAGAAGTGGCTTATTAACCAGTTGGATTTTCCAATCTATGAGCCAGAGAAAGGATGTACCTAAGCTGGTAGTAAATATCTCTGATGTCTGCTTGAATATGAGGGAAGGAAGTTAGAGAAGAGAAAAAGGAATTGCTTGCATTCAAGGAATGAGTTTTCTGCTTGCACAGAGGGGGAGACTCAAGATGAACATTTAATAAGCAGCATAAATATGCCTGTTTCTTCATCAATAAATGGAACCAGAATCTGGATGATTAATTCATTAAGTCACAATTCCTTTGATTTTAGTGTTTGGTATTCTTTTACATTCTATGTTATATGGGGCAGAACTTTGGGTTCTCAAGCAATCAGTGACACAAGCACTTAAAGATCCAAAACTCTTTTCTGAAAAATAATATTATCTGTAGCAGCAACTGCAAGTGAAGGAGAAAGCTGGTCTTCTCTCGAGTGAGATGACAAGGGTAGCTCCTAAACTTGGACAATGTAAAAGCGCTGCAGGCTTCTCTGAGGAGTGGGCAAGAAGGCGTGCCCTCGTCCAGCATTTCCCAGGTCCTCACTCCTAATCATGGGAGTGACTACAACATTAACTCTTAATGTGATTAGATTTTATCACCATATAAAAACAATGGGCTGAATTGTGTCTCTGTAAAATTCATATGTTGAAGCCCAACCCCCAATGTGACCTTATTTGGAGACAGACCCTTTAGGGAAGGAATTAAGGTTAAATGAGCTCAGAAAGGTGGGGTCCTAATCCAGAATTGACGTCCTTAGAAGAAGAGAAAGAGACACCAGAGACCTCTTTCTCTCTGCACGAGCACCGGAGGAAAGGCCCATGTGAGGACATAGTGAGAGACGGCTGCCTATGGGCCAGGGAGAGAGCTCTCACCAGAAACCAAGTTTGCCAGCACCTTGATCATGGACTTCTAGCCTCCAGAGCTGTGAAAAAAAAAAGTTCTGTTTTTTAAGCCACCCAGCCTGTGGTAGCCTATTATGGCAGCCCTATACACACACACACACATTCTCTTCTCCCACTTTTTTTCACAAAATAAAGCATGCACACCCCCGCACCTTTATTTTTCTGATTAACAATGTCTTCGAGACGTCCATATCAGAATATAAAGATTGTTTCATTCTTTTTTATAAACACTAGCATAATATTCCATTGAATGGAAGTGCCATGATTATTTCACTGGTCCCCTTTTAATCAACACTTAGGCTGTTTCCAAACTTGGCAGCACAAATAATGTTGCAATAAATCACCATATGTATAGAAATATACACATATGCATAATAAATATATACATGATTTTGCACATGTCACACTGGGCATTTTTTAAACATATGAATTAGTTGCCAATATGTAAAAATAGGGGGATTTCATGTATAATCTGGATTTGTTACTCTTTTTGAAATATGAGAAGATCTGAGGACACCAGCTCACATTCTCTCGTGGCATCCATCGACAGGAGCTGAGAACTTGCTGCCCTGTCAGTGGGCCACGTGCTCTCCTGTTTGCCACTGCCTCCGCTCAGCCGGCTCACTCACCAGTATTACTCATCAGACCCCCAGGGATGCAGGAGTTTTTGACCCCAATAGATTCTCCAGTTCCATGGAAGCTTAAGATAAGTTATCAGCAAGTGCAGTAACTATGTACTAGCTTAGTTCATTCTCATCGCCTTCTCCAAAAAAGGCGAAAAAAAGCCTTTACTAAGTTAGAATTTAATGTTATGCCTTCTGCCTCTATAGAAAGTTGAAATAAGAATTGTCTATTTAAGAAGGGTTTTAGTGTCTTTTACGGGGCTGTCACTGAAGATACTGTCCACTGAGTTACTCAAAGTTCTTTAAATAAATTCTCATTCCATAAATGTCTGCTTAGGTTTGATTCCAGAATAATAAAAAGGTCTCTTTGGGTGAATGCATCTACTTTCTCTTGTCAGAAAATGAAAATGGAATAATGCAGAAACTTCTTCTTTTGCATTAGGAAACAAAAGAAACTTTTACCCAGATTCAGCATCCCTTGAGAATTACCAGCTGGTCTCCGCTGCCTTGCAAGATTCTACCTCTCATGTTTTATTTAAATCAGTAATGAGCGACCCCCATCCCTCAGTCACAGGCAGTCCATCTAGGTTCAAGTTCCCACCTTTTAGTCAATTTCAGAATGAACTTAGTCCCCAAATTAACATTTTAATGGCTAAAACTCAGTGCCATTTATTTCACTGACATTGTCATATTTAATAATGTAGATAACCTAAGTTATAAAAATATACATTTCCCCTGAGGGACCTAATGTACCTATTTTCATTTTGAATGAAATAAAAATTACATATAAATATGTATATTTGTGCCGTATTAGCTCTTACAGAAAAAGTAAGGTTGCTTATTTAGCAATGAGTTAGGTGAACTTTTTTTTTTTAATCTCTGAATGTCTTCTTGAGTCCTGTGTTTCAATAGGAATCTGCATCGTGGCAGTAGGTGCGGTAAAAATATTGAATAGTGAAAAGAATGCTGTTTTTTATTTTTAAATTTCCATTGTTACTATATAATGCTAAAAATACAACCTAGTTTAAAAGTTAATTTCATATATTTAATGACTTAAGGAAGTTCTAAGTCCGCTTAAAAACTCTGATCGCAAATCCAAAATTTAGTTCTTAGCTAAGCAATCAGTCTGCCATGGTTACTTGTTAAGTAGCCTGGCTGTCATTTGTGCCTTCAGCTCTTTTCCCAGTTTCAGGATCTAAGGGAACAATAGTCAAAGCATATTGTAAAGAAGCTTGGACAGTCGCTGCAGTGCTGTCATTAGTTAGTTGTGCGAGCTCGAGGAAGTGACCGCAGCAATCAGTTTCCTTCCCTGTGAAATGCACCTGCTCCTGCTCAAGGTGCTCTGATGACAGTCAAACGACATGTAACATGTAAACATCCTTGGAAAAGGTTCAAGTGACATAGTAGTTACAATAATAAAAGCTAATATGGACCAGACTGTCCTCTAAGTAATTTACATATATTAATTCACCTAATCTTTAGGAAAATTCTATGCGGGCTATTATTATTATAAATCATATTTTATAATATGATATGAGAACACTCATATTTTATAGTAGAAAAACTGAGGCATGGAGCGGTCATATGACTTGCCAAAGGTCACACAAGAGCCAGGATTTGAACTAGGATGTCTGGTTCCAAGGCCCATGCTCTTAACCACTTTGCTGCCTCCCAAATGTAAGGAAGTGTAAAAATTACTAAATTACTACCCAAGGGTAGGCAAATTTCTTCCAAATACATCTTTCCTATTTTCTTCCCAAACATTAGTTCATGCCCAGGAAAGGAAAAAGCAAATCTTCCTTTGTATCTTTCCTACAGGACTGTTTCCTACTAAATAGGAATGGATATATGACTGATTATTCTCTAAGTTGCTATAATGCATTTGTTTAGTGTGTCAAAATCTGCAATGTGCTTTCCCACCCATTATCTAACTTGAACTTCACCAGGGCAAAGCAAAACAAATAGTCATCGCTATTTTCATATGACAGAGGAGAAAGTTAAATTGTGAAGAGATGATGAAAATCACTGAGGTCTCATAGCCAGTAAAAGGCAAAGTTAGGACTAGAATTCATTTTTTCTGAATCTAAACCCTGGGCTCCACCTACAAACCCATCCATGTTTTCACCAAGCTCTAACTAAGATGCAGCATGGTAAGGGGTGACATAATTGAATCCTTTGGTCCTATGCTTATACATGTCTTCTGTGGGAGAGCAGAGGGCATGGTGGGACAGGAAGAATGCTATGTTGTAGAGCACAGGGTACTGGTCTTCCCAGAGAACACTGACATAAAGATAGGGTGCCTCCAGTTGTGTGTGCGTGTTGGGAGTATACGTGCTCATCAAGACTAGGGGCCACCTACTCTGTGGTTCCTGGAACGTGTGCCTATAGATGAGGTTCCTTCCCTTTTCTCCTGTGCCCCAAAACCTGAAATGGAAGACAGAAGAGAAAGGAATGCTGGGTTCCTTCTAGTGCATTTCCAATCTTGACTGTAGTTGGTGGACTCTTGCCCATAGATGGTGGAATCCTGCCCTGGAGGCAGCATCAGGGATCGCCCTTATCCATGCGTTTCATTTCCCAGCCATGGCAGAAGATGGCCAAGAGGTAGTTAGGAACTAGAGAGGACAGCAGAGGACATTAAAGAAAGTCAAAGAGAGGAGGAAGGGCATCAAGCGTTACCTTTTGGAAGGAACAAGGAAGAATTAGTATGGAAGGGATAAGGAAGGCAACAAATATTTGAGGAATGTTTGAGGCGCAGAGGAAGTAAATGATTCTCTGGCAAATCCTTCATAGACCCACAATGCTCTTCCACGATATATGCCTTCAATTCAGCTAAAGCTCCTCATATCCCTCATCTCTGTTGCTTCACAAGAAGCCCAATGCCACTGTCTTAGCCTCAGGGATCGAAGCAAATCGGTAGGTGATGAGAAAACTGAGAAACAGAATTATCTTAATTGAGAAGAGCAAACTGGGGCCAGGATGGTGTCAGCCAGCACAGGCACATTAGTGGCAGGCAACTTTGTCCCTGGCACTGCCTCTACTCTCCCAACAAACACACAGTCTCTCTGAGGACCCCACAAATGCTTTCAAAATTCATTAAACCCATCACGTTTCTGATGTCTCTTAAAATCACCATTCTCCATAATTTCAACATGTTTGCTTCAATTGTCATCATCTGATTTTCACAACACAAGTCCAGTGAGTCCACTTCCCTCCACAGGGGCACAGAGGGTGTAGAGGGTTTTCAGCTGTAGTAGATGCACTTAGATGACTTACCCATTCCACCTGAATGGATGCATCCTCCAGCAGAACCACATACCACTCATCCTATCATTCCAGTTGGTTGAGTTCACAGCTGGAAGACTAGAGGCTGGTGGGTGGCATGTGATATGGTAAAATGAACATGAGCCTGAACATCAGAATTGGGATCTTAGCTCACTCTATCCCTTTCCAGCTGGGTGACCTTGGGCAAGTACCTAACCACTCTGAGTCCTAGTTTTCTCCTCCATGAACTAGAAATAATATCTTCTTCTAGGGCTTGTTATGAAGACTAAATTAGGTAACATTTATATAGTGCCAGAGACAGTGTCAAGCCTTGAGCGTAGATGCTCAAGAAATCATAGTAAATATCACTATTATCATCATTCTTGTTATGAATCCCAAAATAATGAACAAAAATTAGAAAGGCAGCTACCAGAGCAGATTTTTCATAGCAAATGAAGTTTACAAGCATGTATTCTTCAAAACACTCAACCAACTCTTCCTTCGTGCTCCCCAAACAATTTGTACCTATCTGTACCGTAGAACTTTTATCAGTGGAATTTTGCTTGTGAATCTGCCTCTGAACTGGAGTGTGAGCTCTGCAAAATCAGGAAAATAGTATTCATCAAGAGCTTCTCTCAATGCCTAGAAAGAATAGGAATTAATAAATTCTGAATGAATGGAAAGCTGTCAAAAAAAACCAAACACTTCCTCAGAAGAAATTTATTCTACAAGTTGATTTGGAGATGTACTAGCAAATGAGTTTATAACGCTTCCCTAAATGTCACTAGGAGGTAGCCAACCTAAACTGTAATTAATTAAAAGTCATCTGTAAACTTGTTGAGTGTAAACTGTTACAAAAGGATGCTAAATGAGAAAGGGAAGGACTCATGCAACTACAAAGGCAGCTGACAATGGTCACCAGAGAGGAGAGCTGAGGAGAGGGTCACCTCTCTCCTGCTCTGCTCTCGGCACGAGGGTGCTCGGACTGGAAATGTTCTGGCTCTTCCGACAAAAACGTCTCTTGGGACGAGAGAGACAATTCATTGAGCTGCCAAGGCTTGACAGGACTGTCCCTTGAGGACATCAGCTCTGATTCTATATTCACCAAGAAACCTTCTGAACTGTCATGTTTTTCGGAGTGAACTCACAGTCTCAGGCCAGGTTTTTCTCCAGCTGCAAATTAATAAACCCGCATTCTAACTTACATATCAGAATTGGGGTCGAAGAGGGTATTATCATGAGCCAATTATTTGGTGCCAGGAAAAAACTAAATAGGATAAAACTGCGGACTGGACTTAAATGTCAGAAGGTCCAGTCCTGCTAGCCTTACCTGTCATATCACTTCAACGAATACAGGAAAGATTACAGGAAAAGCTAAGGGCTGGAAGGAAGCCCCAGCCTTCAATGTTATTATTCCCCATTTGAACTTCAGAGTTCAAAGAGGCATTATATGGGCTACAACAACAAAAACAATTTCTTTTGTCTCAGTAGACACCAAGCAAAAGATCAAAAGGCAACAGGTGTATATCATGGTAAAAGAACTATTGGTTAACTAAAAAAGAAAAAACTTTTGACAAGGCAATTGATACTAGAATTATTATAAAGCGTAGCTTTATAAGGTAGGTAATTATTGGTCTCTTATAGGTAACATTCAAACTTATCTTCTTAGTCACTTCTAGCCCCATGACTCTTCAAATGTACTTATAGGGTACCAAAATAACTTGTTGATTCAATGCAAATAAATCAAACTAATCATTTTACCTTATATATACAAAATAACTACTTGAAAGACTTTTCTTTAACTTTACAACAAATTGGGTAGACACTGCAGAGATTAGGTATAGATGACCTGTGGTCTATGAGCCCAGAGAAATTCTCAATTTATTTACATCTGGACAACATGAAAAGTACCAAGAGGTGATGCCACTCACACTTACTTTTGCTTATAGTTGCAAAAATGCAACATGGCTTTAAAAACTGTTATCCGTGAAATTTTCGATCGCTATAAAATTAGAATGTCTTTCTGAAACTCTTTCTTCTACTCTATGTCTGTGTACAATAATCTTTAGCCCAGTCTATCTGGGACTTTCATTCTCCGTGTGTGAGTCTGACTCTATGTAATTCTTTCTCTCACTCTTTCTCGCTCAGATGACCTACCCCATTGTCTGATTCTTGCCCCTCCATATTCAATTTTCTTCTCATTCCCTGTTTATCTTTCTTTTTATCTATCCTAGTGCTGTCCAATAAAGCTTTCCGTAATGATGAAAATGTTCTATATATGCACTTTCCAACAGTAACCACTAGTGACATGTAGCTACTGAGCATTAAAATGTGGCTAATGCAACTGAGGAAGTAAATTTTTATTTTTTTAAATTTTAATTCATTTAAATTTAATTTTAAATAGTTACATCTAGCTAGCAGTTACCATACTGAATAGTGCATAATTCTAATACATAGAAGTAATACTGGAATTCATATTTTCAATCACTATAGTATGTGTGCATATGTGTGTGTATATAATCTTCATCTCTTAGAAATAGGAAATTAAATTGATGTGGCTCTCAAATGATTTCTCCCTTCCAACAAAACCATCGTCGCTGATCTTTTTTTTTTTTTTTAACTCTCTAAGCTTGAAATCGCTAAGGAATTCAAGTTAGAAAAAGGAATAGTGAAGCCATGAAGCAAGAAAGAGAAATAAAAAAATTTTTCAGGCTATAAACTTGAGCAGCAGTGTAAATCCATGAAGCCATTGCCCAACTCAGCTTTGGAACTGCCTATCATAGAACATTAACGGCTGAGTAGCAAATACTGAATATTTGTGGATTTGACATGAGGAGATCTGTGCCGGGGCTCTTCGATGAGGCCTCCCCCGTTCAGAGATTTCACACGACCGCACTCTGCCACGGCCAGAGCGGTTGTCAGCCAGAAAAGCCGCGCACGCCTTGAACCTGCCTGTGATTCAATCTAGAGCGAAAGCTCCACCTACAGGCCACGGAAGTTAGTGCAGTCCGGCTAACAGGGTCTTCATTCATCCTGACAAGAAGTCTATACAGTAGAAAATCTCATCTCCAAATCCTGCCACAAAATCACACGTTCACGGGGGTGTGAGGAGGTGGATAAAGTGAAGCATTTGTCAATTCCATCTCACCAAAACACTTACCTCCCTGATTCCACCACAGTGAAGCACTTCATTTCAGAACAAACAGCAGCTTATCACCCACCTCCTCTCTAGGTGCAGTTTAACTCAGCACCAGGGTCTAAGTCCCCTCACAGTTCCCAGTTCTCTGCCGACTGTACATGCCACTGTACATCCTTTTCTTTTATTTGGAGAATGAATAATGTAAATGATTTTACTGACAATGAAGTACTTATTAAGGAATCTAGAGATAGAATTAGATCCTCCTACTTTCCCTTCATTTAATGACAATGGAATAGTCTATCGTTACATTAAATGTATTAGAGATGAGAATAACCCTGCTATTTTTATCACTCCACCGTCCTTACTGGATTTACTCTTTAATACAGACAATGCGGAACTGAGATTTTTAGGTTTCCTTTTTGACCCTGACTGCTTAGGGCATTTTTATCCAGATTACCCTGGACAAAAAGCCAGCCCTGGGTCTGGGGGGAGGTGAGCTTGCCTGGAAAGCCATTTGAGGTTGCTGCCTGCCAGGAGTCTGAGCTCTTATGAAGGAAGACCACCTCGGCATTCAGGAATTGGAACCCTCTGGGGTTTAACAGCACCGTCACCAGAATCCAGGCTTTTTGCTCCTTAGAGGTCAGAATATGGAAGCATGGTTGGCCACCTTGCTATGTTTGTAAACCCTGCTGGATCTTTCATGTATGAGTTCCAGTTTCTATTTACCTCGATGACAGGGAACTAGATGAGGGAGGGTGAGGCCATGGAATAGGGTCAGAGAGCCATCCCAGAATGAATATTCATTCATTCACTCATTCATTTGTTCATTCAGTATTTATTTGTCTATAATAGGCAGACACAGTAACAAAACTAGAGAGCGGCACGATTGCTGCCTTCGCAGAGCTCATACTCTCTGGTGGCCGTCTGACAAAATGTGTTAGGCCAAAGCTCACGTTTCTGCTGAGCTCAGATAGTTATTCCAGGGGAGTTCAGCTAGGTTAATCTACGTTAGAAATATAGGAATGAAAATTCCAGTTGCAGCTTAGTTGTTTCTTTCATTCTGATGCTATTTGCTATCCCAGCAAATTAATCTTCATTTTTTCTTCAATCAAATATTTAAGGAGCCCCTATTGTAGGGAAGGCATTATGCTAGGCTTTTTATAGGTTCTGTGAGCAACGTAAAGGTCCTCAAGGAGCTCACAGGCCAAACAGGAAAATAAGACACATGCATAAATAACTTTACTAAATTGAAAAATATATAAAATTGCATAAGAAAAACCAAACAGATAAACTGTTAGGAGAGATCATGGGATGGTGGGATTGCTGGAAGGGTCAAGAAAGTTGGAGGACATAGAATCTAAACTTGATGAGAGAGTGTGATTGTAACAAGTAGAGATTCTTCAAAAAAAATCAACAGAGCACTAAGTTTTTCAAAACACCATTAAATTCATTAACCCAGTTGAGCTTCACGGCAGCTCTGTGGGATAAAGTTAGTAATACTGTTATTAACTTTTTTTTTTTCCAAATGAGGAAACTAAGCCTTGGATAATTTAAATGACACATTAATACAGAGGTCACCTAGAATTTTGCCATAACCTAGCTACCTAACTTCAGAGTTCTGTACTTACCAAGGCAAACTTATTACTCCAAAGAGGACAATCTTTCCCTTACTTGCTGAGTCATTGTCCCTTACAATCTCCTCAGCTTTGCTGATACAGTTCATCCCAATTTGTATGATCTCATATCCTTTCTTCACTTTTATAAATTATCTTTATAATTTCAAAGGCATGTGGGACAAAAGGATTCATGCCTGACAAAAGGATACAAGGGTGTGGTAGGTTGCATTTCCCAAAAATGGTTACAATATTTCTGGTTCCACGTGCTCATCCATAATTGGCCATTCTCCACCAAGAAGTGGAGTCTGTGTCCCCTCACCTTGAAACCAGGAAGGTCTTTGTGACTACCTGGACCAATAGAGTACAGCAGAAGTGACGCTATCTGACTCCTGAAACTAGGCCATAAAAGGTGATACAGCTTCCACCTAGTGTGCTCTCTCTCTCTCTCAGATGCTTGTCCTTGGACCCCAATCACCATGCTGTGAAAAAGCCCAGGCCACATGGAAAGGCCCACAGGAGAGATTCCGAGACCCTGGCCCTCATCCCTAGCTGAGATCCCAGATAGTGATATCCTGTTAAATGTTGAACCATTGACTCTCTGGAGGTGAGTGGGAGCTCTGATTTGTAGTATTTGCCAATTGCCATGGTGTACATACTCCCACTGTAACTGATTTCACACCAACAATATGAGGCCACTGAAAATGGATTTGAGAAATGGATGCACACAACTGGCTTTGCAAATCAATACAAGCGGGGCACTGCTCCCAGGCCTCAGCCTGCACCGACTCAGCCCCCATGAGAGTGAACCACGTCTGAAGCAAACACTCCAGCCCTCAGTCGAGCTGCCCCAGCTGACGCCAGGTAGAGCACACACTGACTTCCCCTCCAAAGCCCTACCCGAATTTCAGGTTTCTGAGTAAGTGATTGCTGGGTTTTGGTAAGCTTTTAAGCTACCAAGTGTTGGAATGGTTTGTTATAAAGCATGAAACTACCAAAACAAATGAATAATTGTGAAGGAGAGGAAGACCACAAGATGACTCTGAGGTTGTAAGCCCAAAAGACTGAAAAAGCAATTATATAGTTGAAGCTAAGGAATCTGCAGCTAAAATTTATAAGTCTGAAAATCGCAATTGTAGACTCAAGCAAAGCAAATAGATAACAGAGCAGCTGATATTGGCTAGACATCAGGTGATTATCTGATTAAACTAAGATGTTACTGGAGCCCAGCTTAACCTCTAAGGGAATGTTTGTATTTTAAAAGAAGAAGCTACAGAACAAATTAGTAGTCCTCCATGCCATGCTAGTCAGAGGTGTTCTGTTGCTAAAAGCAAATAATGGTAGTTGTTTGTATCTGAATTCACAAGGAAAAGACATTTCAATGAATACAGTTTTCTCAATTTAAAATGTTGTCCCATTAGAAAACCGAAGATTTTCCTAAATCTTTCATGACTGCTACAGTTTTGCTGTTGCTGGGTCCTAGCAAATAAGATAAATTATTTAAGTACTACATTGATGTTACCAGAAAATTTAGAAGTGTCCTTAGCTCCTTGGCATATGTGATTATGGGAGTGATTTCATATTGCAGCATACAATACAGTCATATTTTCTGCTGGTTAAATGTTCTTAATTTGTAAATGGCATTAAGTATATCAATATTTCGTGGAGTTCTTCTCAGAAGATGACTTGCTCTATAGGTGTTTTCCCAAGTGAACAAGACTGAGAACCACTAACTTAAATGAATCTGTCATTAGTGGAACGTAAGAGACGATATTTTTTAGCAGGTTGGGAAGACTAGCTGTACCGTCCCTGCTCCGAACGACTGCCAGGCCTTCACCACAGGACAGAGAGAATAGTAATCAGCAATTTGCATCTTATTTCTGAATGGCTTACTACTCTGGCCTTAAGGCAGCGGAAAGAAGCCAGAAGCTTTCTGAAGGCAAAGTTAGCCTGAAGACACAGAACCATATGGTGGTCCAAAGAGACAAGTGATTATAAGATTAGACTGCATAAATATAAAATGAAAATTGTAATCAAAGTCTAGGGATGAAATCAAGGTGATTGAAAACAATTAAGGAAAGTGAGAAGGGACCCAACATTAGTAATCCTAGTTCTACCATGCTTAGTTGCTTTGAGAAAGTGTATGTGTTATATCAAAGTCCTAAGAACTGTTTCTCAAGCAAGACTATGTAATAAAATAATCTATCATCAATAGATAAAAAAGCCCAGCCAATTCCAGAAAAAAAATCATTCCTAAAATTTATGCTTTTTATACAAAAAGTATAAAATGAAAACAAAAGGCGTAAAACACTGAACAGTGTTAATGGACCTCAATATAATCCCACTGATACTCAAAATTGTGATGGCTGAATTTTCCAATATTTGGACCTCCTAATAAAAATGCTAGTTAGCCAGAGGATTCTGAGTTTACATAAAATACAATGATAATTATTTATTGATATTCTTTTTTTTTTTATTTTTTTAATTTATTTTTGGCTGTGTTGGGTCTTCGTTTCTGTGCGAGGGCTTTCCCCAGTTGTGGCAAGCGGGGGCCACTCTTCATCGCGGTGCACAGGCCTCTCACTGTCGCAGCCTCTCTTGTTGTGGAGCACAGGCTCCAGACGCGCAGGCTCAGCAATTGTGGCTCTCGGGCCCAGTTGCTCCACGGCATGTGGGATCCTCCCAGACCAGGGCTCGAACCCGTGTGCCCTGCATTGGCAGGCAGATTCTCAACCACTGCGCCACCAGGGAAGCCCTGATATTCTTTGTGGTTTACATTTCACTAATTTCCAAAATGGATTTGAGGCAGCATTCCTTTTTAGATCAAAGTTGACTCTCAATCTCTCTCTCCTTCTCTCTGTCATTACAAGATTAATAGGTCTTGATACCTTCTTTTCTTTATTGTCACTTGACACTTCTTAATAATTGAAAATATTGAGGAAACAAAACTCCTCTGAGTTTCTTAATCAATCCTATGGCAGCACATATTCTTGCTAGAGCTGTCTTCTTTCTAACACGGGCTGGGGCAGAGAGATGCAGAGTGGGGAGGTGATTGGTACCCACTGCCTTCGAAGGAAGCCCTTGTCAAAGATTTTAAAACAAAACAAAACAAAACTCTTTGCTAGCAAGGGTGTGATAAATTCATGTGCTCATACTACTATTGGTCTAAATGTGACAGAGCTTCAAAATTGCCCTTATCCTTTGACCCAATAATTCAAGTCAAGGAATTTGGTCTGAAAAAATTTCCAAAAAAAATCTTAAAAATTAAAGTAAAAGCATATTCATCTTATTGCTAGATATAATGGAATTTTAAAGTGACATAAATGCCAATAATACAAGAAGTTTAAATACATTCTAGTATATATCTATACAGTATAATAATTTACAGCACTCACATGCAGTATGATTTCATTTGTGCGTGTGTTTGTGAGTGTATGTGTACATGGATCAAAAAGGAAATAAATAAAAATCCTAACAACAGTTATTTCAAGTATAAGAATTATGTTATTACTATTTTCTTCCTTACATTTTTCTATGCTTTCTAAATGTTCTGTAGAATGGACAATATTTTCATAATCATAAACAAATGATACTATAAGTAAGTTGCCCATTCCTATCCTTAAAAAATCAGTCAGAATTATTCTCTGAATAATTCTCTGAATTATTCCAGAGAGTCTGATGCTGGGCTAGCTTATTTCCTTTTTTATTGGGTGTGCTCTGCCAGGACTTTGCTTCAGCTTGGTTCTCCCTTCATCACGCCTGCCTGAGTGTTGCCTGCTCCAGAGGCCCGCAGCCCTCTGTGTACCAAGTAGGGCAAAAAGCGTATGGCTTTCTCTCTCCCATCCACACTGCTCCTCTCTGCTTTCTGCTTTTGCTCCAGCTTTACAAGCCAGGAACTTGGTATCTTACTTGTTACTTCTGATGGCTTACTACTCTACTTGCTTTTCCTCTCCCTTTGTCCAGGCCTTGCCCTAGCAAACGTACTGGCTTTAATAATGTTCTTTCTTTTTTTCTCACCGTCATGAAAAGGCTGAGAGTCAATTTTCTTTCTGGGTTCATATGCAAGTAGAAATTGTGGGCCCCCATAATTATTTAATTGAGAAAGAAATCTGTCAGAACTCTGAAGCTTGATTCAAACTGTCCTTCTTGTTTTTATCTTCTTTTGACACCTTTATGCAAAGATCTGCAGGAAAACATTCGTCCTTTGAGGTTTCTGGGCCTCTCATATGTATCAAGAGGCCAAGAATATTTATACTCTCTAACCCAATACTCCATTTCTGGGAATACAGCCTCCTACCCAAAATCCAAAACTTGTGGGGAGGATACGCTATGAGATATTCACTGTAGTATAATTTGTAATAGCAAAAATTAGATGTAACCCAAGTGACCAAAATTGAGAAATAATTAAATAAAATGAGGCACATCCATAAAATAAAGGGTTTTGTTTTTTTTTTTAGTTATAGCCATTAAAATTAATGACTAAGACTAGGTAGCAATGGGCAAACATTTAAATATAATTTTAATTTTTAAAAAAGCAGGGCTTAAATAAATTATAATCTAAGTAAAAGGGTACAAGAAAATCTGGAAGGACAAGCAGAGATTGCAAAGAAAAGCATCATTTTTTTCTCTCCAGTTAGTTACTTTCATTAGTTTGGAATATATTCAAAGCCCAATAAAAAGGTACATATTAACAGGTCTAAAAGTTCCAGTATTGTAGGATCTTACTACCCACCTGTGGACTGAGGTGAAGTTTCCTTCCTTCCCACTTACCCCATCCCAGCAGGGCAATGGTGACCTCCTTCTAGAGAACATAAAGTTCCGTGTCACAAACCTGGTGAAGGATTTCACTTTCCTCCCACCCAAATACCTCTGCTTTGAACAAAGTGAACTGAAGACCAAAGTTTCCCACTGTCCCACCAATCATTTGTGATCCAGTGTCTCTCCCTAGATCTGCTGGTGCCTCGGGCTCTATTCCTACCATGGCTGTGTCTTGTACAATGGAGTTATTAGCAAGTCTGCAGGGAGGGACCTCTAAGTGCCAAGTGGGCAGTCTTGAGGGAAGGGATTTCCCATTACCTTTTGGAGCTAATATGTCTGGTCTAGCACTGCTAGAGGCCAGCCCCCAGGGAGTGGAGGCTACACTCACCTTTACTACTGCTGGAGAGGATGCTTTAGCCCTCCTGTGACCCATATGACTCTTGCCAGACCTACTGCCTCCTCTGTTCTCCACTTGCTCCTTAGCTTTGCGGCTCTCTTCTGCCTTCCACTAGAATGTTCCTAACACCTCTCATGAAGTCAGCTAGCCATTTTTCTGTTTCTCAAGGTGCTTGTATTGGGTTGGCCAAAAAGTTCGTTTGGGTTTTTCCGTAACATCTTACAAACCCCGAACGAACTTTCTGGCCAAACCAATACTTGAGGCTTCCCCCCCAACCCCCGGTGTTTGGCTGAAGAAAGACAGTTCATTCATCCTGATAGAACTCAGAACCCCCTGAGGCTCCAGCGGTGCCGGTCCCCTCTCGTTCCCATTCTGTCAGCGCTTCTGGGGAGCACAGAGGACCCAGGTAGGAGCGGGTCCAGATTTACACTTAGACAGCCAAATCTATATGCATCATCACAAGGTCATTTTTCAATGCTCCACTAATTCCTCAGCCTTCCAGCAAGAGGAAAATCCCTCATTAATCAGAGTGTCTTAAACTCCCAGGAGAACATATAGAAACTGTGTTGAAGATATTCACTCCTAACCTCGCTTGCCTTTTTCCCAGCCCTCCTTGGGCCCAAGCTACGATTTTCCTAAAGTCCTGAGTTGTGGGTTCCCAGGTCCCTTATGTGCACATTTTGTTTTGAACTTTAGAAAACGACATGCACGTCTTAAAAAAATGCGTTGGGGGGGCTTCCCTGGTGGCGCAGTGGTTGAGAATCTGCCTGCTAATGCAGGGGACACGGGTTCGAGCCCTGGTCTGGGAAGATCCCACATGCCACGGAGCAGCTGGGCCCGTGAGCCACAATTGCTGAGCCTGCGCGTCTGGAGCCTGTGCCCCGCGACGGGAGGGGCCGCGATAGAGAAAGGCCCGCGCACCGCGATGAAGAGCGGTCCCCGCACCACGATGAAGAGTGGCCCCCGCTTGCCGCAACTGGAGAAGGCCCTCGCACGAACCGAAGACCCAACACAGCCAGAAGTGGATAGATAAATAAATAAATAAATAAATAAGAAAATCCTTTAAAAAAAAAAAAAATGCGTTGGAAGAAATACATCCAAGTGATCACTAGAAATGTTAGTGTGGTGGAATGATAGATGACTTGTTTTTCTAAATCCTTATTTTCCAAATTTTTGTTTTACATTGTCCACCCTAAAACATAGAGGGCAAATAACACAAGAATATTTCAAGATCTTCACCATTGATCAAAACTCTTTACAAAACCAGAATATTTCTTTTATTTGATCTTTGTTTTGTTTTCCCCAACTTCTATCCTTCTCCTCTCTGGTAGGGATACCTAATTGTGGTCTCATCCATCCATCCATCCATCCACTCATCAATGCATCCATCCATCCCTTTTCCATTCCTGCCTTAGCACAACCAAGTAGGGAAGCCATGAGCTGCGTTTAAAAAAAAAAAAAGACAGAAACACTCAGCAGCAGCCACAGGCACTAATGTGAGAAGCTGGAGAAGGTGTCATTTTTCACTCAAACTGACATTTAAGCTGTTTCATAAATATGAAATCAAACTTGAGGGTCCAGATGGGCTGCCACCCCCTCTGCCTTTTGCTGGAATGACATGCTATTTACCAGCCTCAGAAAGGGGGACTGAGGAATGAAACTTTCAGAAGATGAGTCACTGAGGGAAATGACTGATGAGTGATGAATGAACTGGTGATTTTTTCATAGAAAAATCAGGAGAGAGTCACTGCACGACGGTCAGCGATCCCCAGTGCGCACTACAGCCAGAGTCGAACCGTGACAAGGAGCAAGGCAGTCACATTTTCCAGGAGCTGCACAGAGAACAAATCAAGCTTATCCCCGAGGTACATGGAGGCATTTCCAAGAGAAGAGGGTCATTTTTTTTGTGGATGATCCCATGGCAGCAGCTGTCCCATATCATACATGCGTCATAAGGAGAGCATCACAGGAAGCCACATGTAAAATTTGAGTTTTGAGGACACAGGCATCTGCTAGGATCTTCAAATCATGGAGTGGAGTATTTATGACAGCACCACCCCACCAAGTGCTCCCTAGACACCTCTTTTGAAGGTGAGCCTTACAGAGCCTTGTCTGCATTTCCAGAGCCCTGCAGAGCAGGAACTGGGGAGGAAGGCAGGGGATTTAGAAGCGACACCATGCCCTGGAAAAGTCCCTCCTATTGCTATGCTGCAAAGCTACCATATGCTCCCAAGCTAGGGAGAGAGAATGTGGTTCTCCATCATTCTGGAGGACTCCTGAGAGTGTCCTGGCACTCATCTCTGATCCCTCCTTATAACTCTGAGGAGTTTCAGTTTCCTGAAAAGCAGAGAGACAGTCTTGGTTTATTTTATAGCTGTCGATGATAAAAAATCATGGAAATCTTTAAAAAGTCATATTTCAATGACAGAAGTGAAACTTTAATGATGGCCATAAGCTTGAATTTTCTTCATCATTTGAAAGGCAAGAACCTGAGGTTGTGTGGGGCACTTTCTTCAGTAAACGTGTGGTGGTGATGTGTAGGCAGGAGCTGTGATCTTGAGCCACACACCTTCCCCTGAATGGGCAGAACAGACCTTTCCAAATAGGACAGATTCCAGCTAGATTGGTCAAATTCTTTGGAGATACCAGCTGTGTATGTATATGAGCACCCAGGGGGAAAGAGTCTTGTTATATTTCGAGAGATCAGCAATACCACAGAGCTGCTCTACCTACTTCTTCGAAGCACTCTTCTGCAAAACAGAGTCCCCCAGAAGGGGCCTTAATGCTAGCGCAGTGTTAAGACAGGAAAAATTCTCTCCCTCTGCTCCTCCCTAGACCAACAGCACCACAGTCTAATCCTTGCCAAAGCAGTATCAATGTCTCCACCCTGCTCCAACTCCAAACTGCCCCACCCCATATGCCACCTTTGGGGGTCTGATCAGGGACAGCGTGCAAGCTTTGCACTTACCTACGAGCAAACAAGGGGGAGAGTAGCTACTGTGTCACCTGAAGAAGGATTAAGAAAATCTACGCTAGTAAAATAAGAAAATTTGTAGGAGAGAGAAGGAGGCCAAGAGGTGGAGACAGAAATATCTGGCCAAACCTGTGACACGCTTCATTTCTCTCTTTTAAGGTCTTCGGTTTCCAGTGGGTCAGTGGTTTACTTGCAGATAAATGTCTTTTGTCTTGATTGAGTCTAGTGGCAAAAATGAATTTTCATACATACATATACTTCATATATGGATATACTTCATATATATAGTGGTATGAAAATTTACTTATTATATACATATAAATATGTATATATATAAAGTTAACTCAGAAGGTATTTATTGTTTAGATTGATTTGACATGATTTATACAACTTTCAAATTGTTCTAAATGAAAGTTTCCCTTGAATGGGCCATTTGGCTTTCCAGCCGCCAGGATTACTAATTCCAGACACACTGTCTTATGCTCACATGCAGATGTCTGTGGCAGGGGTCGCATTACGGCTATTTGAGAGAATCACTCAGGCATGTTTGGACTAGAATATCAGTAGTTTCCATTACAAAGATGGGAAGATGTGCACCAATTCAGGGCATATAGAACCCAAATGTAAAGTTGGTATAAAGAAAATGCACCACTTAAAGAGAACTAGTCTCTTCTCTACTATTTAGGATCCTAATCGTTTCATTGAGATACTGGGCCATATGCTGGCAACTACCACACTGGAAGAAATTCAAAGGTTTAGCAAAAGAAAGTTCTATCTCAAGCTCACCGGTAAATATTAAAATCTACATTCAATTTAATTCAGAAAGCATACCTTATTTGAATACTATGTGCTTAATCCTGTGCTAGACATTGAACAGGGTTTTTTAAAACATTGGGTTTTTCCCTACATCTAATAGCATAATATATTTGCTATGAAAAAAATAAATAACAGCATAAGGCAGTAAATAAAGTACTCAGCCAGTTCACACTGTAGAAAAATTCTGTTTTGTCTTCACAGCGATTGTATGATCTCCTACGAAGGACAATGGAAGTAAAGTAGGGGTTGGTGGGCAGGCATTGAGGTCAAAGTTGCTACCATAAGATAAAAGAAAATGACTAGAAATGGTCCCACCAGACACACCCAAAATATCAGGATTAGCTACAGTGGAGAAAGATCTAAAATTAAGTACCTCCGCAGGGAGTATCAAGTATCCACAGAAGATGCAATAACAGACAACAGGTGGGAGCCAAGACAAGCAAATGGCCTCAGAGTCCTGCAATTTCAAATATATCAGTGGGACAGTGGAACAGAATGGTGGCAGTCCTAGGATGAAGCAAAATGCAGAAAAGCCAACAAGCAGTATCAGGAAAATCTGAAAGCAGGAGGCAAAACCTCAGCCATAGGGCTGGTTTACAAGGCCTCTGGGGAAGACAGGAAAAGCAAAGGTCTTAACCATAAGAAATTGGGCATGACAGGGCTTCAAGACAAGGCATAAGATTTGAGAGAACAAGATAGGAACCTAGTCACCAACACAGGGGTCCAGAGGCAGGAAGTAGTCTCAGGAACCAAAGGACACAGGATTAGAGCCAGGCAAGAACACTAACTAATATTAATACACTGCACTGAATAGTTTCGAAGTATTTTTACTTTCAGTATCACATTGTATGGGTTCCCAGGTCATCTGTTTAATAAATTCACCTAACATGTGCCAGGACCTGTGGCAGGGATGGAGCACCTAGAAATAAAGAACTTAGAGATGAAGAAGACACGACCCCAAGACTTAGGGGACTATCGTCAAGTGTGAAGTACTGATGGATGAAAATGCAGTCACTCCTGAACATCACAGAGTTCAAAAGGAGAAGGAAGGCATCGTGTCCTCTGTCCTTTTTCTTACTCTTTGTAACTGAATGAAAAGTTCACAGTGACAGCCTTGGATCTAATGGTAATGACTTAGCAACATTACACATACCAAACAACTGGAATTTAAATTTCCATACAAGTGAACATTTAATTTCTGTCCCACAGGGCTGCACTTAGAGCAAGGGATCATTTTAAAATTCCATAGAATATGCCCTGACATGCAGAGTACCAGAGAACTTGGAGGTGGATAGGCTCTCATGAGCTGCCATGTGACTTGGGTAATGTGGAGTTCTGAGAAAAGACCTCTTACAAATGTTGGGTAATGAAATTAAGAAAATAACATGGAAACCTCAGCTTCAGTGAGTGAGGGAAGATTAAGACAATGAACACATGGGGTTCAGGCCTGGGAGCACCCTAGGATCTGGGGAACTTTGAATAATTTGAACCCAGTTTCCCTCTTCCCCCAGTCCTCCACCCGAATGTTCTGTTGCTAAGACAACAGGATGCTAGCAGGCATATGCATGTGTCTGCTCCTTGCATGCTGTTGCCTAGCAACAGGACTCTGTAGAGCTTGGGCTCTCGCTCTTTACACCTACCCTGCTCCATCCATTGCCTTGACTTGCCAGTTGCTTTCCCAACCCCCCAAGGCAAAGAAACAAGAAGCAGGAGAGTGCTAGAGGCTCAGGATCTGATCTTCTCGTCAACAGCCTATTATCAATACCAGGAGAAAACCCAACCCTGGCTTCACTCAACTTAACCCCTACATTATGAAGTTATCAAATGTAAACTGACAATTACAGCTGAATGAAATCAAAGGATGATTTGATATTCTTTGTACTTGAAATCCCGTTATGGGGTCCTAGTCTGTAATAACCAAAGGGGTGTTGTGATAAGAAAAATACTAAACCAAAGGGGCAAAATTAACAGAAGGATTTTACATCTGGAATGAGACAGGAGAAGGTGGAAGATAAAAAAGGAAGAGAGCGAAGGGGGAAAAAGAAAGAAAGGAGGAAGAAATAAAGGGTGGAAAGGAGGAGCAAGAAAGAGATGTGGGGCTTTTAACTCACAATAAATAATATCCCTTTGGAATATGTCAAGTGTGTAAACTGGAAAAAATCTGCAGCACAGTGTGGAGTAGGATCTGATGCCTAAATGAGTAACAATAGAGCTTACTGAGCTTCTTTTTAATACCAGGCATTACGTTAAGTGCTTTACATAGATTACTTCCGTCTTCATAATAACCCTGCAAGGTGGATGTCAGGAAAATAATTTTGTAGTTCAGTGACTTGACCAAGGACACACAGCTAGTAAAAACGGCAAAGCTAGTAAGAATAGAGAGTATTCAAACCAAAATTAGTATGACTCAAAATTCCACATGCTTTCTTGACAGGTACTACAATAAATATCTGGGAAAGTATGCACAAAACTTGTGAAATCACACAAATTTGTTAAATCGGGGACCTTTTAAAGGAGCTATAAATATGCTTTATCTAACATTAAAGGAATGGCTTTTTCTTCGAAGCTTCAATGCAATAATTTGTGAAAAGAAAATTATCTTACCAAGTGGGAAAGAAAAAGCTGATCCTTTAACAGAGTGCTCAGTAAAAAAGTCTAGATTCTTTTGGATGAAGCTGGAAAAAGGGAACTCCTGGGTTTACTCCCATTGAAAAGAAAGTCCGAATTTTGGAAATGCTATGGAATTATGGGAAACTCTGTGTACAGCAACCAGTATATACAGAAAAGCAATTGCTCCAGGAAAGTCAAATATAAACAAAAAATAAAGTTCCGCTAAAACCTTGGTGACCTCTGCTATGGGTCTCCTTCCTAGTAGCAACACGACGCCCTTGGTTGGTGAACAAGGAACAAAGCACTGACAGCAGGGATGGACACACACATATTCCTTTTCTCAGACCCTCAAACCTTCATGAAAATAGAAGGCATGTGGCACACTGGTCCCATCATTCTGGTAGCTGTGCCCAGGCTTACCTGGCCTAGGCTTAAGCAAGTAACCACGCCAAAGACATTTATTTCTCATTCTGAAGGGTGAGTTCAGGCATGCTCAGAAATTTCTTTTGTTATATTCATTAATTCCCATGGTAAAGAACCCCCTCTAAATATTCATAGGAACCAGGTCAACCCCACTGGACTATTACTCTCAAGATCCTGGTATCCTAAGTGCACAAAATCAGGTTCACAGGTTAGTAGCCCCATCCATCTCCAAATGTAAAGTGTTGTTGTTATTATTTTATCACATATGACAGATATTCTCCAGAGATAACTTGGCTTTTCTTAAGGATTAGGGCCAAACATGAAACAGGCTTTCCTGCTTTCCTACACGGAGCTATATGAGGTAACTATGCGGCAGAGCTCTGAAGTAATTAAACTATGTAATTTGTAATAAAGGAATGCTCATCATGGATAACAACACAAGGTGCAAAGACTAGTACTGTCCCACAATATCCATTCTGTCTTTCTTTCATAGACACAGGAATTTTAGCCCAGCATACAGCCACTCAGGCCAAAGTCTGGCCAATAAGATATAAGTACATTTGTTGTGTGGCAGTTTTTGAAACTTTAAGGAACAACTATTGCACAAACTCTGCCCCTCTTCTCTTCTGTTCCTTTCCTTTCTCCACGTTCTGGAACGTGGAGGATGTCATCTGGGAGCAGGAGAAAGAGAGCCACACAAGGGATGGCAGAGTAGGAGCTAAAAGGAGCCTAGGTCCCTGGGGACAGAGTGGAACAAAGCCACTACAGCACCTTGGGACTCATACCACCACATTTTATACAGGAGAGACAACGTAAGCTTCTATCTTTTTAAAGCCTCTATTTGTTGGTATGAGTCCCTTCAGCCAAATCCAATCTTAAGTAATACACAGAGATTACAGCATAGCTCTTATAGCCTATTGTTTACTGTTTCCTTCAGCCAAATCCAATCTTAAGTAATACACAGAGATTACAGCATAGCTCTTATAGCCTAATTGGCTATCTAGGCAGGTAATAATTCGAATGACCCATAGCAGAGAAGAAATATTGAATAGAAATGAGGATCTCAACTGTCCCAAGGTGAGACTCTCTCATCCTTCACTGGTAATCCAAGGAATTCTTAACGTTTTCATTAAATATGTAATTTTTCTTGTAGAATGCAAAATATGATGCTCTCTTCCAAAAAAAATAAGATTTTATCCACAGACAAAAACTTGTCTTTCAAAGTTTCTACGCCACTCCCTAGAGGAAGGAGATCCCCATCAAATCCTCCTGAGCAAATACCTAAAATGCACAGCCAGTAGGTGCTGTGTCTCCAGACATTTCCAAGAAGTGACATCCAAGAGGCCTGTCACCAGAGCTCTTGTACTGATAACAAAGCAAACTTTGGGGGTAACGATGAAACTCATCCAGCAAAATGGATGAATATAAAATATGACTTAATGTCTTTTCAATGTTTAAAGAAAATCTGTGCATTGAAAGTGTAGGATTCACATCAGTCCTGTCCAACAGAAATACAACACCTGCCACAAATGTGAGCCACAAATGTAATTTTAAATGTTCTAGTAACTACATTGAAAAAAAGTAAAAGAAACAATTGAAAATAATTTTAACAATATCTCTTATTTAACCCAATATGTCAAAATATTATATATTATAATCCATGTTAAACAAAACAATATATTTGATGTTCCTTTTTTTTTTTTAACAAAGCCTTCAAAACCCAGTGTATATTTTATACCTATAATGCATTTCAGTTTGGGCTAGCCACATTTCACATGCTCAGCAACCACTGCGGCTAGTGGTTACTGTATTGAAAGGTACAGATCTAGAGTATGCCATTCACTGATTAGTAGAAATAATAACATCAGTGAAGTGACTTGGGCCTCTAAAGTTTTCCAATGCCAACCAAATCCCCTGCCTTCCAGTCATAATTTTATGTAACCATAGATAATGAAGGTGATTCTTTGTAAACAGCTACTGAAATGGTTATGCTATTACTACCACTCACAATCATTTATTCAAATCTTACCGGTCATGAGGTTTTTCTTCTATGCAAATCTTATGTCTACTGCTGCATTTAACCTTATTCTTCTGATTCTGTCTTCCACAGAGGAGAAACACAGTGACCCAAATCTCCCACATAATAACCCTCCATGTTAGGAAGCAGAAAACTCCAAGGGCATTTTCAACTTACCAAGGTACAAAGGTGGTGGCAATGTAGAAGAGCCACATCCAAATCCCAAAGCATTCAATCTCAGAGTTCCCTTCTGCCAACTTGCTCACAACTACCACCATTTTCCAGTCTAGCTCTAAGACCAAGGCCACTCTGAAAGCTTTTCCTTTAACCACAAGGCAATACTGAGTATAGCTTCTGACCCCAGGGTCTACCCAGATCTTTAAAAAGAAAAATTTGAAGAAAAAAGGGAATAGAAGGAGGAAGAAGAAGGAAAGGATACAGAAGAAGCAGCAGAAGAGAAAAGAGGAAGGCAAAGAAATGTGCTATGTCCAGTCACATGATTTGAGGGCTGACACTAGAACATAAACCTGAGAAAAATATCTGCCTCACCTACTTGCCTGGTTGGAATTCAAGCATCAATAATTTATTTCCTTGAGCTAAACCAAGAGTCCATGCATGCCCAGTTAAAGTGCAAATAACCCTAGAAAGTAAAATACCAAACCTTCAGGT
This sequence comes from Balaenoptera acutorostrata, assembly GCF_949987535.1. Classification (NCBI taxonomy): domain Eukaryota; kingdom Metazoa; phylum Chordata; class Mammalia; order Artiodactyla; family Balaenopteridae; genus Balaenoptera; species Balaenoptera acutorostrata. The sequence continues at coordinate 86,400,414 of NC_080067.1, read as the reverse complement.
CTTACTACAATTTAATTCATCAAATACAAGCAATTTGGTCAACCAAGCAAGCCCTGGTCAGGCAGGCACAAGTCTGGTGAGTATGACATGTGGGGTGGGAAAGAGCCAGGAAATGGGAGCCAAGTCTCCAGGTCTTAGTGTGACAACCTGGGAGACCTGAGGGGAGGGGCCCCGGCAGCAGCAGAGGATGCCCTCACAGCCACCAAGGATGCTGAACCCTGACCCTTTCCACCAGCCAGAGCCAGCCCTGCATGGGACCTCTAGTACTTCACTAATCAGTAAAAATACAACAGTTCTCCATTCTTTTTCCAAACTCCTCTTTGATCTTTCATCACTTTACTATGAATTGGCTGCTTTGGGTGATCTGTATTTACATCTTGAAAATATAAAGAATGTAACATGTCACTGTCACTTCAATTCTCATGTTTTATTAAGATCAGCATCTCCTCCTTGAGCCCAGTGAGCTTCTGGTCTTCCAGTTTACTTGACCCAGTAATAATGAAATAAAACATGAGATCTTTGGACTTTTAAAATTCAACTGCACAGTCACTTGAAAGCTAACACTTGATGACAGAGCTCAGAAATTTAGGAATACCTGGAAAGGTCCAACAGTCAAAAATTTTGAAAAAGGATGTTTATCACTTCATAGCTCATAAGAGGTTACTCATTCAGTCATTCAACAGCAGTGACTCAGTAGCTACCATGTACCTGGCACTGTGCTCCGAGAACAGCAGTAAGCAGTAGACAGGATAACACACACACCTGTGTTGGGTGCCATCAGACACGTCCCCAAGGAGAAAGGGGGAACAGAGGAAGATGCCGGTTCAGGAAACTGGTTGGCCAAGGGCTTGGTCCCCTCCTTTCTCACAGGTCCAGTGTCTCTCTCTTCCCAAGCTGCCTTCTCAGATAGAGGAACAATGTTCACCAGCCATGAATATATAAACAGCTGTACTTCCCTGTTAGCAAGCCAAGAATGAGGACAGAGAAGATAAAAGAAGAGGGAAGAACTAGAGTCAAAGCTCCTTCTAAGTTTTCTTTTCCAGTTATTATCAAACAGTGAACATCCCAGAGGTAAAATTAGTTCAATTCAACTTTCTGATGCCATGTCTTTGCCAGTCTTCCTCAAGCAAGTGCGATGGAATAAATAGGACCAGTCTTCAGGGCAGGCATCCCACCCAGTGTCAGTACAAACTTAGTGTCATCCTCAAGCGTCCCTAGAGTTGGGGGCTCTGGCAGTAATCTCTGGACTAACAAGAAGATACTGGGATGGTCTCAAATGCACCCATTAGAGGAATAGGTCCTCTGTATGCTAGTCCTGTATCTAATCAGATTTTTTAAGTGATTTCCACCTTCAATTCCAACACATGTTCTTGAGAGAAATAAGGAAAGGGGATAAAAAGCTCCAGTGCATTACAAAAATCACATTCAAGAATCCTAATACCCACTTCAAGGTGTATCCCTCTTTGGTAAACATGCCGTCTGTTTGCATTTAATTCTTCTACACAGCCCTGCAAGAAAGTTAGCCAAATTGATAATCGATTCACATGATCTTTGCTCACTCACTTATTAAAATACACCAAACAGTTAATTCCCTTCTCTGTTGGGAGCTCTCACTGGCTCCACGCAGTTTGAATGTTAAACAGCCACTCAGGGCTCCAGGAATATAGTAGAGCCATTAGGTGGTAACTATTTCAAACCACCCAAAGCAAGTCTCTGAAATGAAGGGCCTCACCATCCCTTCAATGAAATCTTTAGTGAATCTTTATTGATCTGATGACCAGCAGATGAAAAAGAAGACCTAAAGATCTCAAAAGGACCTGATTTAGTTGACCAATCTACCTTCCCCCTCTCACTCCCTCTTCTTGAATAAGGGGAGAGGGAAGAGTTTTTGAATACACTTCACTCCTCCAGCTGCAATATAAGACCACTAAACACAGTGGCCAGTATCTTACCAATACCCTGCGAAGAGCTTCTCTCAATCATCCTCCCCTTTATCCTGGTCCAGAGGCTGATACCATATCAGAAACTGTAAGTACATTACAGTGCCAGAAGGAAGCCAACAGATTATATAGGCAAGTACCTTCTCTTTACAAAGGAGAAACCTTGGGCCCCAGCAGTGATTTGGTGGCCAAGCTGTGACTATTAGCTAAGCTCCTCAACTCCTAGGGTAATACCCTAGTCCCTCTAGCACTCTGACCTGGATGCAGTATTGAAGGCATAACCTGGAGCCTTTCTGAAAATCTTGGTTTAGTTTTCCTACCTTAGAGTGTGGTACAAATGTTCATGTTAAGCTTTTTTTCTGACCTCCACTCATTCATTCATTGGACAGTCACTAATGGAGACCCCATCATGGACAACGCACTGTGGTAAATCCTAGGGAATATCAAAAATGAATGAAAACTTTTCAGTATGTGGGGAATGTAGATAGATAATGAAATAGTTAAATTACAATTCAATAAGTGATAATGGAGATGTTTACAAACAATAAAAATGCATAGATATGATAACCAAACAAGGGCACCCTCAAGCACACAGTAGGTGCTCCATAATGCAAGTTCATCTCCTCTATACAATAGTTAACCTTTAGGTTAGCTTGTGAACCACCTGCCTCAGGATTTTCTAGGGAGCTTCATTAATATACTGGAGTGTAGCTGTAGAATCTATATTTTTAATTATTCCCTAGGATGCTCTAATACACAGTGAGTTTTAGAACTACTTGCCTGCAGTAATAAGGGAGAAGAAACAATTCCTGGGGAGCTTCACAGAGACTTCACAGAGGAGATGATGTTCAAATTAAGTTTTTAAAGATAAGCAGGGGCTCCAGACAATTATTTGCAGGATTATAATGTAAAAAGGATTTATAATTTTTCCATAGTTTTTCATATGGTAGAATTAGGACCAGTGTATAAAAGTTAATATTTAATAAGAATTTGTAGGGAGCTGTTTTAAAATGTATGGCTCGCAACAAGAGAGGCCGCGATAGTGAGAGGCCCGCGCACCGTGATGAGGGGTGGCCCCCGCTCACCGCAACTGGAGAAAGCCCTCGCACAGAAACGAAGACACAACACGGCCAAGAATAAATAAATAAATAAATTTATTTAAAAAATAATAATAATAAAATAAAATAAAATAAAATGTATGGCTCACTCTGGGAGGTAAAGAGCAGCCCATCACTGGAAGCATTCAGGCCACATTGGTTGATTAAAGTCCCCAGTTCTTTTCTACTGGTCTTCTCCATTATCTACTGTGCCTGTCACATTATATGCTCAACTGACTTTGTCAGTGAGTGAATCATATAATGAGTATATGAATAAATGAATAAATAAGTATAATTAATTTTTTCTTTTGTAATATTGAAGCCAGTCTATATCTACCCCTATTATTTCTTTTTTTTTTTTTTTTTTTAAATTTATTTATTTATTTATTTATGGCTGTGTTGGGTCTTCGTTTCTGTGCGTGGGCTTTCTCTAGTTGCGGCAAGCGGGGGCCACTCTTCATCGCGGTGCGCAGCCCTCTCACTATCGCGGCCTCTCTTGTTGCGGAGCACAGGCTCCAGACGCACAGGCTCAGTAATTGTGGCTCACGGGCCCAGTTGCTCCGCGGCATGTGGGATCTTCCCGGACCAGGGCTTGAACCCGTGTCCCCTGCATTGGCAGGCAGATTCTCAACCACTGCGCCACCAGGGAAGCCCTACCCCTATTATTTCTTAAGAAACCAACACCAAGGACTGGGTCTTACGCATTGTTGCAAACTCATTCTCAACTAGCTTTGCACACAGGATAGATTCAAAAAAATTTAATAGAATGTTGACTGAATCCCTATTAAATCCCACCTTATTAGTTTTACCCATTGTTTCTAGATTTTGAGACTCTTTTTTAGCTCAGTTCTGAAGGCAAGTTTAGAGGAACTGAACTCCAAGATCTCTTCAAAGGCTGAAATTGATGATGTTATGAATGGACAGCATTTCTATGAATTTATTAAAATCAAATTAGGTCTACTGAGTACATTAATAACTGTCCACTTATCCTCAGAGTGAAGCTTCAGGGAATGAAACAGAAGATGCCCTTCGAGGTGCTGACTTCAGCTCAATAACCAGGTACCGAGCATCTCTTCTGTGCCATGAATGAAGACCCATAGAGATAAGCAAGGCACGACCTGCCTCAAAGAGTTCACCAGTCTAGTTTCCATGATCACTATCTTCCATGAGATATCTATACCTTTAGCAACCAAACACAGGTCACATCCTTTGAAACTAAAGGAAAGATTATTCCACTGTTAACTTCTCAGAGTTATTATGTGCCAAAAAGGCGCAGAGAATAAATGATATAATAAACAAATAAATATTGACTATTTTCCATTCAGGAGAATAATATTTTTTCAGTGTCTGCCAGATTCCTGTCAATCAATCCAAGACCTACCCAAAGCAAAAAGAGGGAAATGAAATAGACACAACTGAGGAGCCCTTTCTCTGTAAGTCACAATGGTAGACATATAAGAAAGTGATTGGGGGATGAGGAGAGAAAGCATTAAGAGACTCAGGCTCTGCACTCCTGACACAGAAGCAGGTGGATGCAAACACACCTGCCCCTCAACTTTTGAAGCAGTAGCCATTCAGCATCCTCGACTCCACCTCCCAACCCCAGGACCACCACCAAACACCACCGACAAACAGTGGCTTGATGTCCCCGATATTTTTTCTGCAAATAAAGAATAAAAGGGCTTTAGTCCTTTCCTTGTGCAGGTGTCTACCGCCTGCCTACCTGAGCCCCAAAATGTATAACCTAAAACGAGATGATTTTGCACAAAATAGTAAAGACCAAGAAAAAGTTTCAAAGAACTGCCTTTTCAACTCAATGGGGAATTTGAGAATAATGTCTTCATTAAACAAAATTAAATATTTTCCAAGCTCTTATCCTTTTTGCTTTAACCCCCTTCAGGTTCAAATCTAATTTTTTTTAAAGAGCCACCAAATTGATTCTAAGAGAATAATTGCTAAGGCGTGGAAGTACCACCCGTAGCCTGGAAACAAGCTGTGCCAAGAGTCGTTTCTTAATTTTCACCCTATTAGGGTAACTTCCTGCCACTCTGGGGTTTTTCCTGCGGCAGTTCCTGCACACTGGCTTCCTGGCTCCTTCACAGCTGTTTTGTCAAAGCAGAGGGAAAGGAGACCACTGACATCTTTCTGGAAATAGATGCAACAAATGTAAGTGTCCTATTAGCCTACAACAGGGGAAGGACAGGGAAGGAACCAATATTGTAACACGGGAGGGCTTGTTCCCTTCACGAACTTGGCTGCTGTGGTTATTTGACCTGCAGTGACACAATTCATAAATCCACTGTCCTAAAATAAAACAGACAATTCTCAAATAAAACTAGAAAACACAATTTGCAAAAATGTTCACCTTTCCCAATTTAAGCAACAAAATACAAGTTTAAAAAAAAAAATCACAGTACCATTTTTCAGCCTCTTAGCATTTTTTACATGATAAAATCAGATGCTGATGAGGGTCCAGTAAAATTGATATTTTCCTACAATACTGATAGCATTGTAAATTTAAACAGCCTTTCTGAAAAGCGATTTAGCAATAAGTACTAATGACCATAAAAATATTCACACTCTTTGACCCAGTAATTTCACTTACTGAAATTAATCCTAAGAAAAATGTAAAAAAAAAAAGCTGTATACCCACATATATTCATTGCACTTCTATTTATAATAGTGGAAAAATGGGGAGGGGATATACATCTATAGATAAATGATTGAGTAAATCATAGTCCGTTGACTGAACAGACCATAGAAAACTGCCTAGATTAGCACCTAGCGTATAGGAGGTGCTCAATGCTGACTCTGTAGAAATGTATAAAAATGCTTATAAAATTAAATGGAAAATGTCTCCTACAAACATGCATGCATGTTTATTACAACTCTAACAAATATGTGTAAGGAAAAAGAAAGACAATTTAAAAATTTTTCAGTAATGTATTTTTTAAACACTTGCATGTAAGGTAAAAAATTTGAAAATAAATGAATCAACTTGTCTCCCTGGATGTCAATACGCTGGGCATCCCATTAGGTGGAGGGTAGAAGAATGCACTGTCACACATCTCTCTCATTCAAACTGGCCTAAAGTCACACAAAGAGAGGAAGGAAGAGCACAAAGCACTTATGACAGGCATGGAAGATGACCAGTGGCCAGGCTCTGAATTGCAGGTGGACGTGACGCAGAAGCCGTAAGTGCGTTTTCTCTGGGACCAAGCGAAAGAGAACCTCCTGGTGAACCTTCCTGCTGCTTCAATTCCAGTTTGGCAGCTGAGACCCCAGTAATAGATGCATAGACAGCTAGGTGTGATGCCATTAGGGCTACGAAGAGAATGTCAATAGGGCCCTTCTTTCAGGAGTTTAGATCAACTCTAGAAATAAGACACCCAAGTTCGATGCCATGGAAAAGCTACTAGGCTAGGAGTCTAGAAATCTGAGTTGGATCTAGTTCTGCACACCTTTGAGGAGTTCCAGCAAATCATGTAACTTCTGCCTGAATCTTAATTTACTTATTGGTAAAATTAGCATAACAATCCCTGCCCCTGTCTACCTCGCAAGGCTGTTATAAAGATCAAAGGAGCTAGCACAGCAGTGTGTGAGTGTCCTGTAGACCATGATGTCCCATGTGAAGGTAAGGGATGCTGCTCATCAAGAAAAGAGACCTTGGAGTTTGCCACCTGGCGGCTCATCCTGGGGTTGACAGTTGTGGGGCTACACAATCGGAAATCGAAGAAACCTCCATGAATTCCCAGCCTATGGATGAAAACCACAAGCCTTGTCCAGTACTCCTTTGTTGCCCTCTGATTGCTACATGGAAGAAAATCATATCAAACAGTAAGACTGACACGGAAAACCCTGTATATAATCCTGTATATAGTGGTATTTACTGACAATAGGTTCAGAAGTGCGAGGTCCCATTTTCTTCCTGCCCTCAAGTCCAGAAAACCATCAGTGCCACTACAAAGCTATTCCTTCTACGAATGGATCTGAGAGCGCAGGTGGTAGTAACTCACAGTCAGTGGGATGAGCAGTTAAATAGTGACCCCAGAGGAACTACAACAAAGAGGAATGTCTGCTATATCTGCGATTCAGGAAGTAAAAGAGTCAGTGATTTCCTCTTAAAGAGAACGCTTTTCAACTATCCCTTCCTGGAATTGTGTTCCTCCTACCAAATATCAATGCTGTTTATAAAACTCGTCCTATCACCACCTCCCAGTGCAGCCCAGAAACAGAGGACCCAGGCGGCAGCAGCATTCCAGGGTAACAAGAGGCACACCTCAGTGCACCAAAGAAGAAGAAACCTCTATTTTTTTTTCAGTAAATATTTACTGAGCAGAAAACAGAGAAGCAGATAGACAAGGTCTCTGCCATTGTGCCACATGCATAGTAGCAAATTAAGGACACAGAGACGTAGTTTATGAAGTTTTGCAATTAAGGTCTAAATTCCGAGTGGTCATGAGAGAATGAAAATTCTCTACAGTTGGAGTAAACCTACCCATACAAAGAATTGTCCATTTGGAGATAAGATATAAATAATACAGAATAAAGAAGTGAATCAATGATTTGACTGTAGGACACATTCCTGTCAGCATCTACCACTCTCAGGTGATACCAAGTGAGAAACCCCTTCATTTGGGGATCCAGCCTCCCAGACACAGTCTGTGTATTTTCAGTAAAGCAACTCCAACCACAGATACTAGAGTAGAGCATGTGACCCAAGTTAAGCCAATCAGCATACTCATTCCCTTAGCCACAGTGATTGGTTCAGAGATGGGCAAGTCAATGAGGGCCAAAAAGACTCAATTAATTCTAAGACATTAATCTGGGAACATTAGAGGAATGTTCCTGGTCCCTCTCTCTCTGGAGATGACTGAGACAGCTGCTGTAGTGAACCTGAGAACAGGTAGGGTCTCATTACAAAGCCAGGCTTGAGGAAGTGAGGCCAAAACAAGAAAAAGAATCTAAGCCCTGGTGATACCACATGAGCCCTGGATCAAGCCACACCTTAGGGACTTCCCTGGCAGGCCAGTAGCTAAGACACTGCACTCCCAATGCAAGGGGCCCGGGTTTGATCTCTGGTCAGGGAACTAGATCCCGCATGCCACAACTAAGATCCTGCATGCTGCAACTAAAAAGATGCAGCAATGAAGATCCCATGCGCCGCAACTAAGACCTGGGGCAGCCAAATAAATAAATAAATATTTTTAAAAAAGCCACACCTTATCCTTTCCTTGTAGGTGTTTAATCACGTGAAGCAGATACATTTGCATTAGGTATTCTGTCACTTGCAATGGAAAGCACCCGAATTGAAATGATGACCAAGTCAGAACCAAAACACAAGAAGGAGATGATCTGGGCAGGGTCTAGGCAGAGATATTTCACTAAACCATGCATATTAGTCAAAAGTATACTTTTGACTAATTTTTTAAAATATATATGGACTAGGGTGGGTTGCACATAGGATATATAAATAAATAAATAAATAAGAGTGGTTTTAAAAAGCAGAAAAAGAAGTCCTAAGACCCCTTTCTGTGCCAAGTATCAATCCTACAGGTGGTGAGGAGGTCCAGGAGACTCCAGAGTTGGAACACTAGAAGCCAGAGCAGTAGATGAGGGGAGCAGTTACGTGCTAAGGGACTTGAACCAATGACTGTGTATCAACAACTACTAACGTATTTCAGTATTTTAACACCTTGCAGGGTCATTCCAGTGCACACTGGGGAAAAAAAAATCAGTGCAGTATATGTCCCCAGCTTTCCCTGCCACTCAGTTCTCTTGGACCCCCCTCAGTAGCCGGGTGAATGCAGCACCAGAGGTGCCACAGGAGAAAAGCACCAGCTGGATTACAGGGGCCCTTATTTATTCTCTGCTGCATTACCATCTGTCTCACACCTGGCAAGGAAAAGGTGGGGGAAAAAAGAAGAGAAAGGGAATGAGAAATTAGAAAGACAAGAGCAATTGATTATTTTATCTTAAAACAAGTCAACCAGAACATACCTCCTCCAGTTCCTAGCAGGCTGCAATTCCATGTAAGAATAAACTTAGTGAGATGGTGATAATGTCCCTAGAGGAGCTGCTTAAGCAGAAAAGGTTACGTTACACGGAAGCGAAAAGCAAGATGTGCTACAAGTAAACCTCAGTGTGGATAATCAGTCCTCCCCAAATTAACAGTTGATTATATTATATCTATAGCATTTCAAAGATAAAGTATTAATAATAAATTCAGACACTGAAAGAGGATAAAATAAACTCAAACCCTCGGACTAAACCATCCTTCTTCCTGATTTTGGAAAATTTAGATTGGCTTTTGTGCAATTATTTTTAATCTTCACAGTAGTTTCCAGGACAAGTGAAGGCTTTAGGCCTTCACATTCTAACAGCACAAATAAAATCCTTTCTTATGAGATTTTTTTTTAACATCTTTATTGGAGTATATTGCTTTACAATGGTGTGTTAGTTTCTGCTTTATAACAAAGTGCATCAGTTATACATATACATATGTTCCCATATCTCTTCCCTCTTGCATCTTATGAGATTTTAAGTCCAATATGCAGGCCAATAAATTTTTCCAATTGCATTGATCATTTGAACTCTAGGGCTCCTGATCCTGAGGGCACACATTTTGCTCCTCATTAACCCCCAAAAAAGTTAAGGATGGTATAGCACTTATTTTAAAGGCCGTTTTCTAAAGATTGACTATGGAAAACATGGTCATTTTCCTTAATTTGAGTATGATTTCTTCTATTTGCATGTAATTTCACAAAATGATTATTTTTACACTGGTTCTGCTTTTAGCCATAATCTTGTAAGGGGGTAAAGCAATGTGGGAGGGACTTTCAAAATGTTACATGTTGAAATGGACTCCAATGGAAGGTCACGTTTGGATGTTGGAAGTGACACCATAAGCCCCTTGATGGATCCATGGTAGATCTCACTGGTAACAATCTATACTGACCACTAGAATGGTTTTGTTTATAGACTATTTTCTAGTCTTCATTTCTCTTACTGAAAGGTTTTTGGGGGTTTTTTTTGGTTTTTTTTTTTTTTTTGGCTTTCTTTTTTACAGTTTGGAGAAATATATTCTTGTCCACGAGTGCCACTTCTTCCTTTTCAACTCTTATTTCCTATTAAATGCCAAGTGTGAGGCAATGTATCAGATACTTAGAAATGTGTAAAACCCAGATTCTCCCCTCAGATTGCTTACAGCATAGTCTTTCTTCCTCCTTATTTTGTACCCTCCCCATCCCAAGTCTGCTAAAGATGAGTATCCTTTCCTCTTCACTCCTGTCTTCTCTCCTTAGAGAAACCTGCCTTTCCACAACCTTGCTTATAACATGTTCTATTTTCACCTGCCCGAGCTGATTACACAACTGACCCATGTTGGTCTGGGAAGTGTTTCTCTCCTGGAAGGTGGGAAATGGATCAAAAACACTGAGTCTAATTGTGACTGCCTGGAATGAGAACCCAGATGATTCAGGGTGTTGGCTACATCACACCGAAGCAGAAAAGGCTGGTCTACAGACATGGACATAGAGAGACATGCAATGACAGGAACCCAGGAGGTTCTGGAGTAATGAGATAAGGTGCTCGGGACTGCCCTTCCACTCCCACAAGGGGCTACACTCCCTGGGGTGGGCCTCTGTGGGATGGATGTCCCCAGCACCCCTGGATCTTCCCAGTAGATTTTCTCTTACCAGCTTACATTGTACTGAATGGGTTTCTGTTCCTTCCTTGTCTAACACACAGCTGGTGGATTTAAGATTACCACAGAAGAAAAATTCCAGCAAGAGATGACAAAAAGAGCACTTTTTGTGAGTGAGAAGTGTGTAGACATCTGAATTTTATTTTAGGTTTTTCCACCAGCATGATAGTGATCAGACGATCCAGATTTTCTAGGAGAGTCATGACGTTTAAAAAATCTCATTCCATTGTCAAAAAGGAAATATTATAAAAATACATATAGGCAGTGGTGTGTTGGTAAATGGTAACAACTCTAAGCTCTCCAGCAAATAAAAACCATGCCCTGGTCTGTTATCTTTGCCAATTTCCATGATGTAAATACTTTATCATGGCTGATTTCAAGCTACTAACATGATGTCACACCAAACACTGATTTGGGAAGAGATGCTAAAACATCAGCTCCCATGAACCAAATGAACAAGATGGCTCTAGTACCCCACTATGTAGGGCACAAGTTTTGGAATTAGAGAGACAGATTTACAACTTAGCTTTGCCCTATTTTTATTTATGAAGTGGATTTCTGTCTGAGCCTCCCTTATCCATAAAATTTGGATAAAAAATAATAACCTACCCCACAGAGGGTTGCTAGGAGGACCAAATAAGATGCAATGTACCTTGTACAATGCCTGGAGTTATAAATAATCAATTAACAGCAGTGATTACTGTTGTTGTTGCTGTCTTTGTTGCTGCTATTATGATTGTTATTGTCAGATTATGAGTCTCAGTATTAGATTGGAAAACATAGTCCCCGTAATTATTACCAATTTCCTGAGTGATCTTAAATAAATTACTTCACCTTTATATAAGTCAATATCCTCACTTCTAAAATCAAGTTCTAAATTATCTCTATTTTTGCCTTCAAATTCTAGAATTCTGTAAGGACATAGAGTGAAACTATGTGTATGTGAAAGAGAGATTAGGGTGTCGGGAAAAGGGAAGGAAAGTGATGGTTCCTCTAGGGTTGGGTCACCTCCCAAAAGCAAAAAGCACCTCAGGGGTGAAGCCATTAAGCGTGATGCCCAAGGAGGGCCATTAACCTCTGCCTCTAGCATTTTCAAGAGTGTGTACAAACTGGGGCATTACCCAAAGGCTCAGCCCATGCTTTTAAGTGAAGCATCTCAATGGCCTGATTAGGAGCAAGAAGATAGATTAAAATGAAAGCAGAGAAGGTACAGAGAAGAGGATGAAGGGTTTTCCTCTTGCCATTTACCCCAAGAGCAAAATAAACACATTAGACTAGGGCCAGGGACTACCCTGAAGACTCTGACCCATTTAGTTGGTGCCCCAAGGATATGGTGTTATCAGTCTCATTATACATTCCCTCTTTGTTTCCTATTTCATACACACACATACCCTTAGTACATGAGTGTGCACACACAAAAGAAACAGACTAGTCAAATGGCAGCAGATTCATGTGCTCCTTTTGGGGGGGCAGGGGGGCGGGGGTGGGGGGGCATGGGAGTTGATTTTAACCGAAGTCTTAAGATCGATCCAGTTCACTCCAGACCACACTAGTAGAAGCATCTCTGTTCCTTTTTAAGAGAAAGGGGTAAACAAATCAGAGGCGTGACAATGGGAGTTGGGGCACAAAGAAAAGAAACACTAACCTAAAAGGGAAAGAAAAATATACAGAAAAAAGCTGGCTTTGAAAAAGGAAAAGCAAAGGGGAGATCAAGTAAGAATGAAAAGAGGAAAGAGATTGCAAGCGATGAGAGGAGAGATACGAGGAGATCAAGAAAATGGACAAGAGGAGGAATTGGCCCTGGATGAATTTTGTATGGACTTTCTTCCTCACGGCATCAGGGTTTCCTAAGCCCCAGCAGGGCAGTGGTGAGTTTACTGGTGAATATACAGCGACTCGGAGGGTAGTTCTCTCTGTCTTTGATAGGGACCTAGGAGGTGCAAGGAAACACTGTTTTGTTATATAATTTTACATTCAAATAAACCTAGAAGGCAGGAGAAAGGCAAGCTGCCTGCTGTATCCCATTTACAATCTGAAACACGGGAGCCAAGTACCCAGAATATTCTGGACAGATTAATCTTTGCCAAGGTCTATATAAAGATGAAAAAATGCAAAATTAAAGTGATTCTGTCACTTAAAATAAAAAGTAATTACTTATGGGAGGAAGGAAACCAAATAGAGTAGCAAGGAAATTCTCTGATTTAGTGGAATTCATAGAAATGAAAAGATTTTCTATAAGATCTGTTATATGAGCTGTAATTTTCCAAGACTGCAGACATGGGATTTGACTGGGACCTTTGATCAACTCTTGTTAAGGCTGTTGCTCCCACTTATCATTGCCAGCACAGGATAAAATTTCCACCTTCATACACAGCCATATTGCACCATAAAGAAACACTGCCAACTTGTTTGAAATTGGGCCCCAAATTTAGCACCAGATGATTTGAGCCTTGCCTAAACTTATCTCTGGGGTCTGGAAAATAATATTTGTTTACTGCCTAAAACACACCATTTGTGAATGAAATGATCACCCCTGAATCACAACACTATAAAAATGTTCTCTCTCGGTAAAATCAAATGAAGAATTAAGTTCTTTTGGAGGTCGGACGTTTTCTGCCAGCGTTCAGTGGGTGTTCTGCAGGAGCAGTTCCACGTGTAGATGTATTTCTACTGTATCTGTGGGAAGGAAGGTGATCTCCGCGTCTTACTCTTCCGCCATCTTCTCTCCTCCCCTCAAGAATTAAGTTCTTTTGCAGTGAACCTGGGACTATCCTCACAGTCAATTTAACTACTTTGATGGAGTGAGAAGGCACACACTTAAATACAGTTAAAATTAAAGATTTTTTTTTTGCCTGAGTTATCCCCAAATACTCTGCAACTTCCTTTCTTAGGGTTTAGCTTTCACTTCCTATCTTACTTTGACTACAGGGACCTGTAGGATCTTCTGGCTTCACCTCACACCAGAACATGGATAAGTTACTATCAAATGACAAAATAAGAATTAAAGAAATGGAAATCAAAGAATTAGAGGCAGGAGAAATGAAAAAGTAACAGGCATCTCTTTCATGATAGCCAATAAATCTATTGGCTCAACACCTCTAGCATGTGAGCTAAGCTTTCAGAAAAGATGAAAATGAAGGAAGGTTTCTTCCCCCTCCTTTTCAAATCAGATTACAATGTGCACACAAAAGGATCTGTAAATAGAAATAAGAAAATTCCATTAACGTGATAATGATATCCTGAATGACCTGAACAAACAAAGGAGATTGGAACTTTGGATGTAATTTGTCGATCGGTTTCCTTTTCCAGGTTTTGTGAGCACCTGACTTGAAAGGTTTCAGAAAAGGCTGCTGCTTGGCCAGATCTCTTCCATCTGTCAGAGAATCCCTACAGGAAAAATTAATTCAATAAAACATCATTTGAATCGTGATGTTAGATTGTTTCCACTTTCCATTAATTAAAAGAATATATTAAGAGTCAGCCTTAGCGATGCCTTGTGCATATTAGAATAGGTGTGAATTGAAGGGCACTAGGAAACATGCCTCCAGCTTGAACTTCCTGCAGCCTGTTTTCTGCCTGAAATAAACCAATGGACCATGGCAGAGCCACTACTGAAATGCTCGTGTACCTGGGAAGGAAGGAGGTGAGGTTAAGTTCTTAACAACTTGGTTTGAATGAGACTCTAAATATCTGTCTCATTCCCAACCCCTGCATGGGACCACAGTTGCCCGGAACTGGGTCTGGTGTGGATACTTCCCTGAAGTGGCACAGAAGGAGAAGATTCAGTAAGTAAATTCAAATGAAGTCTTTACCAAGGACTAAGTGGCAAATGAGGGGAGCTGATTTTTATCTTCAAGTCCAGGAGGCCAGCATGAAGGTAGAAACAGGGGTAAGACCACAGAGGGAAGCTGGTAGACAGTGAAGTGATGGACTGGATAAGAGCAAGGGTGAGAGTAAAGGGAGAAGGCTCCAGGGGTCCCAGAGACAGGCAGGAGACAAAGGCTCCATTTTATTTGCCCTGAACCCCATGGGGCAGATGGCCTGGTTTACGCACAGATCTGAGGTAAACAGTTTCCCAAGAGAAGCTGGAAGAAAGTTCCAAGGCAAAAGGAGAAGTCAATTAAAGAACATAATGTTGCAAGAGCAGTCCAGATGCTGGGCATGGTTAGGTGGTCAACGGGAGAGCAATGGGAAGGTCTGTGTGTGGCACAGGCCAGTAGGAGGGGGCTATGTGTGAAGTGCTCTGGTCCCCTGGACACAGAGGATCTATCTGGCCAAGTCACAGAGATACGGATGACTGAAAACCAGAGCAGAAATCATTCTGCTACAAGAGCTGATACAGCACAAGTTTGAGAACATGGGCTCTCAAGAAAGCCCCCCTGCATTTGAACCCTGGCTCTGTCACTTACCAACTCCCTGACCTTGGGCAAATAACTCAACCCTCCTCATCTCAGCAATAAGACCAGTACCTACATCAAAGAGCTGTTATGAAGATCAAATGTACTGGTAAATGGAAAGTGCTTAGACCAGGGCCTGGTACACAATGAGCACTCAGTCAATGTTAGCTATTATAATTTCTTATTAGGATACTTGATACTATACTGTGAGAGACAGGAAAGGGATCACAGCTAGGACCCTAGTCACAGGAGCTTACGTTTTTATATTACAAATGCCTAATGACCCAACCTGCTTTTGACCTTGGAGCAAACACCTTTACTCTACTTCTCTGCTTTTTCCTTGGTAATTTAATTTCAATAAATTAGAATCTCCCAATTCAAAATAATATTTTAAATGGGAAATTACAATTTATGTCATTTTTAAGAAACTGTTGTATTATACAGTATTGTCAATTGATTCGTTGAAACAATTTCATACATAGTTTAAAGACACAAACCTTTTGTGTAGCAATAGTGCTGGAAAGGTTACTGCACATGCATTTTATCCATAGAACCTTGAAGGACAAAGTATTACAGAGATACCTCCTAGTGTCACCTGCTTTTGTTCAGAAGAAAGGCACAGTCTCTTCCTCGACCATAGGGATTTTCTTAGTAAGTGGCTCCTTAAGCCAGTTGGTCATTCGTCCTCCTGCCATATTCCTAGAGGCGGGTCATGGAACACAGCCAGTCTCCCCAGCCCAACCTAAAATTGGACTATTAGCTAAAGCAGTGACACCAGCAAAGGGCCACTGCTACAGACCCCGTCCCCAGACAATCTGTGTTCCAACCAGCTCGCCAAGTGATACTGATGCACTCTCAAGCTTGAGAAACACTAGCCTAGAGAGCTTGACCACAACCTGACCACCTCCAGGAGTAAAGAACTTGCCCAAGGTCACACAGCTGGTAAGTGGGGGAGCCAAGTGCACTGGATCACATTCTTGCCGGTAAACCGCTCTGTTTCACCCTTCTTTGTACCACGTTTTTCAAGGGAGGAGAAAAGAGCTTGGGAAATTAAACTATAGAAAAAGTATCAAATTCCATTTTAAAAGCATTTACAGTAAAAATGGCAATTTTTCTCAGTTCTCTACGACCTAGCATATTCTGACTCCCATGTCGACTAATCAAATATTTCTTCAGAAGCATTTCCAATGCATAAAACTACCAGATACAATCTGCCTTCTCCTAAGAAAATTCAGTACATAAAAATCTGCTTACAAAACAGATAAATCAGAGTTTTAACTTTACAAAAGAATTTGCCACCTAATTTTTTCTTCCTGTAAAAAACTAGTTTCCTGATACATTTACACAGTGATTTATTTTACAAAATTTTAATACACGTGCAAAATTTAGGAGGCACATCAACTGAGATCGTGTTCAGTCTCTCACAGAATTGGATCATTCATTATATTTCCCATTAATTCTCTGTGGTTGTGTTCATCATTTTGCACACATGAAAATTTCACTTAAAATTTCTGGGAGATGCTAGGAGTCACCCCAGTCTCCTAAGGCAGGGTCCCTTAAGTCTGAGGTGCATCACAAAGAGGCCTACTTAAAACACAGGTTGCTGGGCCCTACCTCCAGAAGTTCTAACTCAGCAGGCCTGGGGTTGAGCCCAAGTCTGACATTTTGAACAAGTTCTAGGGACAGCACTTTGAGGCCCACTGACCGCTTAGGGAAATTCCAGGGTAGAGATGAAGAAAAATTCTCCTGCTATATGTTTCTTCAGTTTTCAAACTGTGCTGAGATACATTCTACTGACACTCACTGATTATGATAATTCAAGAAATAGTTCTTGGGCTTCCCTGGTGGCGCAGTGGTTGAGAGTCTGCCTGCCGATGCAGGGGACACGGGTTCGAGCCCTGGTCTGGGAGGATCCCACATGCCGCGGAGCAACTGGGCCCGCGAGCCATAATTACTGAGCCTGCGCGTCTGGAGCCTGTGCTCCGCAACAAGAGAGGCCGCGATAGTGAGAGGCCCGCGCACCGCGATGAAGAGTGGCCCCCGCTTGCCACAACTAGAGAAAGCCCCCGCACAGAAACGAAGAGCCAACACAGCCATAAATAAATAAATTAAAAAAAAAAAAAAAAGGTTTCTAAGAAATAGTTCTTTCCTTTTTTGTGTATAAATATCAAATTTTATGTTTATACACATAAAATTAAATGTGTATTTTTATTAAATACACATTTAATAAAACCTTATCATCACCCGCTGGGAAACTAACTCAGGCCTCAGTTCAGAAAATGAAACAATAGCAGATCCTGACCATCCAGCACGTAGTAAATACCCAGATTAAATCAATTGCACGAAGTATCCTCAATAACAGGGAAATGGACTACCTTTCCTGCTTTGGGGGGATATTTTAAAGAAGTTACCCTTTGCCACCTATTCCCATTAAGTCTGAGAAGGTTAAGATAGTGAGGTCTCTACTTTAGCTATCAGCATCTTGATGAGGAGCTTCTCCACAAAGTTACACAATTCAAAAAGAGATGCTGAAAGTCAGTCATTAAACTGAATAATGTTATTAAGGATAGCTGTTATTGAGCACTTACTATATTCCACATATTATTATCTCATTTCATCTTCATGATGTTCCTGCTCAATAAGAGGATTAGCCTATTTTGCAGATACAGCCAACAAGACTGGGAGGGGTTGAACCAGGACTTGAATCCAGGTTGTGAGACCCCAAAGTTTAGGATCTTTCTTTTACTCCGTGTTGATTATCATATAAAACAAGGCTTCAACTTTCCAGTTTATCAGAGAATAAATGAGTGTAGAGGCTCTGAAGTCTCCTTGGCTTAGAGGTATTTGACAGAGAACTCCCATGGGTTTTAATGGCATATCAGTTTTCTATTGCTGTGTAACAAATGACCACAAACTTAGCAGTTTAAAGCCATACTCATTTATTAGCTCACAACTCTGTACCTCAAAAATGCAGGCAGACTCCACTGGGTTCTCTGCTCAGGGCATCACAAGACTGAAATCAAGGTATCAGTCAGGCTGGGCTCTTATACAGACACCTAGGGAAAGAATCAAGTTCCAATCTCATTCTTGTTGTTGGCAGAATCCAGTTCCTTGTGATCGTGGTACTGAGGTCCCTACTTTCTTGCTGGTTGTCAGCTAGGGGCCTCTTACAGCTTCTAAAGATCACCTCCATTCCTTGTCATGTGCTCCTCCCATCTTCAAGCCAGCAACAGTGCATCAAATCCCTCTGGTGCTTACATCTTTCTGACTTCCTCTTCTGCTGCTAGCCAGAGAAAACTTTCTGCTTTCTAAGGTTTCATCTGATAAAGGTCCACCCAGATAATCTCTGTATTTTGAGGTTAGCTAACTTGGGGATTTAATTCCATCTGCAAAATCCCTTCACTGTAGTATCTAGATTAGTATTTGATTGAATACCCAGGGGATAAAAGTCTTTTGGGGGTGGGGACAGGGAGTTGTCTTTAGAATTCCGCCTACCCCAGAGGGCTACAATTGTACTCAACTCCCAAAGGTCAAAGATTCCCAAACTGTACATGTTATCATATCCCTCTGTCTATACAGGGAACTTAGGGACTGTTTTTCTACCTCCAGACAAAAACCTTGAGATTTGTCATGCTCCCCTGCTGCATCATGGCTATTGACCAGCACTGTCCCTCAGGTGAAGCCCTGCTCTGAGGAGGGGACAGGATTGATTCACTATCCAATGGATATTCATCCAAATTCTAACTCGAGAATCAGCCAATGAGACGAATGTCCAGGTTACTGAAGAAAATCATTTTCTCATAGATCATGTCCTTCAGTGATTTTTTTACCTATTTGTTTTTGTGCAGACATGGTTGTTAGGGAACCTTTGACTGAAACCACCAGCCTCGGTCAGGCAGGGTAATAACTGCTTGCCTGAGTTTCTCACACAGGAGGTCCTGGTAAAGAACATGGTGCTGCCGTGGAAAATCAGCCAGGAGAATTCCAGGAGGGGCCAAAAGAGGGAGGAGATGACCAACCTCCCAGAATACATCACGCTGGAATCCATCTTGGCTGAGAGATGCATGCGCCACCAGAAAGGACCCTGAATCACCAAATATGGGCACAAGCAAGAGGAGTGGCCAGAGACAACCCGGAAACTAACCCCATTACCATAAAATCTGAGACTGCGAGCCACGTGGCAGAGCAGTCCTCCTGGGTTCCCTTACCCTCCTGCACTCCACCCAGGTGCCCCTTCCCAAAAAAGTCTCTTGCTTTGTCAGCACGTGTGCCTCCTCTGACAATTCATTTCCGAGTATTAGACAAGAGCCCACTCTCGGGCCCTGGAAGGGGGCCCCCTTCCCGCAACATAATCATATTCTCCTACTAGACTGGGAGATCCTCCAGGAAAAGAACTGCATCTTAAAAATTTTTGTGTTCATAAAAGTGCCTAGCACAGAGCCTGATGTTCAGAAGATACTCAGTAGATGTTTGATGAATTCAGTTAGATACTTGACATTAATTAGACCATAGGGAACATTGCTTACTACTCACTATGTGTTCATTAAATTTTATTTTCCTTTGCTTTCCCTCTGGATAAAAATTAGAGAAGAAGGCTTAAATTGAAAAATGAAACCCTATAGCTATTGTCAGTATAATCATTCCAGGTATATGGTGAGTGCTTATGATTGTAAGGGAGAGGGATGACCGATAGTGTTAATAGTATTTCCTTTACAGTTCATATGTAAGAATCTTAGGACTGCACGCTTAAACCTTTGTAAGGACAGCTCAGCTATTCATTTTTAGTGTCAAAAAAAATAGGGCTTGGTTATTTTCTTGTCAAGGAACTTAAAACATTTGAATGAGAACCAGAGAATTTCACCTATTACAACTAATAAATAATTTGGGGTCTAAAGTCCACAAAGAACTCCCTGGCTGACTACAAAGGGATGCTGCTTTGAAGATGTAGCATATCCCATGGAAGAAACAGGGAGCTTAAGCTTGAGCAGCCTACAATGAATCAAATATTCTATTGGCTCTCAAAAATTCGCTATCCTGTGGCCATGGTCTGAATGTTTGTGTCGCCTCCTAAATTCATATGTTGAAATCCTAACTCCCAAAGATGAGGTGGGGCCTTTGGGAGGTGCTTAGGTCATGAGGGTGGAGCCCTCATAAATGGGATTAGTGCCCTTATAAAAGAGGCTCCAGAGAGATCCTTAGCCCCTTCCACCTTGTGAGGACACAACAAGAAGAATGCAGCCCAGAAGAGAACCCTCCCCTAACAATGCTGGCACCATGATCGTGGACTTCTAGCCTCCAGAACTGTGAGATATAAATTTAAAACTTTGTTTATAAGCTACCCAGTCTCTGATATTTTGCTGCAGCAGCCTGAACAGCCTAAGATAAAAAATGTATGAGTGTATTTGCTGCTCCAGGGAGGTGGAAGGCAGCATGGTTCAGGGGCCTTAGGAGCCAAGTAAACCACCCACCTGTAATGTAAATCCCAACTCTGCTGACTACTAACCACTAGGCTTTGGTGATGGAACTTAACACTTTAGGACATTGGTTCCCTCATCTGTACAATGGGCACAGTAGTAGTTACCCTTTTAAAATTATTGTAAAGATTGGAAATAATATAAATAAATTATGTGACACAGTAATTCTCTCAGTGGTAGCTACAATTATGATTATTTTAAGATACCTTTCACCAATTCTTAAAAGACTCTCCCTTAAATGTGAGACAGAAATTGAGTTTTTCCTCTTTCCCAGTGCTGGGTTTAGACATCACTTTCCTCCATACTCACAATTTCTCAAACTTTCAAATTCATAGAAAAAAAAATACAGAACAAATTTTTAAGTAGTGATGACTGTGCATGTGAGATACTTGTGCAACAACACATTTTCTGTGTGTGCTATACGTTACACTACATTGGGATGGAGGCAGGTAGAGGACATTTGTGGCAGGGTTTTTCTGCCTCATTTTGGTATGCAGCACACGTGAAAGAATACTAATGGTCATCAGGAACGACTACTGCATATATACTCTGTGTAAAAGAAAAATCCAATTGGTGTTACAGAGCTCCTGGTCTTAGAATCTCTGTCTGCTTCAGCTGATATATAGTGTAAATCTAAAGCTTATTTAAAAACCTGCCTGGGTAAGACAGATTTTAATTAATCTTCTCTTAGTTTTTATACTATATGGTACCTGAAAAATGCAAGATCAATCACCATCGCATTGTAATGTCGAGTTGTGAGACAGAAAGATAAATGAGCTATCAAGCTTAGCATTTTGATAGCTAAGTTAATTTAACTAGCTCCAGAACATACTCTAGATGGGTAGATAAAGTTGTGAGCTGAGGCACTGAATGTGATAACTGTGAGTGTGGTATGTTATTAAGAAAACAAGAATTTGCTAGTTGCTCTCTGTCCTTTATGGAAATTTAAATCCAGGATCAAAAAGGTGTAGCTGGGTGATGAGGTCATATTGCTAGTTCTGTCAGACCAATTAAGACAGCTTTATTAATTCAGACTTTTAATTGAGCACTGTGACAAGGTCCTAGCTGATCTGAAGTTTCCTTATGTAGTATGCATGAAGAAAAGCTTGGCCAAGCAAATTAAACTTAATTTATGCTTAAGGGTAGACCTTGAGTAGAATCTGTTTCCTTATGGGGCCTACCAGAATTTTTTAAAATCATAAACTGTACTTCAAATTGTGTTTTCTCAATTATTGGAACTTCGAACTGATTCTTGTCCTTGGAAGAAAGGATACCCTATGCCAGCGATATCCAATTATACAATGATGTTTCAAATAGCAAGAAGGATAAGAATAAAACTTCTAGCCTGGCTTCTCCAAACTACCAGTCTAAATTGTAACGAAACTTCAAACAAAAGAAAAATGCTTCAGAAGTATTCTGAGAAGTATTCAGATATGCTAATCACAGCTATTAAGGAATATCAACTTTGGAATGTCACATCTGTTCAAATAAGCAACACTAAATGGAGCAATTTTGAAAGGTTCTCCCTTCCTTAAAAGATAATGAAATGAAATTGCTATAAGGCAAAACCTCAACCTCTACCAAGCTCCACACTTACCCAGCCCCATTCTAAGCTACGCCAGACTTCTTTCAACTTCTTTTCATTCATTTGTTCATTCACTCTTTAATAAACATGTATTAAGCACCTACTACATACAGTCATCCCTAGGTATCTGTGGGGGCTTGGTTCCAGGACAGCTGCTACCTACTTCCCACAGATACCAACATCTGCAGATGCTCAAGTCCCTTATATAAATGGATGCATCCCTAGATATGGAGGGTCAACTGTATAGTTGCAATGTTAGTTATTAGCAAGTCACAATTCATGTCACCAAAAAGTCGCAGAGAAATGTGCAGTTCATTACAAAATGGTGTGTGTGATGCTTAGTTTTATGTGCCAACTTAACTGGGCCACAGGTGCCCAGATATCCGATTTAACATTCTGGGTGTGTTTATGAGAGTATTTCTGTATGAGATTAACATTTGAATTGGTAGTCTGAGTAAAGCAGATTGCCCTCCCCAATGTGGGGTGGGCCTCATCCAATTGGAGACCTGAATAGAACAAAAAAGAGCAATAAGGGAGAATTCTCTCTCTGTCTCTGACTGAGGGTATCTGTCTTCTGTTTTCAGGCTTGGACTAGGACTGGAATTTATACCTTTAGCTCTCTTGGGTCTCGAGCTTGCCTCCTGCAGGTCTTAGGACTTCTGAGCCTCCATAACCACATGAGCCAGTTCCTTATAATAAAAATATATACCACACACATTTTCTCTGGAGAACCCAGACTAATACAGTATGTAGATGAGAACTAGAACAACTGAGCCCGTTAGCTATACAATTACAAGCAAGATCATCTTGTGATTCACATAACACTCCCTTATTCGTCTACAACCTTCCCTCACTGACATCAACACTTGCCTTCAGGAATCGATTAATTCAAAGATTCACCCACTTCTGATATTCTACCCTAAGAACTTCTGACCCCAACTCATACGCAATAAAAAAATCACTTCCTTAATGTGCTGCCATTTCAAAGTTGCCTGTGTGGTATTCTCCTTTATGGCAGTAAGTCACTAAACCTCAGTTTTGCTTATATCATAATAGGTTTCTTCAGTTAAAGAGAGAACTTTATATGTTTCAGGGTAGAGATAATTGTTTTCACAAATGTATGAATGTTCAGAGCTCTAAGTCACTCTAGAAGCATTCTAATCTAACTCTCAAAATTTACTATCCTGTATAAAGGTAAGATGATCACTCAAAGTCATCCAGCCAGTTGGCTACTTTGCCAGATGAGAACCCATATCTTGAGATTCCAAAAACAGGCCCCCTTGCTTTCATATCAAGTGTACTTAGAAAAATGCTAAAAAGATGTTCAGCTTTAAACCAATCTCTGATTCATTAAACAAGTCTTTCTAGTTGCACTTTTACAAATAAAATGTTATTGTTTTCCAAAACTTCCACCAGGTGAAGTGTTAACTAATTCACACACACACACACACACACACACACACACCACACACATTCTATCTTAGCAGGAAGTGGAAGGATAGAACCCCTGCATTTGACATATATGTGTGTGTATGTGTATGTGTGTCACTATGATCATAAATTTGCATAAAGGTTTTATAAGCACAGATATTCATATAACGTTGTTCAGTTTTGGTTTTACTAATATTCAGCAAATAAAAGCTTCAACTCCTAGTTTTAAATCTAAAATCTAAGCCTAAAGAATAGTCATCTTGCTGGGAGGTAGAAGTGGATAACGGTTAAGAACATGGACTTCAATATTAGCTACACTCAAGTTCAAACCCCAGCTCTGCTACTTGAAAGAGAATTCTTAAGGCTCTCTTTGTAACCATAATCTCTTAATAAGTGTAGAATGACGAAAAATAAAAGAAGACGGCCTCTTATGTTAGGATAGTCTCTCCAGGATTGAGGGCAGGGAGCAGGTAGCAGATACTGCTGGAAGTAAAATCATAGTGACTATATTTAGATCTGATATATTTTAATATCATTAATAAAATATACCTCTGTATTATTCAGCAAGACCTACCTAAAAGAATATTTTTATTCCTAAGGGCTAACAAACCCTTAAAATCAAAATCCTGTTTCTAGCAAAAAGATAAAACAGTTGAACAAATAATTGTTGCCCCTATTCCTTCTACTGCATCTTGGCAGGAAATAACAATGCCAGCAAGCAGCTCTTGCTTCCTTGTAACAGCCTTGCAGGAGATGGACCAATCAGGGTCTGCTCTGGTGTGATAGACAGGAGCTGGTGGGACGGGGTATGCAGTGCGCTGATTACTGTGACTGGTCTGAACCGGATCACAGACAGGATTACCCTTATACATTTCCACGGTTCAGGCAACTCCTAAGACCAAACAGTAAGCCTTGATTCTCCCAGAAAATATGAAAGCATTAGAGCCAAAGCATAGTTCAAACATAGCCATAAATATCACATCTGACTCAAGCTACCTCTGTCCCCAAGAGAAAAAAAAAGTCCCAGATATTAAAAGTATCCTGTCCTCAGAAGAATGGAAGAGATGAATAGTTGGTACCACTTCCAAAATTGTTCACAGTATTCAGAGAAGAGCCCTCTTTTCTTTTTTTTTTTTTCTTTTAGTGGTGGAGTGAACTAATTACAGAATTCATTTAGCATTACCATTTCCTAACTCTGGACTGAGAGGATGCATATGTGTGTGCGTGCATGAGCGCACTTGTGTGCATTTTGGGGAGGGGTGTTTATTTTTAGTACCCCATTCTGGGGTTCTCTGATGCAGTGTGGGTGTTCAAACATGGTACCTTCTCAAGTGTAGTTCTTTCAAATAGAGCCAATGCTGGAAAAAAAAAACAAAACATACCTCTATAACATACCTTGAGTATGTTATAGAGCCTCTTTGAGCCTCAGTTTCCTAATCCCTATACTAGGGAAGAAAAATTAAATTAAATAATGAATAAAACATGCTGGGACTTCCCTGGTGGCTAAGAATCCGCAGGGGACACGGGTTCGAGCCCTGGTCTGGGAAGATCCCACATGCCGCGGAGCGGCTAAGCCCGTGCGCCACAACTACTGAGCCTGCGCGTCTGGAGCCTGTGAGCCACAGCTACTGAAGCCCACGCACCTAGAGCCAGTGCTCTGCAACAAGAGAAGCCACCGCAGTGAGAAACCCATGCACCGCAACGAAGAGTAGCCCCTGCTCGTCGCAACTAGAGAAAGCCCGCACGCAGCAACGAAGATCCAAGGCAGCCAAAAGTAAATAAATTAATTAATTTTAAAAAACATGCTTAACACAGGGTCTAACAGATAGTATGCGTTTAATAAGTTGTAATCGTTACTTATTTTATTCCCCCAAAGGCTTTTGTTTTATGAAAAACATACCCATTTTACAAATTATATAATACTGTCACCAAGGATGATTTAAACCAGGTTTTATAATCAGAATTCCAAATTTAAACTTGAACAATGAAAAAGATGAGATGAATAAATGAAGCAGTATTTACCCTTCTTTTACCCTGTTGTACAGTTATAAAAACCTTTGTACTTTTAATTATTTGTATGTAATTGGATATTGTTAATTTCAAATGACTTTTATTTATTCATTAAGGTAGTCTGTTATCCTGCCTGACTTTGTTAGTGATTAATTAATTGCAACTACATTGGGGGAAAACAAAAGTTCACCTTACAGGCATGTCAAGATCATCCCCAGTTCCAACCTACTTTCTGTACATCTGATTCTCCAGGACAGTGTTCCCTGCTCCTTCAGACAGAGGATAACGGACTAAACCCAAGAAGCACTGGGTCTTCAGCCTTTGACATCCTATTCCCCACTACTCACACCCTAGGCCCAGCCTTCAAAACCCAATATACCGAGTAGAGTGACAGGTGAGTTACAGGACCCAGTCGTGACCTCTGTGTCTACTCCTTCCTACCTTAATGATATTCAATAATTGTAGATGTTCATGATCAGACTGGCCTGCCCTGCTTTTACTCATAAAATGGATCCTCAATAGAGACATTTTACTCTCCATCTACTCAGAACTAAACCCTCCCTCCCCTGATGATTGGACTCATCAGGAACTCTGTGAAGCTAGGCCTCTCTCTGCTCCAGGTACCCCCCAGGGAGAAAATGTTCAAAATCACTTTGCCCAGACTGTTGAGGAAAATGCCATTCAAATGCCTAATCAAAAGCACAATAAGCACCAAGCTACCTTATAACTTTCATGCTGTTGTGGGAAAAAAGTTAGATTAGTTTGACAAGATTTGTTCTTTTAAGAGTCATTTTGATTTTCCCCCACTACTCTGTAATCCCTCTCAGACTTTGAAAATTAATCCTCCTATTATTCTTGTATTTCTAGATATGAATTTTATGCTGTCTGGTTTATGGCATCTGGTATCATGGGCCTCTCGGCAAGCCTCTCAGAGTTTTCAGAAGGTTTTGTTTCAGTTAATTCCTTAAGCATCGCAGGATTCAAGTCACTGTGTCTTGTAATTTATTTTATTAATCCTAAGTGTACCTTAAAAGAAAAGAATAGAAATTAATGAATATAAATTAGCATTTCTGAGTACAAAAGATACCTTCAAGGGCACTCTCATTTCTTGAAAGTGACTTTGCATTGTATAGTAATTAGTACTGGAGCAGAGAAACAACAGAATGGCCTAGATTCCCTCAGAAATGGATGGTGTCTCTTTTTACCATCTGTAGATGGGGCCAAATTAACCACAGATTGTAGAGGTTTGAAGCCAAAGATGCAATCTGGATGTTAGAAATTGGTGCTGGCCGTAAGCAAGAGCTGACGAGCATCCCTACAAGGCAAACCATAGCTGAACTCCAAACACCCCTCTCCAACTTTGGTGCTCCCACGTCAGTCTAAATCATGATCACCTTTCACCTGAACCATTACAACAGTCTCCCAACTAGTCTCTCGGCTTCAACTCTCAGTCCTTACCATAAACCGTACCACCACACGAATAGTATCATGTTACTCCCCTGCTTAAAAATTTTTGAAGGCGTCTCATTACAACCAGAAAAAAAATACAAGTTCTTTACATAGTGTGTAAGGCTATGTATAAGGATCTGCCCCACGCCTATTCCAACCTCCCCTAGTACATAGGTTCTGCTAATGCAACACATGGATTCCTAAAACGTGCTATAGAATAAAAAGCATGCAATGAAAGCCATAGAGTTTATGGAAAACATGGGGATAGGGTCACAACACTCAAAAATGTCATCAGTGGTACATTAAATAAAGGTAAGAACTTAATAAAAATGGTGGCACAGTTTTCATTACACATTTTAAATGGTTAAGAAATACATATATATTACAATAAATATTGCACTTCACCCTAGAAAGACTAGAAGTTTGCTTGTAGAAGAGGGTGCCAGAAGAGTGGCAGCTTGTGAATTATTAAGTGGTAGAAGGAGCGTTACCTGACATCTGAGGAAAGGTTATAATACCAGATGGATGGAAGGGTGTGACTCATACACACATGGTGAATTCAGGCAGCTGGTAACTGTCCGAGGTATATGCATATGTGTGTTTAGTATATTCCTACACTGCTTGGTTCAGCTGGGTGCAGTTTTCTGCTTTCACCTCGTGTGCCTCTCAGGCAAAACCACACATAAGCAAATGTAAAATCCACGTAAAGATCAAATTGTTCCCTATCAATCATGTTGAAAGAAATCTGCATTTTGAAAGCAAGCATCACAGCAGAGCTTACTAACCCTCCTGGCGTATCATCACACACCATCCACCCTGCCCTGCCTGAGCATCTCCAACAGCCCAAGTTCTTCCCCTTTGCATTTGCTATTCTTTCTGTTTGGATTGCTCTTCCCCACATTCATCCCGTGATTGACTTCATCTCATCCGTCAAGCCTCAGTTTCAATGCCGCCTATTCCAAAAGCCCTATGCTGAAATCATCCTCTCTAATGTAGCCCTCCACTCTCATTACTCTCCATTGCAGAACCCTTTTTTAAAAATTTCTTTAGAGTTTCTATTACAAGAGGCAAATAATTAATTTCTTTGTCTTTGTTATTATCTCTCTTCCACTAGAAAGTAAGTTTCATGAGATCAGGATCCATGTCTCTTGACATTTTTTAATGTCCTGGCCCTGGCAGGTACAGTGCTCAGCACAAACACAAAAGGAAGGCATGCGATATACATCTCTTGAAGGAATAAAAGAAGGAAGGAATGATTATATCTAGGCGAACACCAAATATAACCAGCAGGCTCTAACAGAATGGCCTTATTAATGCTGTTATGATACTTACTCTGTTAAACCCCTTACAGTTTAGCTCTTGTTCAGATTTAATGCTCTCATTAAAAAGAGCTTGAAGGGAAACAGTACAAAATTAAATTTAAAAAAAGAATATATGAGTCTTCAAAGAAAAGAGTATTAAACTCACACAACGCAAAAATAACAACAGAAGAAAAAACAAGACTGTCAAAACAGATAATTCATTCATGCTCTTTAAAGAAATGGACTCTAATACCAATGATGGTAAAAGAAAAGGCTCCTATTTGGCAAGTGACTAAACAGAGATTAAGGATTTGGTGAGGCTCTTATTACAACTCTGTGCCTAGTTTTGATATCCATCTTTTAAGAGGAATCTGGAGAAACTGTGAAGGATCTACAAAGAATCATGTTAACGGGATTAAAGAGTCACTATCAAGACAAGCGACAAGCTACTTAGAGCCTTTACTTTCCACCTCCTGCATCATAAAAAAGAAAGTGTGACTAAAATGTCTGAATATCCCTTCCTTCTTCTGTCTATAGCAATAAAACGCTCAAGTTTTAGCAGGGGATGTGGCCAGAATAACCGTAGCTTTATTTTATCCCTTGTAGCTATGTCTGATGTGTGACCATCAGGCTAAATTCCAACTAATGGGATATAAATAGCTAATTTGAGCTAATGGCATGGCAGCTTCCATAAACCTTCCTTAAGAGAAAGCTATGTCTTCCCATTGCCTCATTATTATTCATTTTTTCATCTTAGAATGCAGCTAGGGCTTCCCTGGTGGCGCAGTGGTTGAGAGTCTGCCTGCCAATGCAGGGGACACGGGTTTGAGCCCTGGTCTGGGAGGATCCCACATGCCGCGGAGCAACTGGGCCCGTGAGCCACAATTACTGAGCCTGCGCGTCTGGAGCCTGTGCTCCGCAACAAGAGAGGCTGCGATAGTGAGAGGCCTGCGCACCGTGATGAAGAGTGGCCCCCGCTTGCTGCAACTGGAGAAAGCCCTCACACAGAAACTAAGACCCAACACAGCCATAAAAATAAATTAAAAAATAATAATAATAAATTTAAGAATCCCTTCTACTAAAAAAAAAAGAGTAAATTTATAAAAAAAAAAAAAAAAGAATGCAGCTATAACAGCTGGAGCTCAGGTGCCATGTTGGATCATGGGGTGACCTTGAAAATACAGGTCATGGTCAATGAAGCAATAAGATAGAAAGAGCCTGGGTCTCTGTAGACTTTGTGGAACAGGGCCACACAGCATGAACTGTCTCATTGTAAGACTTTGACATGAGAGGGAAGATATCTATCTGGTTTAAGTGAATTTTATTTTAGATTCTAACTTCAATAAGTCACAGAGGTAAATGTGCCCCCAATTTTTTTCTACTGATTAGTTAAAACGCTAAGTCTTAGTGGGTGCTTTTAGTAAAGAAAGTCAAGCTACCTGGGCACAGCAGAGCGAGAGTGAGAAGCTGAACTGCTCTGCCGAATCAGGGTTAGGAATTTGGGGATTTATATGGGACCCTCTCAGGGAAAACAGTGGAGACATGAAGAGAGATGAGAGAAGCTCCTGTAATTGAAAGCAAGGCCCTAAAAAGTTCTCTGAAATAGGGATTTCTACAACAACATTTACTATAAAGTTGTCCTCCTCTGCTATCAATAACTGTCCTCCACTTTCCCCAAACTTTCAGTAAAAGTTGTTTGTGCTTAATAACCTTGCGTGCATGGTGTTTGGATAGATGAAATAAGAGGGAAGGTGGGGCTAGGTAGCTGAGGGTAACAGTTTCAGGTTCTGAGAGCTAAGGTTACTGCC
The DNA here is from genome assembly GCF_949987535.1 of Balaenoptera acutorostrata. Lineage (NCBI taxonomy): Eukaryota > Metazoa > Chordata > Mammalia > Artiodactyla > Balaenopteridae > Balaenoptera > Balaenoptera acutorostrata. Next base: position 86,370,217 of record NC_080067.1, on the reverse strand, counting down.
AGCAAAATTTCAAAGCATCTCTCAGTGTAGAAAGAGTTAGAAGAGAATAAATGTCCCCTACCTAATGAACACACACACACACACATTTCTGCCAAGGGCTTGATGGACCTCCGCAGAGAATGGAGTTCAATATTGAAGTAAAGAGGTTACCAGAGCCTGGAAGGCTTGGAAACATCCAGGCTGAAGACTTTTTTTTTTTAATCAGTCATAAATTTTATACACAACATTGTATACATGTCAATCCCAGTCGCCCAATTCAGCACACCACCATCCCCACCCCACCACGGTTTTCCCCCTTGGTGTCCATACGTTTGTTCTCTACATCTGTGTCTCAACTTCTGCCCTGCAAACCGGTTCATCTGTACCATTTTTCTAGGTTCTACATACATGCATTAATATACAATATTTGTTTTTCTCTTTCTGACTTACTTCACTCTGTATGACAGTCTCTAGATCCATCCACATCTCAACAAATGACTCAATTTCTTTCCTTTTTATGGCTGAGTAATATTCCATTGTATATATGTACCACATCTTCTTTATCCATTCGTCTGTTGATGGGCATTTAGGTTGCTTCCATGACCTGGCTATTGTAAACAGTGCTGCAATGAACATTGGGGTGCATGTGTCTTTTTGAATTATGGTTTTCTTTGGGTATATGCCCAGTAGTGGGATTGCTGGATCATATGGTAATTCTGTTTTTAGTTTTTTAAGAAACCTCCATACTGTTCTCCATAGTGTCTGTATCAATTTACATTCCCACCAACAGTGCAAGAGGGTTCCCTTTTCTCCACACCCTCTCCAGCATTTGTTGTTTGTAGATTTTCTGATGATGCCCATTCTAACTGGTGTGAGGTGATACCTCATTGTAGTTTTGATTTGCATTTCTCTAATAATTAGTGATGTTGAGCATCTTTTCATGTGCTTTTTGGCCATCTGTATGTCTTCTTTGGAGACAGGCTGAAGACTTTTGAGCTACATAACAATATGAAATGGCCTCTTCCTGGTCTGCATAGTGACTTATCTATCCTTCACAACTGTGCCCTAATGTCACCTTTATAGAGAGACCTTCCCTAATCCGCCAGGATAGGATTTATCGGTCCCTTGTCCATACAGATACAGGGTATCTGAGACATTTCTCTTCTGAGATATTTCTCTTCTGTTGCATATTGCCCTTGATGAGCTATTTGAGACCATAATATCTTATATTTGTCTTATCTGAAGTGCCTAGCGCATAGTTAATACCCAAAAAAGCTTTAAAGAATTGAAATGAATCATGAGTTTTATGATAAAACAACCAGCATGGTAGAAAGCTTAAAGGCAATCTTCATAAATCTTTATTTTGCGAATAAAGAAACGAACAACTAGAGAGACTTAACTGAATTTCCGAAAGTCACGCAGCTAGGAACAGGCAGAACGAGGACTAGGACGCAGTCCTCTAGTTCCCCAATCACCCACTGCTGCCATCACATTATGTTCACTGACACTAGGGCAAAATACCTCAGGAAAACCTGGGAAAATATACGGATATTTGAGATCACTCCCAAATCGGGTACTATTTTGTTGTATGCCAAATGACGCTGCTTCTATTTGCTTCAACTTTTAGGAAAGGAAAGCATGAGATTTGTGCTTCCTCTTTCCAGAGTTCCCTGTAAGTAAGTGCTGCATATGAATAATGAAGAGACAGATTCATCAATGTACAGGTAAGTGCATAGATGCATCAGCCCTCCTGGGGCTCAAAAGTTGCAGCGAAAAGTACACATTTCAAACTCAATATTGTTATATGGACCTGACAAAAAACAAAAAATAAGGGGAAAATGGAAGAATTTGAATAAAAAAATCAGGCAGTGTGGCACACACATTCGTATTATGTTCAGCACCATGCACAGAAGCACACTAGAGCAGTTCTCTCAGCTCTTCATTTTCACCACAACATCTTATTTTATCTCCCTTATTTTTTTCTCCTTTCCTGAATCCACTCAAGCATTTATTGCTTCTTGGTACTCTAGTGTGCTTCTTCTGTGCTTTTACTCTCTCCTTCCTTTCAAAGATAAACACCTCACACCTGGGAAACAGATCCCTCTAATTAGTACTAAAGCCAAAGTTTATGCCTGCCTTTGATGTTTTCTAGGATGCATTTTGGTGAATAATGATATGCTCAATTCAGAACCATTCAACACTTAATCAAAAGTCAGTTTAGCAAAGATATTCTAGCAGTCACCCATCATCATACCCTAGGACTAAGCCTGCTTGTTAAGGGTAGTGAAAGAACTGTATTCTGAAATTAGAAAGTCTCTCTTTCACAAATCACACTTCTCTGAGCTGATGTTATGGAGAAATGGAGACCCCAATTTTATAAAATCTGAATAAACTTTTAAACCTTGAATAAGAATCAAAGTTGAGGATAGAGGGGAGTGACATCAGTAAGATGATGGAATGAGAGTTTTCTACCATCATGCCGCCACGGAACATAGACCTTGACAACCACCCACAGACAAGAGTACCTTTGTGGGAGTCCAAGAGTCAGCAGAGAAGTTTCAGCACATCATTGGAGAAAATTATGAGAACAGAGGCATTGAAAAGGATAAGAAGAACAGTTTCACTTCATCCATGTCACTCCTACCCCAAGGTGGCACAGCTCAGTGCCAAGAGAGAGCCCCCAAGTCTGTGATTTCTCCCACAGGGGAAAGTGAGAGCACAGTGAATGATGCCAACTTCCCCAGTCATGCAAGATGGTGCCCAACAGGTCCACTTCCTTCTCAACCCACCAAGAATATGGAGGTGATCAGCACAGTTGAAGAGTTGGAAGAGACTGGGAGCATAGCAACCAGGGCTCAGAACTCATCAAAGGCTTCAGGTCTTACTCACTGTTTTGTAGACTCTATCAGGAAGCCTGCCATGGGACACCTGAGATGCCTTGCCTGCAGACTACCCGAACTGGCCCACAGGCGCACCCAATGCTCAGCACACCCTACCCTACCACCCTCCTCCCTGTGGCTGACTCCCCGTGTGCACCCCCATGAACTGCAACTGCAAGGATTTGCAGGCAGCTCATAAACACATGCAAAAATCCAGCCTAACTGTGGGTCTGGGAGAATGCACACAAACTTGAACAATTCAGGACATTGCCCTAAGGAAATTAAATGGGAGGATCTGAGCACTCAGTCTGGGTTTGCAAGATCAACAGAAGGCATAATCTTAAGAACTCCTCCCACAAGAGGGAACAAGAGGTATGGAATGCTGCATCCACAGAAAAGGTCTGAGAGAGCCTTAGAATCCGTATCCAGGCTTACTGGTAAAGGCATTTCTCTACCAAAGTCAGTAAAGACAGGAGAAGATGACTGCTTCTTCAAATGCAAATATAGCAACACAAGACAAAGAAACACGAAAAATCAAGGAAACATGACAATACCAAAAGAACAAAATAATTTTCTAGTAACCAACCCCGAAGAAATGGAGATCTACAAACTGCCTGACAAAGAATTTAAAATAATTGTTTTAAGATAGCTCAGAGTCAATAAGAAAAAACATTAAAAATATGAGCTTGCTAAAGAATATTAACAATGACCGTGGTGTTATGACCATATTATGATTGACAAAGTACCAACAGATAAAGGAGAATGACACATGATGAAAAAAATTTGCCATAATTTTGCTCATATCCTCACAAGCCTCAATATTGGAAGTCAGTGTGTTCCCCACAATTATCAAGTGAAAATTATAAATAAAACAAACATGATTATATATATTTTTTAAAAAGATAGCTCAGAAAGCTACAAGAGAACACAGACAACTCAGTGAAAACAGGAAAACAATACATGAATAAAACTAGAAGTTAAACAAAGGGATAGAAATCATTGAAAACAAAAAAGAGAAATTCTAGAGCTTATGAATACAGTGAATGAAATGAAAAATGCAATAGAGCATCAACACCAGACTTGATCAAGCAGACGAAGACTCTCTCAACTCAAAGACAATTTATTTGGAATTACCCACAGGAGAAAAAAGAAAAAAGAATGAAAGAGTGAAGAAGGCTACAGGGTTTATGAGACATCATGAAAACATCTACTATACACATTATAACCTGCCCTCTTGGCACAGTGGGCAGTGCATCAGTCTCATACTATACATATTATGGGACTCCTAGAGGAGAAGAGAAAGGGACAGAAAGCTTATTTAAAGTGAAAATGGCTGAAAACTTCTCAAATCTGGGGGAGATATGAATATTCAGGTATATGAAGCTCAAAAGTCCCCAAACAGATTCAACCCAAAAAAAAGACTTCACCGAGACACATTATAATCAAACTGTCATAAATCAAAGACAAAGAGCAAATTTTGAAAGCAGCAAGAGAAAAGAGAATCATCACTTACAGGGACTCCCCATAAGGCTTCAGGCAGATTTCTTAGCAGAAACCTTGCAAGTCAAGAGAGAGTACGATGATATATTCAAAATACTGAAAGAAAAATAACTGGCAACCAAGAATAATTTACCCTGCAAAGCTATTCTTACAAATGAAGGAGACAGAAAGACTTTCCCAGATAAACAAAAGCTGAGAGAATTCATCAACACTAGAACTGCCTTACAAGAAATGCTAAAGGGAGTTATTCAAGTTGAAATGAAAAAATGCTAATTAATAACATGAAAACTTATGAAAGTATAAAACTCATTGGTAAAGATTAACATATAGTCAAATTCTGAATACTCTGATACATAAGGGTGGTATGTAAATTACTTGTAACTCTAAAATAAAAGTTAAAAGACAAAAGTATTAAAAATAATTATCTACAATAATTATTGTTAATGGCAATACAACATAAAAAGATGTAAACTGTGACATTAAAACATAAAATGTGGGGAAAGAAAGTAAAAGGGTACAGGTTTTGTATGTGATTGAAGTTAAGCTGCTATCAGTTTAAAATAGACTGTTATAAATATAAGATGTTTTACGTAAGCCTCACGGTAACCACAAAGGAAAAATCTACAGTAGATACACAAAAGATAAAGAGAAAGGAATCAAAGCATAACACTATAGTTATCAAATCACAAAGGAAGACAGCAAGAAAGGAAGAAAAGAACAAAAGCACTACAAAATAGCCAGAAAACATTAACAAAATGTCAATACTAAGTCCTTATCTACCAATAATTACTTTAAATGAAAATAGATTAAATTCTGCAATCAAAAGACATAGAGTGGCTGAATGGATAAAAAAACAATATCCAACAATATATCGCCTACAAGAGACTCACTTCAGCTTCAAGGACACACATAGGCTGAAAGTGAAGGTATGGAAAAAAGATATTCCATTTAAATGGAAAGCAAAAGAGAGCAGGGGTAGCTATACTTATATCAAGACAAATAGACTTTAAGTGAAAAACTGTAACAAGAGACAATGAAGGTCATTATATAATGATCAAGTGGTCAATTCATCAAGAGGATATAAAAGTTGTAAATATATATGCACTCAATATAAGAGCATCTAAATATATAAAGCAAATATTAACAGATCGGAAAGGAGAAATAGGTAGTAATACAATAATAGTAGAGGACTTAAATGCCCCACTTCCAACTATGAATAGATTATCCAGATAGCATTTGAACTTCGTTGTATGCCCAAATGGACCGATTGACATATGCAGATCATCATACAACAGCAGCAGAATACACATTCTTCTCACCTGCATATGGAACATTCTCCAGGATAAATCATATGTTAGGCTACAAAACATGTCCTAAAAAATTTAAGAAGACTGAAATGATATCAAGCATCTTTTCTGACCACAATTATATGAAACTAGGCATCAATAAGAGGAGGAAAACTGGAAAATTATCAAATATGTGGATATTGAACAACATGTTACTGAATAACTGATGAGTCAAAGAAGAAACAAAAAGGTAAATTTAAAAATATCTTCAGACAATTGAAAACAAAAAACCACATACCAAAACTTTTGGGACACAGTAAAAGCAGTTCTACGAGGGAATTTTGTAGAGATAAATGCCTACATTAAGAAAGAAGAAAGTTCTCAAATAAATAATCTAACTTTTCACCTCAAGGAACTAGAAAAAGAACAAACTAAGCCCAAAGTTATTTCAAGGAATGAAATAATGAAGATCAGAACAGAAATAAATGAAAGACTAGGAAGATGATAGAAAAGATCAACAAAAGAGTTTGTTTTTTGAAAAGATAAATAAAAAATGATCAAATTTTAGTTAGACTAAGAAAAAAAGACAGAAGACTCAAATAAAATCAGAAATGAAAGAAGAAACATTACAACCGATACTACACAAATACAAAAGATCATGAGAATTACTATGAACAATTACATGCCAATGGGCTGGATAACCTAAAACAAATGGATAAATTCCTACAAATATACAACCTACCAAGACTACATCATAAAGAAATAAAAATCCAAAAAGACCAGTAATGAGTAAGGATATGGAATCAGTAATCAAAAACCTCCCAACAAAGAAAAGCCTAGGGTCCAATTGCTTCACTGGTGAATTCTACCAAACATTAAAGAATTAACACCAATTCTTCTCAAACTCCTCCAAAAAACTGAAGCGGAGGAAACATTTCCAAACTCATTTTACAAGGCCAGGATTATTTTGATACCAAAGCCACATTAAGGACATAACAAGAAAAGAAAACTACAGGGCAATATCCTTGATGAACACTGATGAAAAAATTCTCAACAAAATACTAGCAAACCACATTCAACAGCACCTTAAAGGTTCATAAACCATGATCAAATGGGGCTTATCCCTGGGATGCAAAAATGGTTCAACATCCACAAATCAATCAATGTGATATATCATGTTAAGAAAATGAAGGATAAAAATTACATGATCATCTCAATAGATGTAGAAAAAGCATTTGACAAAACTCAATATGCTTTCAAGATAAAAACTCTCAACACATTAGGTATAGAACCAATTTCCCTCGACACAATAAAGGCCATATATGGCAAGGTCACTGCTAATGTCATACTTAACAGTGAAAAGCTGAAAGCTGTTTCTCTAAGATCAGAAATAAAAAAGTATACCTACTCTTGCCACCTCTATTCAACATAGTAATAGAAGTCCTATCCTGAGAAATAAAGCAAGAAAAAGAAATAAAATGCATTCAAATTGGAAAGGAAGCAGTAAAATTGTCTGTTTGCAGATGACATGGTCTTATATATATAGAAAACCCTAAAGATGTTACTAAAAAAAACCTGTTAGAACTAATAAACAATTTCAGTAAGGTTGCAGGATACAAAATCAGCACTAAAAAAGCAGTTGCCTTTCTATACCCTAATAAAGAACTATTCAAAAAATAAATTAAGGAAACAATCCCATTTACAGTAGCATCAAAAGGAACACAATACTTAAGAAAAATTTAACCAAAGAAGTGAAAGAGCTATGCACTGAAAACTATAAGACAATGATGAAAGAAACTGAAGAGAACACAAATAAATGGAAAGATATTCCATGTTTATGGATTAGAAGAATTAACATTGCTAAAATGTTCATATTACCCAAAGCAATCTACAGATTCATTGTAATCTGTATCAAAATTCCAATGGCATTTTTCACAGATTTTTAAGAAACAATCCTAAAATTCATATTGAAGCACAAAAATACTGGATAGCTAAAGCAATCTTGAGCAAGAAGAGCAAAGTTTGAGCCATCAAACTTCCTGATTTTAAATTGTATTACAGTGCTATAGTAATCAAATCAGTAAGGTACTGATAAAAACAGACACAGACCAGTGGAACAGAATAGAGAGCCCAGAAATAAACCCACACATATACAGTCAACTAATCTTTGACAAAGGAACCAAGAACACACAAGGGGGAAAGGACAGTATATTCAATAAGTGGTGTTGGGAAAATTGTATAGCCAGTTGTGAAATAATGAAATTGGACCGTATACTACACCATATACAAAAATCAACTCACAATGGATTAAAGACAAATGTAAGCCCTGAAATCATAAAACTCCTAGAAAAAAACAACAGGGGAAAAGCTCCTTGACATTGATCTTGGAAATGATTTTTTGGATTAAAAGCACAGGCAACAAAAGCAAAAATAACCAAGTAAGATATGTCAAGTTAAAAGGTTTCTGCATGGCAAAGGAAATCAGAAAAATTGAAAAGGCAACCTAAAGAATGGAAGAAAATATTTGCAAGCCATATTATCACATAAGGGGTTAATATCCAAAATATATGAGAAACTCATACAACTCAATAGTAAAAGAAACAAATAATCCAATTAAAAACTGGGTAAAGGACCTGAATAGACATTTTTTCAATAAGACATATGAATGGCCAATAGATATAGGAAAAGATGCTTGACATCAATAATCACTGAGAAAATGAAAGTCAAAATCTTAATGAGATATCACCTCACACCTGTTAGGATGGCCATTATCAAAAAGTAAAAAGATTTTAAGTGTTGGCAAAGATGTGGAAAAGGGAACGCATTTGCGCTGTTGGTGGGAGAGGCATATGGAAAACAATATGGAGGCTCCTCAAAAAAATTAAAAATAGAACTACCATATGTTTCAGCAGTTCCACTTCTGGGAATAAATCTGAAGGAAAAAGAAAACCACTATGTTGAAGAGGTATCTGCACTGCCATGTTCACTGCAGGATTATTCACAGAAGCTAAGATATGAAAGCAAGCTAACTTCCCACCAATGGATGAATGGATAAAGAATGGAGAGATATATATCACATTTTCTTTATACACACACATACATTTACACATACACACATACAATGTGTGTGTATATACAATTTTTATTTGTCAGTTGTACCTCAATAAAGCTGTGGAGGGCGGGCTGAGAATAGAAAGATCTGAGAAACAGTAGCTGTTAATATTTGCTAAGTGACCATGTTTCTCCTTTGAGTTTTGAATTCACTTGAGACGTATTCCTATTAGACATTATTACTTAGTGCCCTAAGTGTAACCTAGCATAGTGAGCATCAAAAGGTTAAATAGTAAGAATATTGAGAAGCTTAAGCAGGGAGAAAGTTCATACAGGAAGCAATATGGTATCCATGACTCCGATCATTGAAGAAATTCTTCCATAGGTTAAAGTCAACCTAGAAAAATTTTAATCAAAAAAAAAAAAAAAAAGAGGAAAAATTCCCTACCTCAGTACTATGGTTCTGTGTGGCAAAATACAGAAAGTCTTCAGATAAAGAAGAAAATTGCAACACCACACAGATAAAGAAGAAAGACATCTGGAGAAATAATTACATTTCTACTTTCTACAGTGTTTTGGGCAGTCTTTGGAGGCAAGAAGAAAACTGGTGCAGAGAAATTCTACACAAATAAAAACAGAGCTAACTAGGGCTATAGGAAGAGTTGGAAAAGAGTCTACTCAAAATATGAACTGCAACTTGGAGCTATAACAACGAAAATATTAGTGTTCTACACAACTAGTATTCTCTTTAATGACTACTCAAGTGGTCAGGTAGCTACTGAACAAAAACAGCAGAGGCTATAGAATAAGGGGATTAAAAACCAGGAACAAACCAAAATTTATTAAACCCATGACAGAAATAATTCTTAGCTCATGCGGTAAGGGGTCCCCCATTTCCTTGGTGCAGAAGCTTTGGAAAATTCATATTGTCCTATGACGTGTACATGTAATGAAACTTTGTCTCATGTGTATATTAGTCGAGACAGGCTGTTATGCTACAATAACAGATTATTCCAACATCTCTCAACAAGGGTGAATTTCTTGTTCACACGATCCATCAGAGCGGCTACTGCTCCCAGCCTCAGGCTGATCAGAGTCACCTCCATCTGGAACATTGCTGGTAGTCATGTGAGTCAGAAAAACAATGTGGCAAGCCTCCCTCTACCTCATGAAGCTTCTGCCCAGAACTGACATGCATCGCTCATTGTGATGGCCCAGGGAAGTCAAATGGCCCTGCCTGAGTTCAACAGGGTAAGAAATATAACCCTCCCCTGCCCTCCCCAGGCAGGGTCCCTGATTATGAGCCCTACAATCCACCACGGTATGCTCAAGATAACTGTATATAGTAAATTATATAATTCTGACTCTATGGTGCCAAAGTTTTTCTGCTCTAAAATTATCTTTACAAAATCTCAAATCAAGGAGCTCCAGGCATTATTATAACTAGCCATCTGAATTGTGTAGATCCTACTGGTAGCTACCATCAGTATTACGGTCAGCAGTTTCCCTTACATAAGGATGTCTTAAATTTTAACTCTGGCTATAGTCATGATTTTTAAGCCTTCAGGTTGTCTGCTAAGGTCCTTAATGGGGAGGAGCAGTAAGTTGACAGGGCTTTTTCTTGTATGTGCATTCTAAAAGCTAACACCATATTTAAGTAAGAGTTTGAATGAGGTTGAGTTGTAAATCTGCACGTATGAATTTTACATATTTTTCATTTCATACCAAGGAACCAGATCTTCAGACACTACTCTGCAACAAAATCTTTAATAAGGACAAAGGTCTCCTTAACTCCAGTACTTAACTTTAAAATAGAAAGCATAGATTTGATGGCAGAAACGTCGGTCAGGAATTTGCTAATTATTTTTCCATGATGTGAGCTTTAATTTGATTGGTAAAGATAATGAAATCTATGTCACTGAAGTAATTAATCTAATTGAAAATATCCATGTACATGTATCCCATCTTCCTACTACAAAGGATTCAGTGTGCTGTGGATCTCTTTACCCACCACTGAGAGGGGGCAACAGCCCTCAGACAAGTATTTCTGGTAATGACTTCAAGTTAAAGTTCTCAAAAACAGCATTTATCCTGTCCTTTTAGCATGATACTGCCTGGAGGCAACAGAGAGAATGAAAAGTTCTCTTAATGTCCCTTTCATTCTTGTGGTTCTTTTTTTTTTTTTTTATAAATTCTTTACCTTTCCTATTACTCAGTGAAGTCCCTTCTCCTCAGCCACTTTATTTGTTTTTTATAATAAGTGGTCCTTCTGATAATAAGGACACCTAGGAGTTCCAGAACTGAGACTTGCCTCTCAGTACCAGCACCTCAGGAATCAGTCTAGAACACCACACAATTCTGATAAATTCTAAGGTGCAATAACAGATCATATTCTCCTCCCATAGGTGTTGACTAAGGAGAGGGTAGATAAGAGAGTTGGCTGATTGACCAGCTGATTAAAGGAGGAGATAAGCTGGTATGGGCGACCTGAGAATCCTCCCAATGGCAATGTCAAACCCAGGTCATGAAGTAGAAGAAAGAGGTGTCAGGATGGTTCTTTACCACCTCTTCCTCTTTCTTGACCACCTCCTTCACTTATCCTTTGGTCGATCCCAACTCTACCTAATCTTGGCTTCCAGAACCACCACTGCCCTTGACCTTTGGGGCTGATCTTGGCCCTAATCAGCTTAATCATCTGTTCATTTGTTTCAGGTCTTGTCTTCAGCATTCCCAAAAGCCCCCATCAGAGAAGTCACCCTTGTGAATGGGAATAAACAAATAAGCCTATGAATGGAATTGAAAAAGTCTACTTGCTGAATGTCTGCTGAAGATAAGACATAAGTTTGAGAGGAGCCAAAGTTATATTTTAGATAGTTTGGAAGATGTAGAGAAGTGGCATAATCACCCAATGTTGAACTGCCCCTCTAGCCCCAATTTAAACTGCTTTCTGATAGGTATTGAGAGCTGCAATTTGACCTTCTTAAACCCTTCTCACATGTAAAAGTTAAACTCAGATGACAGTCCCATCTTGAAGCCTCCCTTTTCCCCTGTATCTGCTGCTAAGCAATATTAATTGTTCCTTCTTCCATGATCTTTAATACTTAATTCACAAACTTACTGTGGCATTTTCACGTTACATTATTTAGCTCTGTGCATCTATATATCATCCTTGCAAAAGAGCAATCTCCCAAAGGCAAATCTAAATCTTATTTATCTTTATATCTATGATACCAAGCAGAACATTGGACACATGGTAGATGGAAGAAGATTTTGCTCACTGAATTGAAATTTAGTTGAGGGTCATTGTTGTGAGTAGCAGAAGCTGCATACAAAGAGGTAATATGGAACAGAGTTGGGTGGCGGGGGGCTTGAGCTTTGGCTTTAGAGAAACCTAAAGTCAAATCCCAACTCTGCACCTACTAGCTATGATGCAACCTTAGACAATGTTATTTAACCTCTCAAAAACTATTTTTGGCCTTGTAAAATGGAGATAATTATCCCCATCCTGCTGGATTATAGTGCAAATTAACTGAAAGGCATGCACAGTGCTTGGCACACGATGAGTTGCGATGACCATGATAGTTGCAATGACCAGATGCCCCTGGATGCCTCCTACTGGTTCTGCGTGCCCATCCTCCAGCTTCTGTGCGCTTCAGTCCTAATGGATGACACCCACAATTTTCTCTCAGGGGAATACCTTTGGGTTACTGGAAGGGCTCTGTCCTAAACACAGAGAACCTGGAGATTGAAGTACTCACGTTTGTGGCTGTGGCCAATGACCGACTGGTGTAGGAGTGTAGGAGCCCAACTCCCTTGCCTGTGGGCGAGATAAACACAGAAGTTTAACCTGTGCTCTCAAGCTCCCCTTGGAACCAGGCTAAGGCAGGGGTATCACCTATAATCACAACCTGGCTTGGTTCCTTCCCTGTTTCCTGTCATTCTTCCCTACTCTCCTTCTGTCTTCTCCTGGAGTCAGTGACTTAATAAATTATGTGACATAAATCCTTGTCTCAGGGTCTGCTTCTGGGAATCCGACCTAAGACATGAGTACTCCCAAAACAGAAATTATCATTACAACCCAGAATGGTTTAAAAATGAATATAAAAAATTGCCACCCTAAAAATATCTCCCTGTTGTCACCTTCCACCCACTTTTCCTCTCTTGCCCTCACTGCATTTTACCTCTTCAACATGTTCATCGCAGGGAACAGGAGAACCAGCAGACTTATTTTTTTCCTTTGATAAAACGTATGTGCATTCATATTCTTAACTGGGTGACCGCCTCTTTAGAGCTGGTTTGCTCAGCGCTCAGCATCTTGAGGGTGATTAACAAATGTGAAAAATAAAACAAAACTATGTTAAGCAATGTCTCACAGAGATGGGGAAGACGCCTTCCATGAAAATCTTGTCCAGGAGATCCAAGAAAACAGATGAGTCTGTTCTGAGACTGGCAAATTCCGTCACATCTCGAGGACATTTTCCCCAGGGGAGTGGGTGATCCTGAGGGGTAAACTCACTTCACAATGTGCCATTTTGCTGAGACCAATTTTCAGTCACATGTCACAGAATTTCAAAGAACTACTACTGAGCTCTTTGAAGATGTTTTTCTTTCACCAAAGCAGGCTTGGGCAATGCTATCACTTGACTATGAAATGATATCTCTCAACTTCAAATGCAGGCTGTGCTACTTACTACCGGAGTGACTTTGGGTAAATTAATCTTCCTAAGCCTCAGTTTCCTTATCAGCAAATTTGGAAAAATAACAGTCTTTACCTGCTAAGGTTACTGTGGATCCAGTGAACTGATGTACATAAAACATGTAGTTCAGAACCTGGTCCAAAATAAACACAATCCAAAAGTTAGATATTTCTTGTTGCTATTATTGTTTTTCTTGTTGCTTTAACACTTTCTTTCCCCTACTCTTCTAAAATGAACAAGGAAAACAAACTTAATTTGACAAACCTGGGATATCTCTGCTGGATAAAGAAAGCTTAGAGGATGGGACAGTAATTATTAAGGCTGAAGGGCTATCAAGTAGGAGACAGAACAGACTCAATCTGTTTGAAGGCATATAGAACTAGTAACCATTTATGGAACTCACATGAAGCTCTTTCATCTCAATATGAATAGAATTACCAAATAGTCTTCATTTCCCCCACAATGGAATGGAGTCCATGGGAGATGCTGCGCTCCCTCCCACTAGAGACTTTCAAGCCGGTACTAAATGACCGCTTTCTGGGAATACAGGTGCACCTCGTTTAATGGCACTTCGCTTTATTGTACTTTGCAGATGTTCCATTTTTTACAAATTGATAGTTTGTGACAACGCTGCACTAAGCAAGTCTAACAGCAGCCATATTTCTAACAGCATTTGCTTACTTTGTGGCTCTGTCCCATATCAGCAATTCCACAATGTTTCAAACTTTTTAATTATTATTGTACTTGTTATGGTTATCTGTGATCAGTGATCTTTGATGTTAACATTGTAATTTTTGGGGGGGGGCACCATGAACCTTACCCATACAAGGCAAACTGAATTGATAAATGTTGTGTTATGTTCGGACTGGTCCACCAACCCGCGGTTTCCCTCTCTCCCTCTCCTTGGGCCTCCCTATTCCCTGAGACACGGACAACATTGAAATTAGGCCAATTAATAACCCTACAATGGCCTTTAAGTATTCAAGTGAAAGGAAGAGTTCCACATCTCTCATTTTAAATCAAAAGTTAGAAATTAACTTTAGTGAGAAAGGGATGTCAAAAGGTGAGAGGGGATGAAAGCTAGGCCTCTTGTGCCAAAGTCTAGAATAAAAGGAAAAGTTCTTGAAGGTGATTAAAAGTGCTACTCCAGTGAACACATGAATGATAAGAAAGCAAAACCACCTTATTGCTGATGTGGAGAAAGTTTCAGTGGTCTGGATGGAAGATCAAATCAGCTACAACATCCCCCTAAGCCAAAGCCTAATCCAGAGCCAGGCCCTAACCCTCTTCAGTTCTGTGAAGGCTGAGAGAGGCAAGGAAGCTGCAGAAGAAAAGTTTGAGGCTAGCAGAGGTTGGTTCATGAGGTTTCAGGAAAGCCATCTATATAACGTAAAAGTGCAAGGTGAGGCAGCAAGTTCTGACGTTAGAAACTGCTGCAAGTTATCCAGAAGATCTAGGCAAGATAATTAATGAAGGCTACACTAAACAACAGATTTTTAATGCAGATGAAACAGCCTTATATTGGAAGAAGATGCCATTTAGTACTTCATAGTTAGAGAGCAGAGGTCAATGCCTGGCTTCAAAGCTTCAAAGGATAGGCTGACTCTCTTGTTAGGGGCTAATGCAGCTGGTGACTTTAAATTGAAGCCAATGCTCATTTACCATTCTGAAGAGTCTAGGGCCCTTAAGAATTATGCTAACTCTATTCCGCCTATGCTCTATATATGGAACGACAAAACCCGGATGACAGCACATCTCTTTACAACATGGTTTACTCAATATTTTAAGCCCACTGTTGAGATCTACTGCTCAGAAAAGAAGATTCCTTTCAAAATATTACTGCTCACTGACAATGTACCTGGTTACCCAAGAGCTCTGATGCAGATGTACGAGATTCACATTGTTTTCATGCCTACTAACAAAACATCCATTCTGCAGCCCACGGATCAGGGAGTAATCTCGACTTTCAAGTCTTATTATTTAAGAAATACATTTCATAAGACTATAGCTGCCCTAGAGAGTGATTCCTCTGATGGCTGGGTAAAGTAAAACCGAAAACCTTCTGGAAAGGAGTCACCATTCTAGATGCCATTAAGAACATTTATGATTCATGGGAAGAGGTCAAAATAGCAACATTAACGGGAGTTTAGAAGAAGATGATTCCAACCCTCATGGTTGGCTTTGAGGTGTTCAAGACTTCAGTGGAGGAAGTCACTGCAGATGTGGTGGAAACAGCAAGAGAACCAGAATTGGAAGTAGAGCCTAAAGATGAGACTGAATTGCTGCAATCTCAGGATAAAACTTACACAGATGAGGAGCTTCGTCCTTTGGATGAGCAAAGAAAGTGGTTTCTTGCGATGGAACCTACTCCTGGTGAAGATGCCGTGAAGATTGTTGAAACCACAACTAAGGATTTAGAATATGACATAAACTTAGTTGATAAAGTAGTGGCAGGGTTTGAGAGGACTGATTCCAATCCTGAAAGAACTTCTACTGCAGGTAAAATGCTAACAAAACAGCATTAGCATTGCATGCTAGAGAGAAACTGAGAAATCGTTCATGAAAGGAAGAGTCAATCAATGCAGCAAACTTCACTCTTGTCTTGTTTTAAGAAATGGCCACAGCTACCCCAGCCTTTAGCCACCACCACGGCGATCAGTCAACAGCCATCAACATCAAGGCGAGACCCTCCACCAGCAAAGAAATTATGATTTGCTGAAGGCTCAGATGATGGTTAGCATTTTTTAGCAATAAAGTATTTTTTAACTAAGGTACATACACGGTTTTTTAGGCATAATGCTATTGCACACTTAACAGACTACAGTATAGTGTGAACATAACTTTTACATGCACTGGGAAACCAAAAAATTAGTGTGACTCACTTTATTGCAATATTTACTTTACTGAGGTGGTCTGGAATCAAATTGAACCTGCAATATCTGTGCGGTATGCCTGTACTATATATATATATATATATATATATATATATATACATACACACACACACATACATATAAATTGAGCTTCTTTTGGCTTTAACTGGTTGCAATTACAAAGAAGTTAAGCCAAGAGAGAATATACCATAAGGTTACTGGTTGTCTTATGAAAGCCATGAATAGGAATGCAGACAGGACCCCACTGCCATCATGTATGTGTATTTCTTCCATCACTATGTGTCTGCTTTTCTCTTCCCTCTGGCCACAGAGAGGCTTCCTCTGCCTCAGTTTCCATGACTGAATGTGAACCTTAAAACTTCCCAAATTTTACACCTTACAGGCCAGATACACAAAATGGTAGGTGATCCAAAGTTCTCTGGTTGTCACAAATCCAAATTCCTGTAGAAGGAACTATGCTCCATTCAACTGCAATCTGGACCAGACAAATGTGGCCATGGATCAGGATCCCACTATATTAACACTGTCCTTTCCACAGTAACCATGGAAGAGAATGAAAGGAGGAGAGACGGTGTCCCAGAGAAGAAGGCAGGAGTTCCTAGAAGTGGGAAGAGAGCCGCAGGGTACTTCTGGACTGACAAAATAACAGGTGTTCACTATATGCTAGAATGGATGCAAAATAGAACCAATTTCCTTTAACTTTTTTCTACTCCTGCAATTCTATCAGTCCAGAGTAAGAATTATTCTCCCAATGGATTCAAAGTAGTGATTAGTTTGAAAAGTTAGTCTGAAAAATTAAGAATTATGAAAATCACTCACTTATTTCGTCAAATTAACAATAAGGAATTTAGCCATATGAGGGCATCCACCACATTTCATTGAATATAACATACCATTGATTTTTAAAACAAACCATGTTTTATGTAATACTAAGAAAGAAAAAACATGCCAAATGTAGTTGTAAGATGTGACCAACTGTAAAAAAGTATCCCAATTTCAAAGACGTTAAATGAAGATATGCACATCTTAGAATCGATGAGATATGAAAAATGAGATTGATAATTCTGCATGCTTTGACATAGGCTCTCTGCTTTCCCTCATTTAACAAACGAGGTTTGAGTCAGTTAGGCAAACATTTAATGAGCATATGATAGGCACTGTGGTAAGCAGGAGGGATGCAGAAATGCTTAGGAAATCCTCTCTCTCTTCTAGAAATTTATAGGGTGAGAGGAGACAGCCATAGAAACAATTGCAAAAGAGATGCACACGATAATAAGCATTCTTTATGGTTTTGAAATACAAGAAGATCCTTCCTAGTTTAGGGCCTTTTAATGCTGTTCTTTCTGCCAGGAATGCTTCCTCTCCTTTACCAGGCTAACTGCTATTCATCCTTCGATCTCATACCGTTCACTTCCATAAGGACACACACACAAGAGCCCTGTCACTACCTTACAATGACACAGCTCTTTTCCTTTAAAACTCTTACCCCCACTGTACCTGAAATTATTGTTGGCCTCCCATAAGCTGTAAACTTTATAAAGGTGGAACTTTGACTTGCTTAGTATTGTAATTCCAGCTTTAACATGGGAAGGGTATGTTGGATGAATGAATAACTTCAAAACTTGAAAACTAAACGCTTTTATGTTTCTTCTTGGCTTCTTTTCTATTTAGCTGGAGAAATTTTTTGCTCATTTTCCATGAATACCTGAATGTACATCCTAACAATATGCAAAGATATTTTGGAACAATCCCTGTGAAAACTGAGGACACTGGGCACTAAAGGGGTTCAGACATAGGCAAGCTCTCGTCTGGTAAGGGGCATCAGGGAAGGTTTCATGGGGAAGTAGAATTTGATCTAGGCTTTCAGGAATCTCAGTAGGTAAATGTTGGGGGAAGGCATTCCAGCTTGAGGTACTGCAGTGATTCAGGGCCAGAAGTGGGAAGATAAAGGCGTCTCTGGGGAAAAACTATTCATCAAGTTTGCAAGTTAGAAAGGTAGACTGAGGATGGATTGAGAGAAGAGGTGGATTTAGCATTAAGTTAATGATGATTAAGCTCCGAGCCCTTCCCATGCCTCAAGCAGCAGCCTTAGCTGCCTATGGAGGCCTTCTCGCAGTGGCCTGGGACTGCCCTTCCAGAAATACCTCCACATCCACCTGTGCTCCAGCAAACTTGCCTCTGGTGGACCTTCATGAGCATCTGGACACCAGCTCTGATTCTAAGAAGAAGAGATGCTGCTCTTTGAAATCCAGAAGTAAAGTGTTGCGAAAGGATGCGTATTGAACACCTGAGGAGCGAGGCCAGCTGCTGCTGCGGCAGCTCTGGAAGCCAGGACAAGAGAGATCAAAAGAACAGGCTTCTCCAAGGCCTGCCCTGAGGTGAGAAGCACCTTCTGGGTGAAATCCTGCAGAGGAAGTTACAAATGCAGCATTCCCAAGATGACGTTCTGAAACAGAAAACCCACTTCCAAATAATTACAAATTTCTATCACCCATGTTGGAGGAAAAATAAATGTTCTCTATAGAAAATTATATTATAAAATTGTTGTCATATGAAAAGATGATCAAAGAGCATGCAACCAAACATATAGGCAAAGAGTATCATAGAGGTGTAGTAGGCAGGAAATTAATAATAATAATAAGCCATTTCCTTGGATTTTGTGATGATTGCGATATTTGTTATCTTTTAAAAAAAATTATAACGGGTGTGATTTCTTTTCTCATTTAGGATAAGTGTTCACTTTTCTCCCTAACTTTTAAGTTGTTATTTCATATTTTTCTTAAAGAGGGCTCCAAATATTATCTAAGCTTCAAGTCCCCCAAAGCTTGCATGTGACCCCAGTTGAAAGCCTTGTCTGCCCAGGGCTGAGATGGTATTTGGTCAGGAACAGAGGAGCAGAGAATATGTCAGCTAATCAGTTTTCATGCTGATTTGTATAAGAATGAACATAAACCTTCATGTATCAGCGTTTGCAACTTTATCTTCCACTGACAGTGTTGATAATTCCTTGGAAATTAAATGCCTTCTTTATTTTTTTAAAAAGTTTTCCTTCTAACTTTATGATTTTGCTGCAGAAATTTATCTGCTGATTCTCCATTTTGAAACAGAAAGACTTGCCTGTAAAGTATAACTATTTTGCTCAGATCGAAGTTCCTTCCCTAGCATCATGATGTTATTAATACATCACATCCATTTTATCCATATCACTTTTCCTGCATTTGGCTACCGGCACAGATTAATAGTTGCCTTTGCATTATGCAGTGGAACTTAATTTCTACTTGAATGTTTAACACCATTGTAATGATTTTATTGCAATTAAGAATGATAAATGTTTCCCTTCCAGTCTCAGAATCAATATTCACAAAGTGGAGAAGACAGGCAGGAATGTGGCAGTTAGTAGAACAGGGGGCTTTCAAGGAAATGAGGGAAGATGGAGGGAAGCTGAAAGGTACTAGCAGTGATTAAGCACCTACTGTGTGCTGGACACTCTGCTAGGTACTGCACAAAATAGAAATGGTGGTAGCAAAAGCCATAGCAAAAACAGCTAACATTCACTGCACATTTACTCTGAGGTGAGCACTTTCCATATGTTTCCTCAGTTGGGCTCCCAACTAATTCTAGGCTGAATCTGAGGCTCACAGAGGTTACTAAGTAACTTGCCCATAACCCTAAAAATGGTGAATGGAAGACTCAGGACTTGAATTCAGGTCTAATTGCAAAGCCCCATAAATTTAATATTTATTGTATTAGTTTGCCATGTCTGCCTAACATATTACCACAAAACTACACCCATCTGTCATCTCGTAGTTCTGTAGGTCAGATCTGAATGGGCTCAAATGGGTTATCTGCTTAGATTCTCACAGGCTGAAATCAAGGTATCAGTTGAACTGAGCTCTTATCTGGAAACTCTGGGGAAGAATCCACTTCCAAGCTGATGCAGGTTGTTGATAGAATATAGTTCCTTGAGGTTACAAGACAAAGGTCCCCATTTCTTTGCTGGCTGTCAGCCAGGGTCTGTTCTCAGCTTCTAGAGACCCTCCTCATTCCTTGACACGTGGGAATCTCTATCCTTGAGCCAGCAAGGGTGCACCTAATTCTTCTCACACTTGGAATCTCTTTGACTTCTTCTGCTGCTAGTAGCTGGTGAAAACTCTGCTTTTAAACGACTTGAAGTTAACTGATTAGTAAACTTAATTACATCTGCAAAATCTTTTTGTTGTTTCATGTAACATAATCCTGAGTGTGATATCTCAGGATAGCATTTACAGTCCTGGGGAATAGGGCAGAAAATCTTTAGGGGGAATTCTGGAATTCTCCCTACCACACCCATACCATCCTCTGTACCAGGTATATATGCTCTATCATTCAGTCTGACCACAACCTTGTCAAGAGAAACTAGTATGTACTTTAGAACAATGAGAAAACCAGGACCCATAGCCAGAGTGACCACTGGGGAAGAGACAGTATGAAGGCTAACTCAGCATTGCACGTGAGGATAGTCTTCTGCATAGTGTAGCACTTTCCAGTTGCCTCTCCATCATCATCCCTCACTGGGTCATGCATGCTCCAGCCACACTGAAGATGCAAAGATGGACCACATGCTCACCTGCGGCGCTTTGTAGGTAAACGCAGTTCCCTCTAGAACTTTACTCTGTTTTTGCTTGGCTAAACTCTTCCTTCTCCTTCAGCTCTCATTTAAATCTCCTTCCTCTGGGAAACACTCCTCATCACAAGGCTGGAGTAGAGGTCTCTCCTATACAAAAGCATCTTATACTTAACTCATTATAATATCACTTATCAGCCTGTACTGTAACTCCTATCTGCTTAGCTGTCTCCCCCCACTGAGGTAGTCCACTTTGTTGCTGGTCTAGACATCTTTTGTAAGGCTTTAGATGATTTCCTTGTGGTTTAGGGTTTCTGAACAAATTAATTCCCTTTGGTTAAAAAAAAAATAAAAAAATCAGCCCTCAAAATAAAGGTGCTAAAAAAGTACAAAATGGCGTCAAAGAACCTTGCTTGTCCCTACAACACTTCAAAAATCCTAAGTCATAACCTTCATAGTAGGCACACTCCCACAGCTAACTGTATATACCTCTTCCTCTCTCCTATCCTTTTGATATAAATTTGACCAAAAACATAATCTCTAGGAAAAAATATATTTGGACCAAGGATTCATAGATCACTTGTCTTTGGACTTCGTGGCCTGAGTTTATTTACAAACCAAACTAGAAATGGAAATGAACAAGAGAAATGATGAGAATCTATTTGCAAATGTGTGTCACTTCAATTAAAGCAAAATGCTAGAGAAATATATTCCAATGGGAAAATGTATTAAACTCCTAATTAAAAGGGTTGTCTTCTTTTGAAAGTAATTATATTTCAGAAAGGTTATTAGAAGTTTGAGAGATAAAAACTAGGAAGAAAGAAAAGAATATTTGAAAGACTCAAAGAAAGAAGAGAAGAGACATCTAGAAGTAGAAAGATTAAAATAAATTCTTCACATCTAAGTACTGAACTTTTTAGCCATAGCAATAAAAAAATTATTCTGGTGCCATCTGGACACATTTTTACGATAATGAAAAATACCTAAAAGAATTAGAAAATCATTAGAAAGCAGCAATCAATGTTTGAATTCTGAGAGCCAGAAAAGGAGTAAGGCCTAGATGTAAGTTGTTTAGGGACAAGATAGGTAGAAAGAGCAATCAGGTCTCTGAAGACGTTTCTTCTCTTCTCTAGCCACTTCAAATTTGCATTCAGTCAGGATTCCTCTCAAATGCCTCAAATATCCAATATAGTAGCCCAACTATATTGGGTTAGGCAAGCTTTGGGAGGTAAATCAAAATTTCACACGAGACGATCAGACCAACCTAGCACAGAAAGAAATAAAAATTTAACAATTTCATGGCTAATTTGATCCCTAAAAGCAGCTAAAACTGGAAACTTAAAAGTTTAAAATGAATTCTTGATCTAGCTTTTCCCAATTTTCCACCAAAATACCAATGAAGACACAGAAAAAGACTAAAGTGTAGAACACCCAAAAACCATGGTATTGGATACACTATGGCTAGACTCTGGAATCATTTGTCCCTACATTCAAGGCTGACAGAGCAAGACAGGGAAAGACCTACACATCTTGCCCCCTGAGCCTGCGTAAGGAGGAAGATCTAAGTATCTCCTTATCTCAGTTTGAGTTCCTTGGTTGCAACAAAACCCTGTTAACTTAAACTGAAAGAAATTTGTCAGAAGTAATTTTGAGGATCACAGAATCAACGGAAGATTAGCAAACGAACAGGGCCTGAGACAGGGTCAGATGATAAATGAGAAACCTGCTGAGAAGCAGCAGCCACCGTAAGCCTCCTGGAAGAGGAAGTCGGAGATCCCAGGCATTTTCATGCACTTTCACCTCCTTCTGTTCCAGGAAGGGAACATTTGATTGGCCTAGTTTGGAAGTTCTGCCTCTATCTAGGCTAAGAAAGACTGGAACCCCTGACGACAGTCCCATCAGCTGGTGTCCAGTGGTTTCCTGTTGCAAAGGGAATAAAACCCCAAAACTCCTTTGCATAGCCTACAAGGGTCTAAGTGACCCACTCCCAGTCACCTCCCCATCCTCACCTCTCTCCTCTCATCCTCCCTCCCTGGGCTCCAACCAAGCGTACTTCTCGCAGTCCCTGCCTCAGAAGCCTTGGACTTACTGTCCCCCCTTCTCAGAAAGCTCCTCCCCCAGGACATCCCCCAGTTCAACCCATGCCCAACTCCCTCTCATCACTTAAGTCTCAGCTGCGATGACACCTTCTCAAAGTGACCTTCTCTAACTACCCATCTCCTTTTCCACCTCCAGACATTCTCAATCACATTTTCCCATTTCCTTTCTATGGCAATCATCGGCACCTAAAATTATTTATTTACTTGCTGACTTTACTTGTGTCTGTCTGGTCCCCCTTCACCCTTTCCGCAACAAGGGTAGAGACCACACCTGAGGGTAACAACCGTATCTTTTCTCTCCAATTACACCTATATCCTCCACCTAATGTTTAGACATAGTATGACATCAGAAAAAAAGTTAAATGAACGTATGAACCAATATTGCAGCACTTACTACGTTTCTCATATAATTAATGATGGATCTGTTTCTCGTGATGAACTGTGAAATTTTCCAGGGTGAGGACTGAGCCTTCCTCATTTCTATGCCCTAGTACCCAGCACAGGGCCCAGCTCACAGGAAGGTCCTCAACAAATGTTTATCGACCTGAATTCTATCTAGCCATGGGCTCTTTCTTTATGAACTGCTAAGCAGGCAGGCTGTACCTAGAGAAAGCTATTTTCTAAAATGATTCCAAATCAGACTTCATGAGATGATAATAGCTAGAATAAAAAGTCCTTCCCATGAAAGCTCTGAAAGCAGTGCAAACATTCTCAAACATTTATAGCCCTGAAATTTCTCTTGCCCAGAGTCTTTCTCCAACAGCATGAATAAATGTAGCTGGGAAGTTCGTCCAAACTGTCAACAGACAAGCCAGGGACTCAGAGCGAGGGTCTCCTCCTGGACACTCGCACTCGATGAAGGGCAAGACAATGAGAGACACCACCAAGAAAAAATTCTCCGAGGAAACTGAACAAATATCTCCCCTGGCAATAAATAAATAGTTCAGCCAGGGAATTATAATTGTGTGTATAATGAAGCTCAGATATAGGGCATAATTACACTCTAGAATCCATACAGTAATAAAAAGCTGCAGTCAGGGAAAAGAATGCTTGTTTGCCATGGTTTGACAGGCAAGCAACAAACAAGAACCACTTTTTCACCTTTTATTCAATAAAATCAGCATATTAAATATTCAGACTGAGTGTCTCCATTAAGCAATTCACTTCTACCTCTCCTCCTTCCTCCCTCCCCACCTCTTCTTGTTTTGTTTTCATCAAGTCAGGGAGGGAAAAGAATAAAACCAAGTCCGTGATGTGATTTTTAATGAGGCCGCCGCTCAGAGGTTCTGCTGCATTCAGGAGCTGCCTCCCCAGTCCAGGGGGTTCAGGGCCGGGGGCAGGGGCAGCAGTTCGGGAAGGAGCCCAGACAGCAGGCAGACCACCATTTAAAATCAAGTGTAACACGTTGGCAGGAGAGGGGGGCAGGTGTCAAAGGGGAGAGAAGGAATCAGCTTACCCTACACCATATACCAATAAGAAAAGTCACCTGGCCTGAAAATATTTCACTGGATGCTCTGAGTGGTGAACTGTGGCTAATGAAA
Source organism: Balaenoptera acutorostrata (assembly GCF_949987535.1). Taxonomy (NCBI): domain Eukaryota; kingdom Metazoa; phylum Chordata; class Mammalia; order Artiodactyla; family Balaenopteridae; genus Balaenoptera; species Balaenoptera acutorostrata. The sequence continues at coordinate 86,345,688 of NC_080067.1, read as the reverse complement.
CAACTGACAACACAACATGGAGTAAAACAGCCAGGGCAAAGGAGAGAAAGGTTAAAAGGCTGGGGAACTAGATTAGAATGATTAAGAGAAACTGACAAACATGGAGAATGTAATTGACTAATCTCTGAAAGATACTGAGAGGGGATATTTTCTTGGACAACCAAATTACTGCCTGCCTCTTTCTTTCTCTTGCATTTGGAAGAAGGTTTGGACCTCTCTTTTAATCTGCCTCTGAAGGAAGAGGTTACAAATCAACAGCAAGAAGCAGGAAATGTGGAAATATCAGCTTCTCCAGAATGAAGGAAAACAACTGTCATGCTTCCTTCTCAGCCCTGGCCCCAGCCACAAGCTTTTACCTCGACTCTGCCCCTGATGTTGATGGGCAGAGGTGAGGACATCTAGCAGGCAGGGCCTGGGGAGGCCAATCGCCTCTAGCCTAGGAGGGAGTGAGGTTAACGGTAATGAACGATGGCAATGCGGAATGAAAATTGCATTAATTTATGAAGTTGTTTCTGCTCAGTGAGCAGATTCCAGATAAGTGGAGTGTTAATAAGGCAGGCGAGTTTTCAGCTGTGCCAGCTGCTGGGAAGATGTTGGCATGCTCTTAACCCAGTATTTATTGGATGCTGCTCATTGCTGTGACAGCACACATGCGTACACAAGCATGTTTATTCACAACATGCATAATCACCCTGTCAAAACACAGATGCAAATCAGCGTCCTGTCTCAGGAGCAGAGGGGCACGTCTAAAACCCAGAGCCCTTAAGGAAAACTCTGAAAGAGCTCCCTTTCACTAAAAGTAATGGATCCCTCCAGGCTGCCCTGGACTGGACTATGACAGATTGACTTCTGTGAGGATGAAGAGGCATAAAGCAAGGACATGGGCTTTGTTTATGCAGAGCCTCATAAGGAATTCATCCTGAACAAGCTGAGTAATTTGGCTGCAGTATCCTGTAAATTTGGGAGGGTAAAACTGAATGGTTATTACATGTGACTGTGGGCTTTTAAGGAGCTGTAGTGGTCTCTGAGCACCAGGTACAAATGTATCTTGTAGAACGAGTGGCCATGTGGAACCCAAGAAGCTCAGTGACAAACTGAGCTCCTCTGAATGCACTTGAATACCTGAGGTAAGCTGCTGAAGATTCTGTAATCTGAGACAAAATGGCTCTTCACAGGCACATAAAGAACAATAGGAAAACTAGCCAAGGAGGTGACTTAGAAAAGCCATAGGAATTTTGAAATGGAAGAGGAATTTTACCCAAGAAGATCACTTATGATTAGGCGGGGGTGGGAGGGGAGGGGTGGACACCAACGATTGGTGCCGACTCTATTACACACACTTCCCCCCGTAAGCCATCCAGCCACCCCATTTTACAGAGGAGGAAACGGAGCCCAGGAGAGGTTAGGATGTGCCCCAAGTCCCAGCAACCGGGGAAGTGGCGGGGCCGAGATGAGCCACAGCTCTGGCTGAACACCAAGCCTGCCCTCCTCCAGGTGCTTGTTCCAAACTGTCTCAGGTCAAAAAGGGATTTATTGAAGAGTCAGGCTGGAATCCTGGACCTAAAGTGGGCTGAGCTTCAGAAGCTAGAAATAAATTCAGACTGAACAAGAGTACTAGAAAGAGCTGCTCCAAAGATGAATTCATGATATAAATTCTACGAGGGGCGACTGTAAACTGAAGTCCAAAGACCAGCTCTACAAGCCCCACCTGACAGCCCGTCTCAAGTGCTTCACAGCCACGTGTCCACCTGGCTGTGGTCACATCGCTAGCGAATACAGGCTGTGCCTGCCTGTGACCACCCACCACCCCAGCACCGTCCGTTCTCTGATGTCCTTCCTGAGCAGTGCCCCTTGCATTCATCTTCTTTTTTTTTTTTTTTTTTCCATTCCTTCCTTTCCTTTTAACATCTTTCTGTCCTGATATTTTTAAGGTTCCTAAGTAACTCAAGGGTTATTTAATACGTTATGCTTCCTAGTACCATTTGACACTGGTGGGAACTGCTGGAAATGCAACATCTACTCCCAAGGGGATGAATCTCCGTGAGTGAAACGAAGAGTCGGGGGGTGGGGGGGCGGGGTGGGGGGGTTGGGGGCGGGGCGGGGGGTGTGGCGCAGCTCCATGCTGTGGAAGGGGCAGTGGATGAAAGTTCGAGTAGCCTTGGCTCTGCTACTATAGTACTGTGTGGCCTGGGGCACGTCACTTAACTTCTTTGGGCTTCCACTTCCTCAGCCATAAAATAAAGAGGTGGGTCTAGAACTGTGTTGATTTTTTAACCACGTGCACTGCTCTCTCTGGGGCCGGACAGAAATGGGAACGGAGGGCATTTTTGGTTGGCACAGTGACTAGGGGGCACCTATCCTGTCTCAAGCGCCCAGGCCCCTGTCTGAAACGTCTTTCTCTGTCCTGACATTCTAAGGATCCACTAGGGCAAGTACCACTGGATAACCGTGCCTTTCCCAGATTCCTTTCAAATCTTATCACGTGGCATCCAAAACGCAAGGCTTTTTACTGTCTGAGATAGTCTAAAAATCAAGATAGAATATTTTAGATCAGACACTGGTCCAAAGTACACCCAGGACACCATCAGCGCAGACATCCAGAAGGCAACCAATCCTTTCAAACCACTACTCCTGCTGACAGGGGATGAGCATTTTTCTCTATAATTACCTCTCTGACTCCCCAGTTTCCTGGTCTCTTTTCTACGCATCCTTTTGTGTTTATAAACTGCTTTCTTCAAACGTTTGGAATCATTATAAATGGCAAAACGGTCTTTTGGATTTTTCAGGCGAAAACAAGGCAGATGCTCAAATGTTGGTGCCCTGCACATTTGAGGTCTTTCTGAGCCCACAGCTCCTGTCCCGCCAAGCGCAGCCTACAGGAAGGAAGGAGACAGAGTGCACTACAAAACAAGGTCGAGCAGACACACACATTACAATCAACTCCGGGCACATTTATTCAGCAAACTTCCTCCTAACTCTTCACTTACTGCCACCAGTGAATCCAAATTAATGATCTAGCCAAAATCTTACACTCTCAGAATCATAATTATGTTAATCTCTTTCTCAAAGCCTTCTTTTGATTCTCTGTATTTACATAAATTTTCAACTTTTTTTCCTTCACTCCATCCCTTTAATTTCCCAGTCCTCTTGGTGTTGGCATTCCTACTTTTGTACATTTCTTCCCAGCTGGTTGCTATTTCTTTTTTCCTCTCTGGGTGTCTCCTTTCAACTATTATGTGTCCTCAACCCAGAATAATATTTCTGCAAAACTCTGAACACCTACCTATTTTCAGGAGCCCCTAGGGAGTAGACACTCACCTCAGGAGCCTGAACTGCATTCCCACCAGCATCCTGATTTATCTGGGCCCACCTGGAAGGCTGGGGAAGTAAACCTTGCAGGTGGACGTCTATGGGAAAGATTTTTCTAATGAAAGGGAGAGTGAGGGTCACAATTGGGGAGGGGGTAGCAATCTGCCTAGACTATCTCCTGGACCTGCTTTTTTCCAAAGGCTTCTTGCCAGTGGGGAAAAATTTATAAGCAGTGGCTGTAAAATCTCCATCTGAAACAAAGATACCAGGCATCATTGCTGATTCCCAATGCATAAGAGAAACTCAGCCAACTAAACAACAACCTGGACCAGCCTCTATCTGGCCCAGAAGAGAAAATAATGGAAGACATGATCCAATGGTGCAGCAAGGCGTCTGGGAGCACATGGGACTCCATGGCAACTTCAGGAACAATACTGGAGGAATAGAGTCCAGCACAGGGTGACTGGACTGAGGCCCTTTAGTTAAAATCCCCAACAGGGTGGCCCAGAGGCGAAACACTTGTGATCCTCATAACATACAAGACCTTCCAGTGTTAGAGGCCACTTAGAGCCTGCTGAGGGTCATCCCAGCAGAGTGGGTTTCTGGGAGCATGATGTCTAGACCCTAACTCACAGGGTCTCTCTAAACAGCAGCTGCATGGATTCTCTCTAAACAGCAGCTGCATGAATTCCTCAACTTCCATTAAACACTCATTAGAGTGTTCAGAAAATCTACCCCTCTAACTAAAATTCCTCATGTTGCACCCCAAGTCCATTTATAAAGGGCTTTTTAGTTGCTCAAAAACAGCTCTTTACTTTCTGCCCACTGCTATAACTTCCTCCTTTCCCTAAAGAGTCTTCCTTTCACCATTTATCTTTTATGCTTCCACATCCTTTAGCACAAAAGATAAAACGGTACCACTGGGTATATACATTAGCTATAGGAATCACAGGACCTGAAAGGCAGAGTGTCACCTGGAATGGAAGTGAGAATGGGGTGAAGTTGAAGTACCATGAAAATCAAGTTTGAATTTGGAGTCAATGCGCTCTGCTTTGGGTTAGCCCATTTAGGCTTATTTGTTTAGCTGACGAATTTTATAAAAATTAAAGACTGACTCACCATTACCTCAAGCAATGTTTTAACTGAGCAACCATAATTATGAATTGTAAAAAATGACTCATTTGTAGATTTCCTGGAACTTCACGCTATGAATTGTTTACTACACAGAAGCACAGACTTTTGAGTTGGACTAAAGATTATTCCTTCAGGGTCCTTCCCTGCAGAGGAATCTCTCTAACTATATTCACAGGGGCCTCCAACAGCTTAAACATGTTCAGGGATCAGGCAACCAATTCCATCCCAGAATAAATCCAATTGTTAAAAAAGAATGTCTCCCTGATCTTGAGTTCAAATAGGCTTCCTCAAAACTACCACTGGCCTTAGCTCCGTTGAAACAATGTTAATTCATATATATCCTCTGCCTCCTGAGAGCTTGTCGATTTTTTTTAAACAGCTGTCACATCCCTCCTAAGATACTTCTTTAGGAGAAACATTCCTTATTGCTGCAATCATTTCTCTTATTTCATGACTTCCAGACCTTTAACTACCCCTGGACATTCTCTGAACAGTTACCTAACACAGTACTCCAAGACTGTGGATATTGCATCTCAGCCAATGCAATCAAGCACTGCATCATTTGTGAGGCCATGGTGTTCTAAGCTTTGTTCCAGTCTTTATTACCAGTACATATAAAGTTGTCATAAAAAGTTAGTTAGATATGAAAAAGTGATTTCCAGAATGGGAAACACGAATGACCAAGAATCATACAAAAAGATGTTCAACCTCATTACTAAGCAGGAAAATGCAAATTAAAACGAAAATGAAATATCATTTCACACTGATCAGATTGGCAAATTTTAAAAGTCTGATGATAGAAGTGTTGGCAAGGATGTGAAGAAATGGGAACTCATACGCTGCTAGTGGGAGTACCAATGGGTTTCACCACTTTGGAGAGAAAGTTGGCAACATTTACTAACGTTCAAGATACACATACCCTACAACCCAGAATTTCCACTTCTATGAGATTTATTACACAAACTGTGAACAGGCTCACAAGAAGTTTTGTCCATGTTCTAATTGTTAACATTATTTGTGATAGAAAAAAAGGGAGCAAAAAGAAAGAAAATAAGTTCTTTCAATAGAAGAATGGTTAAATGTATGTAACTATGCAGTGGAACACTATACAGCATTTAAAATGAACAGAACATGGACAAATCTTGAAACATAATGTTTAATGAAAAACGTTGTAGAAGGATTTGTACATTATATTATTTCTATATTACTATATAATGTACAAATATATTATACTATTTGTCTATTATATTTATAATATTTCTATTAAGTTTATAATTATTTATATATTTGTACATTATTTATATATTTTAAAAATACACCAAGTTGTATTTTGTACAGTGTTCTATAAGCACATATATATATCAGAGTATAAAAATGTGGGTGGAAAAGTATATACAAGTGACTTCAGAGAAATATTTACCTCTAGAAAGAAGAAGGAAGTTGAATAAGATCAAAACAAGAAAGGTCTTGAATATCTGTAATATTTTATATCCTTGAAAAAATACTAAAGTAAATATAGCAAAATATTAACATCATTGAATTTAGATGGTATATAGTTATCTAATAGTTTCTTTCTACTTTTCAGTACATTTGAAATATTTCATATTTTCAAATAATACATAAATTTGGAAACTACAAAAATGTATAGTCAATATATAGATAAATCTATAATATCATTATCCTAAGGAAAACATGTTGATATTTCATTTTATTGTCATCTGAATATTTTTACATTTTATTTTGAAACAGCTTTAGGCTTACAGAAGAGCTGCAAAAATACTAGAAAGTGTTCGTGTATTCCCTTCACCCAGTCCTAATGCTAACAATTTACAGAATCTTAATGCAATTATCAAATCAGGAAATTAACATAGGTACAATATCATCAGTGAAACTATCAACCTTATTTGAATTTTGCCAGTTTATTCTCTATTGCCCTTTTTCTATTCCATGATCCAATCCAGGATCCTACATTGCATTTAGTTGTATTTCCTTAGTCTCCTCCAATCTCTGACAGTTCCTCAATCTCTACTTTTCTTTCATGGCCTTAGGACTTTTGATAAGGTTGTCTCTCATTTTGGGTTTGCCTAGTGTTTTCTACTGATTAGACTGAGGTTATACATTTTCATATTACCACAGAAGTGAGGCTGTGTCCTTCTTAGTACATCATTTCAGGGGGCGCATGATGTTGATAGGTCTTATTACTGGTGATGTTAACCTTGAGCATATAGTTAGGGTGGTGTCTGTTGAGTTTCTTCATTGTAAAATTACTGTTTTCCCCTTTGTAATTGATATATTGGGTGAGATACTTTGAGATTCTGCTAATATCCTATTTCCTCTGCAACTTTCACCCACTGGTAGTAACATCCATGGGTAGATTCTGCCTGCAACAATTATTACTGTGGTACCTGACTCGTGGTGATTTTTTTCACCTCATTCATTCTGTATATATTAACTGGAATTCTTTTATAAGAAAGAGCTATTACTTCTCCCACACTTTTTTATATATTCAATTATAAACTTTGGATGGATATGACTCAATGACATTTATTTATTCTATGGGTTATAATCCAATACTACAATTATGTATTCCATTGGTCAAATTGTTCCAGCTTTAGCCACTGGGAAATCCTTCAGGTTGGTTCTTGTGTCCTTTTGACGTTTTTTAGACACTTCTGATACCATAATGCTCATCTTGTATTTTCCTTGCCCCTGCCCTGGAATCAAGCACTCGTTTACTGAACTCTGGTTTCTTTTATTGAAAGATGGCATTTAAAAAACCGGGAGCACAGTTCTGGGTATACTCATGTCTTCCAAGGTTTGGGTGATGGAGCAGATTACTCTTAGACCCTCTCAGTGGACAAAGTTTGGAAATATACATGTATGTTTAATAACCTAAGCATGCACACATATGTATATTAATTTTTAGATGTGTCTTTATATATATTTATACATCTGTGTGATATAGACTCATATTTATCTGTGTATACATATATATATGAATTCATACTGATACCTCTGATTCTAATGTAATAGCAGTGTCTATCCTAGCCTTCCTCATTTCCCTGTTTGTAATTCTTTCTCCACCAGTAAGATACCTGGCTCTCATTATCTACAATATAGTCACGTATTTGTTTAGTCCTAGGATACACACAAGGTAGTTACAGAATTGCTGAAATGTACCTCTGTGAGAAACAGATTTACTAATTACAATACAGTATCTGTGTACAGTTCTTCTTGTCTTTAGTCCTACAGCATTCAGTCAAAATACTATTTTCCAGTTACTCAGGGTAGTTATTTTCTTCCCTATTCTATTCACTGTGGTTGTTATTTATTTGTAATACAGCTAGGTTCATTAGTCACTGTATTTATGCTGGATTCCGCTCACACTCTGGTTGATTTGAGCTATTGGGGGTGGGGTAGCGGGAGGAGGGTGAAAATGTGAAACGTTACTATGGCATGTCAAGGTTACACAAAAACGTGTACTGAGGAGCTGCTCCCTCCTCATCCCTACTTTCTCATTTCTATTAGCATTTTCTTCCTGACTCCTTTCCCAACCAGTCCATGGGCATAACCAATTTCTGGTTCATCCTTCCTACATTTTTTTGTACAAATGTGCAGATATCTGTACATTTTCTTATATCCTCACCTCCCTTATATTGAAGGGTAGTAAAACAGTTTGGTTTTGTTCTTTGTTTTGTTTTCACACTTTGCTATATGCACTTAACAGTGTGTTCTGAAAATCACCCTGAATCAGTTTATAGAGAATTTCCCTTTTCCCCTCCTCTCCTCTTCTATTTTCATTCTTTCTTTTTTATAGCCATATGGTACTCCACTGTGTGGGTATTACTGGGGCTCTTTGCATTTCTTCATATCTTTTGAGCAAAGCATTGACTGGCCTTTGTTCCAGACTCTCTTTTCAGGCATGTTTGTATGGCCAACCACCTTGGAAAACAGAGATGGCATCTCCTCCAAACAAATGGAAAGGCATCCTTACTCTCTATCATAAAAGATCCAGTTTCCCTATCTCAGCGTTCCTCTTCTGTGCAGTCATCACATGTACAGGTGTTATCTGGTACTCTTTGCTTTGCTCTGTGGGAACTGAGACTCAGGAAACTAATACCAAAAGTATACTTTGGTTACTATATTTGCTCTAAGTAGTAAACTGTGCTTCTTCTCTGACACAAGTCTTCCAGATTCCATGAAATTGTGGCATGGCAGACTAATTGGTTAACCTGCATGTAGGGTAAAATCTCAGATGCTCACAGCTCTTGACAGATGTGTCATAATTTATCTAACCACTGTTCTATATGTGAGCATTTAAACATCACAGTTCCATAAATGCTGGCAGAGGACACAAAACCCCTAGATCAAAGACAAAGGATTTTATTTCTCAAGGCTCAGCAATCAGCATGAGCTCCATGTCTGCACTGGTTCCAATTGCCCCCAGGTGATATGTAATAGCCCAGGTAGATCCTACACACATAGAAGATTTGTGCCACATCTGAGGAAACCTGAACTTAGGGAACACAAGTCTTTCATACTGAGCTGCAAGAATTCACAGCAGACAATGTTTGAAATTGCCTGTTTCTCCATGATCTCACCAAAAGAATGTGTTTTTATACTTTTTAATTTTTGTTAGTCTGATATGTGAGGAAAGATATATCACTTTTGTTTTAATTTATGTTTCCCTATCATTAAGTTTGAACACTTTCATATGATTGAGAGACATTTTTTTGTGAATTGTCTATTCATGTCATTTTCCCATTTTTCTATTAGGTTTCTGTTTCTTTGTCCCTCAAGTTTTAAAAGATCTTTATATACTAGAAATAGTAACTTTTGTCTGTGTATGTTGTGAATATTTTCTCCCAGTTTGTCAGTTGTCTTTTGACTTTGTTTATGGCAGTTTTTGCCATGCAATTTTTTAAATATATAGTCAAATTTACCAATTTTTTACTTTCTTGCCTCTGGATTTTAAGGGATAGTTAGAAAGCCTTTTGTTATCCTAAGATTAAAAAGGAATTTGCCCGTATTTTCTTCTAGTACTTGTATGGTTTCCATTTTTGCATTTAGATTCCTAAGCCACTTGGAGTTTATTCTTATGTACAGTGTGAGATACAGGCCTAACTTTATCCTTTTCAAAACACTCCTAGCTACATTCATTTAAAACTCCATCTTTGCCCCAGTGACATGAGATGACATCTTTATCATAATCTAAATCTCCATGTGTATTGTGGTTCTATTCCTGCACATTCTATTCATACACTAGTCCTATAACTTCCAGTTTTGTTAATATAATTAAACATGGCTGAGATCATAAGGTATAAACAATTCTGTATACTGCTCTTTCACTTCACATTATAGTAGTTATATTCTGTAACATCATTTAAAACACTTAAAATTATTTCAAGAGGTTTCATAAAAACATAATGTTTGGGCTTCCCTGGTGGCGCAGCGGTTGAGAGTCTGCCTGCCAATGCAGGGGACACGGGTTCGAGCCCCGGTCTGGGAAGATCCCACATGCCGCAGAGCAACTAGGCCCGTGAGCCACAATTACTGAGCCTGCGCGTCTGGAGCCTGTGCTCCGCAACAAGAGAGGCCACGATAGTGAGAGGCCCACGCACCGCGATGAAGAGTGGCCCCCGCTTGCTGCAACTAGAGAAAGCCCTCGCACAGAAACGAAGACCCAACACAGCCAAAAATAAATATAAATAAATAAAAATTAAAAAAAAAAAAGCTTTAAAACATAATGTTCTATGTTTTACATTATGAATATAATTTAATTTACTTTAACATCCCTCATTTTTGGACATTTAGATTGCTTCAAATTTTCTGCCATTATAAATAGTACTGAAATGAAGAGATAATATTTGCTTCTTTATTAAACTTTTTATTTTGTAATAACTGTTGATTCTTACAACATGCAGTTAGAAGAAATAATGCCGAAAGAGCCCATGTGTCTTTACTCAGTTTCCCCAATTGTAATGTCTTGCAGAACTATAGTGCAATATCACAACCAGGACACTGACATTGCTACAGTCAAGATACTACACATTTCCATCCCCACAGGGATCCTTCATGTTGTCCTTTCATGGCTATACCCACTTCCCTTCCACCTCCCTCCCATACACACCCTCCTTAATCCCTAGCAATCACTACTCTATTCTCCAATTCTATAATTTTGTCACTTCAAGAACAAATGAATCACACATATGTAACATTTTGAGACTGGCTTTTTTCACACAGCATAATTTCCTGGAGATTAACCCAAGTGTTGCACATCAATAGCTTATGGGTTTTTTGTTTGCTTGTGTTTGTTTTTTTTTTTAATTGCTGAGTAGCATTCCATGGTACGGATGTACCACAGTTTATTTAACCATTCATCACTGAAGTACATCTGGACTGTTCCCAGTTTGGAGCTATTACAAATAAACCTGCTATGAACATTCATGTACACATTTTTTGTGAACCTAAGTTTTTACTTATCTTAGACAAATGCCTAAGAGTTTAACTGTCCAAGGCTGCATGGTAGCTTCACATTTTTAAAGAAACTATCCAACTATTTTTTCACAGTGACTGGGTCATTTTTCATTCTCACCAACAAGGTATGAGTGATCTAGTCTCTTCACATCTTCACCAGCATTTGGTATTGTGGGTTTTTTGTTTGTTTTGTTTTGTTTTGTTTTGTTTTGTTTGCCATTCTGTTGCATGTGTAGTGGTTTTAATTGTGGTTTTTCACTTGAATTTCCCTGATGATGTTGAATATCTTTTCATGTATTTATTTGCCAGCTGGATAACCTCTTCTGTGGAATATTTGTTTCTGGTTTTTTTTTTTTTTTTAGTCTAATTTCTGTTTGGATCATTTGATTTTTTTGATGTTGAGACTGAGAGTACTTTATATATTCTAGATAACAGTTCTTTGTTGAATATGTGATTTCCAAATATATTCTCCAAGTCTGTACCTTGTAAAATCTGTATCTTGTTATCCTCTGAACAGCTACTTCAATTCCATTTATTAAGACTTTATCTCAATTATTTTTTCTGCAACAATTGATATGATCATATAATTTCCTTCTTTGGCTTTTGATATATTGAATGATACTATTTTTGAATATATAATCACATTTGCATTCTGAGAAAAAACTCACTGTGATAATTCTTTTTATATATTGCTGAATTCATTTGCTGATATTTTGTTAAAGAATTATTTTTTTAACATCTTTATTGGAATATAATTGCTTTACAAACTTATGTTAGTTTCTACTGTATAACAAAGTGAATCAACTATAGACATACATATATCCCCATATCCCCTTCCGCTTGCGTCTGCGTCTCACTCTCCCTATCTCACCCCTCTAGATGGTCACAAAGCACCGAGCTGATCTCCCTGTGCTATGCGGCTGCTTCCCACTAGCTATCTTACACTTGGTAGTATGTATATGTCAATGCTACTCTCTCACTTGGTCCCAGCTTACGCTTTCCCCTCCACATGTCCTCAAGTCCATTCTCTATGTCTGCGTCTTTATTCCTGTCCTACCCTTAGGTTCATCAGAAGCTTTTTATTTTTTTTAGATTCCATATATATGTGTTAGGATACAACATTTGTTTTTCTTTCTGACTTACTGACTCTGTATGATGGACTCTAGGTTCATCCACCTCACTATCAATAACTCAATTGTTTCTTTTTATGGCTGAATAATTTTCCATTGTATAAATGTGCCACATATTCTTTATCCATTCATCTGTCGTTGGACACTTAGGTTGCTTCCATGTCCTGGCTACTGTAAATAGAGCTGCAATGAACATTGTGGTACATGACTCTTTTTGAATTATGGTCTTCTCAGGGTATATGCCCAGTAGTGGGATTGCTGGGTCATATGGTAGTTCTATTTTTAGTTTTTTAAGGAACCTCCATACTGTTCCCCATAGTGGCTGTATCAATTTACATTCCCACCAACAGTGCAAAAGGGTTCCCTTTTCTCCACACCCCACCAACAGTGCAAAAGGGTTCCCTTTTCTCCACACCCTCTCCAGCATTTACTGTTTCTACATTTTGTAATGATGGCCATTCTGACTGGTGTGAGGTGATACCTCATTGTAGTTTTGATTTGCATTTCTCTAATGATTAGTGATGCTGAGCATCCTCTCATATGTTTGTTGGCAATCTGGATATCTTCTTTGCAGAAATGTCAATTAAGGTCTTCTGCCCATCTTTGGATTGGGTTGTTTGTTTTTTTGACATTGAGCAGCATGAGCTGCTTGTATATTTTGGAGATTATCCTTAGTTAGGTGCTTCATGTGCAAATACTTTCTCCCATTCTGAGGATTCTCTTTTCTTCTTGTTTATGGTTCCCTTTGCTATACAAAAGCTTTTAAGTTTCATTAGGTCTCACTTGTTTATTTTTGTTTTTATTTCCATTTCTCTAGGAAGTGGGTCAAAAAGGATCTCGCTGTGATTTATGTAATAGAGTGTTCTGCCTATGTCTTCCTCTAAGAGTTTTGTTTGTTTGTTTGTTTGTTTGGTAGCATTGGGTCTTCATTGCTGCGCACGGGCTTTCTCTAGTTGCAGTGAGTGGGGGCTACTCTAAGAGTTTTATAGTGTCTGGCCTTACATTTAGGTCTTTAATCCATTTTGAGTTTATTTTTGTGTGTGGTGTTAGGAAGTGTTCTAATTTCATTCTTTTACATGTAGTTATCCAGTTTTCTCAGCACCACTTATTGAAGAGGCTGACTTTTCTCCATTGTATATTCATGCCTCCTTTATCAAAGATAAGGTGACCTTATGTGCGTGGGTTTATGTCTGGGCTTTCTATCCTGCTCCATTGATCTATATTTCTGTTTTTGTGCCAGTACCATACTGTCTTGATTACTATAGCTTTGTGGTATAGTCTGAAGTCAGGGAGCCTGATTCCCCCAGCTCCATTTTTCTTTCTCAAGACTTCTCTGGCTATTCGGGGTCTTTTGTGTTTCCACACAAATTGTGAAATACTTTCTTCTAGTTCTGTGAAAAATGTCACTGGTAGTTTGATAGGGATTGCACTGAATCTGTAGATTGCTTTGGGTAGTAGTCATTTTCACAATGACTTGGATTCTTCCAATCCAAGAACATGGTATATCTCTCCATCTGTTTGTATCACATTTAATTTCTTTCATCAGTGTCTTATAGTTTTCTGCATACAGGTCTTTTGTCTCCTTAGATAGGTTTATTCCTAGGTATTTTATTCTTTTTGTTGCAGTGGTAAATGGGAGTGTTTCCTTAATTTCTCTTTCAGATTTTTTATCATTAGTGTATAGGAATGCAAGAGATTTCTGTGCATTAATTTTGTATCCTGCTACTCTACCAAATTCATTGATTAGCTCTAGAAGTTTTCTGGTAGCATTGTTAGGATTCTCTATGTATAGTATCATGTCATCTGCAAACAGTGACAGTTTTACTTCTTCTTTCCCAATTTGGATTCCTTTTATTTCTTTTTCTTCTCTGATTGCTTTGGCTAAAACTTCCAAAACTATGTTGAATAATAGTGGTGAGAGTGGGCAACGCTGTCTCGTTGATATTAGTGGAAATGGTTTCAGTTTTTCACCATTGAATAATGATGTTAGCTGTGGGTTTGTCATATATAGCCTTTATTATCTTGAGTTAGGTTCCCTCTATGCCTACATTCTGGAGAGTTTTTTTCATAAATGGGTGTCGAATTTTGTCGAAAGCTTTATCTGCATCTATTAAGATGACCATATGGTTTTCATTCTTCAGGTTGTTAATATGGTGTATCACATTGATTGATTTGCATATATTGAAGAATCCTTGCAATTCTGGGATAAACCCCACTTGATCATGGTGTATGATCCTTTTAATGTGCTGTTGGATTCTGTTTGCTAGTATTTTGTTGAGGATTTTTGCATCTATGTTCATCAGTGATATTGGCCTGTAGTTTTCTTTCTTTGTGACATCTTTGTCTGGTTTTGGTATCAGGGTGATGGTGGCCTCGTAGAATGAGTTTGGGAGGGCTCCTCCCTCTGCTATATTTTGGAAGAGTTTGAGAAGGATAGGTGTTAGCTCTTCTCTAAATGTTTGATAGAATTCGCCTGTGAAGCCATCTGGTCCTGGACTTTTGTTTGTTGGAAGATTTTTAAACGCAGTCTCAATTTCAGTGCTTGTGACTGGTCTGTTTATATTTTCTATTTCTTCCTGGTTCAGTCTTGGAAGGATGTGTTTTAAGAATTTGTCCATTTCTTCCAGGTTGTCCATTTTATTGGCATATAGTAGCTTGTTTTACTCTCTCATGATCCGTTGTATTTCTGCAGTGTCAGTTGTTACTTCTCCTTTTTCATTTCTAATTCTGTAGATTTGAGTCTTCTCCCTTTTTTTCTTGATGAGTCTGGCTAATGGTTTATCTATGTTGTTTATCTTCTCACAGAACCAACTTTTAGTTTTATTGATCTTTGCTATCGTTTCCTTCATTTCTTTTTCATTTATTTCTGATCTGATCTTTATGATTTCTTTCCTTCTGCTAACTTTGGGGATTTTTTTTTCTTCTTTCTCTAATTGCTTTAGGTGTAAGGTTAGATTGTTTGAGATGTTTCTTGTTTCTTGAGGTAGGATTGTATTGCCATAAACTTCCCTGTTAGAACTGCTTTTGCTGCATCCCATAGGTTTTGGGCCATCGTGTTTTCATTGTCATTTGTTTCTAGATATTTTTTGATTTCCTCTTTGATTTCTTCAGTGATCTCTTGGTCATTTAGTAACGTATTGTTTAGCCTCCATGTGTTTGTATTTTTTACAGTTTTTTTCCTGTAATTGATATCTAGTTGCATAGCACTGTGGTCAGAAAAGATAATTAATACAATTTCAATTTTCTTAAATTTACCAGGGCTTGACTTGTGACCCAAGATATGATCTATCCTGGAGAATCTTCCATGAGCACTTGAGAAGAAAGTGTATTCTGTTATTTTTGTTTTTTTGTTTTTTTGTTTTTTTGTTTTTTTGTTTTTTTTAAATTTTTATTTATTTATTTATTTATATTTTTATTTTTGGCTGTGTTGGGTCTTCGTTTCTGTGTGAGGGCTTTCTCTAGTTGCGGCGAGCGGGGGCCACTCATCATCATGGTGCGCGGGCCTCTCACTGTCGCGGCCTCTCTTATTGCCGAGCACAAGCTCCAGACGCGCAGGCTCAGTAATTGTGGCTCACGGGCCCAGTTGCTCCGCGGCATGTGGGATCTTCCCAGACCAGGGCTCGAACCCGTGTCCCCTGCATTGGCAGGCAGATTCTCAACCACTGCGCCACCAGGGAAGCCCTATTCTGTTATTTTTGGATGGACTGTCTTATAAATATCAATTAAGTCCATCTTGTTTAATGTGTCATTTAAAGCTTGTGTTTCCTTATTTATTTTCATTTTGGATGACCTGTGCATTGGTGAAAGTGGGGTGTTAAAGTCCCCTACTATGATTGTTACTGTCGATTTCCCATTTTATGGCTGTTAGCATTTGCCTTATGTATTGAGGTGCTCCTATGTTGGGTGCATAAATATTTACCATTGTTATATCATCTTCTTGGACTGATCCCTTGATCATAATGTAGTGTCCTTCTCTGTCTCTTGTAATAGTCTTTAAAGTCTGTTTTGTCTGATATGAGAATTGCTACTCTAGCTTTCTTTTGATTTCCATTTGCATGGAATATCTTTTTCCATCCCCTCATTTTCAGTCTGTAGTGGGTCTCTTGTAGACAGCATATATACAGGTCTTATTTTTTTATCTATTCAGCCAATCTATGTCTTTTGGTTGGAGCATTTAGTCTACTTACATATAAGGTAATTATCGATATGTATGTCCCTATTACCAATTTCTTAATTGTTTTGGGTTTGTTATTGTAGGTCTTTTCCTTCTCTTGTGTTTCCTGCCTAGAGAAGTTCCTTTAGCATTTTTTGTAAAGCTGGTTTGGTGGTGCTGAATTCTCTTAACTTTTGCTTGTCTGTAAAGGTTTGAATTTCTCCGTCAAATCTGAATGAGGTCCTTGCTGGGTAGAATAATCTTGGTTGTAGGTTTTTCCCTTTCATCACTTTAAATATGTCCTGCCACTCCCTTCTGGCTTGCAGAGCTTTTGCTGAAAGATCAGCTGTTAACCTTATGGGGACTCCCTTGTATGTTTTTTGTTGCTTTTCCCTTGCTGCTTTTAACGTCTTTTCTTTGTATTTAATTTTTGATAGTTTGATTAATATGTGTCTTGTCATGTTTCTCTTTGGGTTTATCCTGTATGGGACTCTCTGTGCTTCCTAGACTTGATTGACTGTTTCCTTTCCCATATTAAGGAACTTTTCAACTATAATCTTTTCAAATATTTTCTCAGTCCCTTTCTTTTACTCTTCTTCTTCTGGGACCCCTATAATTGGAATGTTGTTGCATTTAATGTTCCCAGAGATCTCTGAGACTGTCCTCAATTCTTTTCAGTCTTTTTTCTTTATTCTGCTCTGTGGTAGTTATTTCCACTATTTTATCTTCCAGCTCACTATCTGTTTTCTGCCTCAGTTATTCTGCTATTGATTCCATCTAGAGAATTTTTAATTTCATTTATTGTGTTGTTCATCATTGTGTGTTTGCTCTTTACTTCTTCTAGGTCCTTGTTAAATGTTTCTTGTATTTTGTCTATTCTATTTCCAAGTTTTTGGATCATCTTTACTATCATTAGTCTGAATTCTTTTGCAGGTAGACTGCCTATTTTCTCTTCTTTTGTTTTGTCTGGTGGGTTTCTACCTTGCTCCTTCATCTGCTGTGTATTTCCTGTCTTCTCATTTTGCTTAACTTACTGTGTTTGGGGTCTCCTTTTCACAGGCTGCATGTTCGCAGTTCCCACTGTTTTTGGTGTCTGCCCCCAGTGGGTAAAGTTGGCTCAGTGTGCTGTGTAGGCTTCCTGGTGGAGGGGACTGGTGCCTGTGTTCTGGTGGATGAGGCTGGATACTGTCTTTCTGGTGGGCAAGACCACGTCTGGTGGCGTGTTTTGGGGTGTCTGTAACCTTATTATGATTTTAGGCAGCTTCTCTGCTAATGGGTGGGGTTGTGTTCCTGTCTGGCTAGTTGTTTGGAATGGGGTGTCCAGCACTGGAGCTTGCTGGTTGTTGAGTGAAGCTGGGTCTTAGCGTTGAGACAGAGATATCTGGGAGAGCTCTTGCCAACTGATATTACGTGGGGCCTGGATGTCTCTGGTGGTCCAATGTCCTGAACTTGGCTCTCCCACCTCAGAGGCTCAGGCCTGACACCTGGCCAGAGCACCAAGACCCTGTCAGCCACACAGCTCAGAAGAAAAAGGAGAAAAAAAAGAAAGAAAAATAAATGAAATAAAATAAAATAAATAAAATAAGTTATTAAAATAAAAAATTTTTTAAAAATTAAAATAAAGAAATATAAAAATAAAAAAAAAAGAAGAGAGCAACCAAACCAATAAACAAATCCACCAACGATAACAAGCACTAAAGACTAAACTAAGATAAACATATACATCAGAAACTAGTCAGTCGCATACAGCAAACGCCAAGCCTACCATTGCTCCCAAAGTCTACCGCCTCAATTTTGGTATGATTCATTGTCTATTCAGGTATTCCACAGATGCAGGGTACATCAAGTTGATTGTGGAGCTTTAATCCGCTGCTCCTGAGGCTGCTGGGAGAGACTTCCCTTTCTCTTCTTTGTTCGCACAGCTCCTGGGGTTCAGCTTTGGATTTGGACCCGCCTCTGCATGTAGGTCGCCCTCTGGCATCTGTTCTTTGCCCAGACAGTAGGGGGTTAAAGGAGCAGCTGATTAGGGGGCTCTGGCTCACTCAGCCCGGGAGGAGGGAGGGGTACGGAATGCGGGGTGAGCCTGCGGCGGCAGAGGCCAGCTTGACGTTGCAACAGCCTGAGGCGTGCTGTGTGTTCTCCCGGGGAAGTTGTCCCTGGATCACAGGACCCTGGCAGTGGCGGGCTGCACAGGCTCCCGGGAGGGGAGTTGTGGAGAGTGACCTGTGCTTGCACACAGGATTCTTGGTGGCTGCAGCAGCATTAGCGTTTCATGCCTGTCTCTGGTGACCACGCTGATAGCCGCAGCTTGCACCCATCTCTGGAGCTCGTTTAGGTGGTGCTCTGAATCCCCTCTCCTCACGCACCCCAAAACAATGGTCTCTTGCCTCTTAGGCAGGTCCAAACTTTTTCCCAGACTCCTTCCCGGCTAGCTGTGGCACATCAGCCTTCAAGCTGTGTTCACGCAGCCAGCCCCAGTCCTCTCCCTGGGATCCGACCTCTGAAGCCCGAGCCTCAGCTCCCAGCCCCCGCCCATCCCTGTGGGTGAGCAGACAAGCCTCTCAGGCTGGTGAGTGCTGGTTGGCACTGATCCTCTGTGCGGGAATCTCTCCGCTTTGTCCTCTGCACCCCTGTTGCTGTGCTCTCCTCCGTGGCTCCGAATCTTCCCCCCTGCCCACCCCCTATCCCTGCCAGTGAAGGGGCTTCCTAGTGTGTGGAAACCTTTCCTCCTTCACAGCTCCCTCCCCAAGGTGCAGGTCCCGTCCCTATTCTTTTGTCTCTGTTTTTTCTTTTTTCTTTTGCCCTACCCAGGTACATGGGGATTTTTTTGCCTTTTGGGAAGTCTGAGGTCTTTTGCCAGCGTTCAGTAGGTGTTCTATAGGAGTTGTTCCACATGTAGATGTATTTTTGATGTGTTTGTAGGGAGGAAGGTGATCTCCACATCTTACTCCTTCACCATCTTGAAGGTCCTCTCACACACATTTCTTTACTCTTTCATTTTTTGAGCTCTAATAGTTTTCTTATCTTTTTATGAGTTCTTTATATATTTAAATATTAACTTTTTCTATCATATTTACTGAAGTTTATAGTGAACTTTTAATTCTCTCTATATATTTTGATGTACATACATTTTACAATTTTTATCTAGTAAAATCTATTGATATTTTCCTGTGTGATTATTTTCAACAGTTATAAGGTTAAAAATTGTTTTCCTATCCAGAAATTCAATAAATATTTCCTCTATTTGTTTCAACTTCCTTTTTTGTTTCTTATATCCACAAATTAATAATCCATTTTATACTTATTTTAGTACAAGGTATATGAGGTCAGATATAAATAACGGTTCCTATATTTTTACATATGGCTCACTAATTTTCCTATAACCATTTACTACTTTTCTCAAAACTATTTTTAGAAACTCTTATGTAATCACAGCTAAGTACCTAGCACAGAGCATTGAATTCTAGGCTGACATGCAACATCCTCAAACCCTGAGGCTGATAGAGAGGTCAGCCTTATTCAGCTAATGACCTTTGCTATGGTCTGAACATTTGTGTCCCCTGAAAATTCATATGTTGAAATCCTAACCCCCAAGGTAACGGTATAAGAAAATGGGGCCTTTGGGAGGTGATTAAGTCATGAGAGCTGAGCCCTCACCGTTGGGATTAGTACCCTAATAACAGAGACCCTAGACAGATTCCTTGTCCCTCCCATAAGGTAGCGATACAGTGAGAAGAAGGGCTCTCACAAGGACCACATCTGCCAGTGCTATGATCTTAGCCTTCCCAGCCTCCAGAACTGTAAAAAATAAATGTTTCTTGTTTACAAGCCACCCAGTCTCTGGTGCTTTGTTATAACAGCCTCAGCAGACTAAGACTACCATAGAGCATGGAAGCAATATGATTTCTGCAATCTTTGAGGGGTTGAAACAATAGAACTGACAAGGCCAAAGTGAATCTCCCAGGGTCTAATCAATGTCAATAGTGAAAATATCCTACAGTAAGTCTTCCCTGAGGACACAGAGGAAATACCTACAACCTCACCAAGGAGGATTCCTGACATTCTCAGGGAATTTCATGTATCTGGCGGGATTCAATGCAGAGCCACGCTGAAGAAAAGATTACAGCACAGAATCTTGTGATTAAATACAGGAAAGGGCAGCTTTAAGTGTATAACCCACCACTGACAAAAACATAAGATACCATGTCAGTTTGCTGCAAAGTATATTTATACAGTAAAATTTAAGCTGTTTGAAGCATGCCCCATCAGATCTCCAGTATGTGAACAGAATGGTAAAATTTATCTGCTTCATGCTAGTCCACTGGGGTCAGGAAACAAGATGTATTTTAGATGATGCAAGCCATGCTTTAGAAAACAGCACATGTGCTCTGGAAATAAAAAGAACTTAGATTCCATAGCCCTGGGATTTGCACAAACCAACAATTCCTTGATCTTATGTCTCTCTTTCTGAGCTCTCCATGCCCACTTTATGTTTATCAATTATGCCCCTCTACTCCTTCCTTGTCCTCCTGAATTCTCCCAGATCATCCTTCCAGGAATGCCACCCCTTCTCCCTGGTAACAGTTCAAACTTCCTTCCCTACTACTGTCTTATTGGCCAACAAGATGACTCTATCTCAAGAAGTGATGACTTAGTCATTGGGCTCCTTGAAAACTGGCATTTTTGAGTATCCACATTTCCACATTTGGGCCACAATACACTATTACCCCTCAATGTAAAGAACAGTTCAAATCACATCTGCTTGATGAGAGGACTTATTTTAATACAAGTAGATGTGATAAGATGGAGATATTAACATGTTAGTATTCACCAATTTCCTTTGCTTACTTAGCTTTTTCTCCCAGTCCCACTCTCTGTAAAGAAAGCGCCAAAGCTGCTTAGAAAGGTTATCACAAGAAAAGCAATCAGGAGAATAATTATAATTACCAGGGCTATTGTCTACACAAAGGAGAATGGGGGAGGGGGGACTGAATAAACAAGATGGCATTATCAAGATGGGGTAGATGGAGAGTTTGGAGTATTAAAGAGTAAGAGACTCCAAGTTTGGGGGATAAGAAAATGGAACAAAACATTTTAGTAGAAGGTGCCAAGAGTCCTAAGTGTTTAAGAAAGATATTGAATAAATATCAAAAGGTACCCCTAGGTATTGATTTTAAAAATGCAAAACTACTCTGAGACCAGAGCTACTCTACTGAGATCACAGCTTTATAAATATTGCATATTTACTAAACCAACCAAGTCTCCAGAGTATTATTTTTTTGGTGGGGGGGAGTTGGGGAGGGAGATGGTGATATGGTATCTCTCTTAGAACACAAAGTATTGGGGAGATCTACTACCATCCTTATTAAGCCATTAACTCCTTGAGATCAGGGCATCTGTCTTATATTTTTCTAGCTTTATTGAGATATAATTGACATATAACATTGTGTAAGTTTAAGCTGTACAACATGACGATGTAATACACAGATACAAGGAGTCCATCTTGTTGACAACTGCACTTCCAGTTCCTCATGCATAGCCTTAATCCCTGGCACACAATGGGTGTCTCATAAATGTTTGGTGATTGAATGACAAATGAACTTCAAGTGCTAGCTCCAGGCTAAATTTACCTGAATGGTTTAGGAAAGTCAGATCAGTCCATTCTTTCTGGATAATAAAATCTACTCCATCAAAAGCATCTTTCTGGGGGCTGCAAGAACTGCAATTCAGCCCCTTCAGTTCAGACAAGACCAGCCATCATGATCATCCCTGATGCCCAGAGAAGAAAAGAAAGTGGATCCCTCTCTAGAAGCCAATTTAGAAATTTGAGAATAAAACAGCTTAAGACTTTTAAATAACAGGTTTATAATAATCCTAAGAAAACAAGACTTCCAGAATTGCCTAAGAAACTCTGGAATGTCCAAAGATTAGAGAAATGAAAGCCTGGCCCACAGGAGTGGAACTGAATACAGTCAAAAGGCTTAAGGATAGAGACAGGGTTAACTTAATGCAATTTATATTTTTATAAATGCGATTTATTTTTATACACACCCAGAAGGAAAGTTTGTGTGTATTGCCTTATGATAATTCTCTAGTTCACTGTGGATATAATAATGAATAAAGCACTATACTTTGCTAAGAAGAGTTAGAACATTATTTACACATAATTCAATAAATAAAAATCTTCAAGAAAATTGGTGCTAGGACAATGAAAGCCCATCACCCATATAAAAGGCCATTATTCTTTAGGCCTCCTCTTTCTAGGATGAGGCTGGTTTGCTGAACAATTATAGGCAAGTTAAGGAAGGGAGGAAAGGAAGGAGAAGGAGAGGGAAGGAGGGGGAAGGGAGGGGAACAGAGAGGACGGAGCAGAGAAAGGATGAAGACACACTTCTGGCAATACTGCAAATTAAATACTCTAACTGCTCTTGATAGAAGCAACTAAAACATTGGATTAAAAAATACAGAGAAACAGAATTTTAAGCACACTGCTGAAGTGACGAAAAGAATCCACAGAGCCCAAAAACTGAAGTGAAATCAAGAATACTGGAAAATAAGTAAGCACCAGAACAGGATTTTTTTCCTTGAAGCCTCTTCACTTGGACCCTGAAGACCCTAAGCCTCTGTATCATCTGCTACTTGAGCAGTGGGTGTGGGGAATATGGGACAAAATTCCAAGCCCCCAAGAGCTCCCCCTCAGGGAGAGGATGGGTGAGAAAGTAACCCTGCCAAACAGCAAGGATTACTACCGGTCTCAGTTCTGGCACCTGATAGAGGTGAAGAAACATACCTGAATATCAACAAGCCAGCCCACACGGGTTTTTTGTCTATATTCATGTTATCTGAAAAACCTTACTCAGAGAATTTGATTTAAAGTGATCCCAGGTTAGTAGATACCCTAGGTCCTTGGGTAAATGACCTAAACTACACACATACGCAGAACACACACACGCACACACACACGTGCGCACACACACACACACCCCACACACACACGGTTAAAAAGGCTACTTGGGGCTTCCCTGGTGGCGCAGTGGTTGAGAATCTGCCTGCTAATGCAGGGGACACGGGTTCGAGCCCTGGTCTGGGAAGATCCCACATGCCACGGAGCAGCTGGGCCCGTGAGCCACAATTGCTGAGCCTGCGCGTCTGGAGCCTGTGCCCCGCGACGGGAGGGGCCGCGATAGAGAAAGGCCCGCGCACCGCGATGAAGAGCGGTCCCCGCACCGCGATGAAGAGTGGCCCCCGCTTGCCGCAACTGGAGAAAGCCCTCGCACGAACCGAAGACCCAACACAGCCAAAAATAAATAAATAAATAAATAAATAAATAAATAAGAAAATCCTTTAAAAAAAAAAAAAAAAAATCCAAACTTGCTGACTCTACTCTACCTTCACAGCCTCTTGAAAAAAAAAAAAAAAAAAAAAGGCTACTTGACTGAAGAGCAGCAGAAACAAGCAAAAGTCTGTCCACAAACATACCAACAAACGCTTCAGATACAATCCAGACGCAAAGCATACATTACGTAGGTTTATTAAGTGCTTAGAAACAGAAGAGAAGCTTGAAAACTTAAGCAGGAAAACAACCAATAAGACGTAAAAAATCCAGTAAGTGAGGACAAATTAAATAGCAGGTTAGAAACTACCAAAGAGAGAACACTTCTATTACTCAGGGTAAAGAAGCATTTCTTAGACAAAAGTACAAACCATAAAACATATAATAATAAAATCCTGTCCTCATAAAGCACTTCCTATATGCCAGCACTATCAGCACTTTATATGTATAATCGCATTTAATCCTCCCAATAGCCCATTGAGGTAGACACTATTATTATCCCCATTTCACAGATGAGGAAACTGAAGCACTGAGACGTTAAGTAGCTTTCCCTACATCACACAGCTAGCAAATGGCAGTGCTGTGATTTGAATCCAGGCAGCCTGGCTCCAGAGTCTGTGCCCTTGAGTAAAGGTATACAAATCTGACTACATCAAAATTTAAAACTTTAATAGACAGAGCACACAGGATTTTTAGGGCAGCGAAAACATGCCATATGATACAACGGTAGGTGCATATCATTATAAATTTGTCTAAAGCCGTACATAGAATGTACAACACCAGGAGAGAACCTTAATGTAAACGATGGACTTTGGGTGATAATGTAGGTTTATCAGCTGTTAACAAACACACACTGGTGGGCGATGTACAGAGTCGTGGAGGGTGGCCATGGGGAGGGGGAGAGGGTCTAGAGGAACTCTCTGTACTTTCCCCAAATTTTGCTGTGAACCTAAAACCTGCTCTAAAAATAAACTAAAAAATTTTTCATCAGATACCATAAAGAAAACGAAAAGACAAACAAACTGGGAGAAGATAAATATTTCCAGCATATTTAACTATCAACATACTGGTACTCAGATTCTATACTATACTTCTCAAGCCAAAGCTGGCATTGAGCCATTTATGTTTTGCTGGTCATTTTCCAAATAACTGCCTAACCCTGTGGATATCACCATGGATTAATTTCCACAACTCCCTTCATTCAAGTTTAATTCCTCTCAGAATCCAAGTTTACCTGGGGAAGGTTTACTGGCCACTACCAGTACCCTTTGTCTTTGAAAATCCCTGTCCTCAAATTTTCTTTAAAACTGATTTAATGGGCTTCCCTGGTGGCGCAGTGGTTGAGAGTCTGCCTGCCAATGCAGGGGACACGGGTTCAAGCCCTGGTCTGGGAAGATCCCACATGCCACGGAGCAACTGGGCCCGTGAGCCACAATTACTGAGCCTGCGCATCTGGAGCCTGTGCTCTGCAACAAGAGAGGCCGCGATAGTGAGAGGCCCGCGCACCGCGATGAAGAGTGGCCCCCGCTTGTCACAACTAGAGAAAGCCCTCGCACAGAAACTAAGACCCAACATAGCCATAAATAAATAAATAAACAAATACTTTAAAAAATAAAAAACTGATTTAATGAACACATTTCTCCGAATCCTGAACAGTTCTCTGGAGACACAAGTGGCATGTAGCAATATTTCAAAGATTGGACTCTGGCTCCACCAGTCACTTGCTCTGTGAATGTGGGCAAGTTACTTAAACTCTCCACGCTTCAGTTTTCTCATGTGCAAAATGAGACAATCAACAACCACCTCCTAGGAGCACTGTTGGAACTGAGTCAGCTGATGTAGGTAAAAGAGCACATCCTGGGAGTTCCTCAAAAGATTATATGAAAAAAAAAAAAAAAAAAAAGATTATATGTAAGAATGACCATATAACTCAGTGATTCCATTCCTAGGTATATACCCAACAGAAATGAAAACATATGTCCACACAAAACGTGTACACAAGTGTTCATGGCACTATTAAACATAATAGCCAAAAAGTAAAAGGAACCCAAATGTCTACCAGCTGATGAATGGATAAACAAAATGTGCTTTATCCATACCATGGGATATTATTCTACAGTAAAAATGAATGGAGAAAATGAAGTACTAATTCATCCTACAGCAAGCATGAATCTTGAGAACACTATGCTAAGTGAAGAAAAGCCATTCACAAAAGGCCACACTTATACCAGATGTTCAGAGTAGACAAATCCATACAGACAGAAAATAGGTTAGTAGTTGCCCAGGGGCTTGGGGGAGGGGAGAATGGAAAGTAACACTAAAGGTACTGGGTTTATTTTGTGGTGATGAAATGTTCTAAAATTAGATATGGAGATGGTCACAAAATTCTGTGAATATGCTATAATCCACTGAATTGGAGACCTTAAAAAAGTGTGACTTTTATGGTATGTAAATCATAGCTCAATAAAGTGGTTATTTTTAAAAGAACATACCCGCAGGACTTGATACACCGTAAGTGCTCAGTAGCTATTGTTATTTTGATTCTGTTTAGTAATCTATATGTCTTCTAGCATCCCTAAATTGTTTTGACCAATCGAGATATTTTCCAACACATATATATGGGATCTAAAAAAAAAAAAAAAAAGTCATGAAGAACCTAGGGGCAAGATGGGAATAAAGACACAGACCTACTAGAGAATGGACTTGAGGACACGGGGAGGGGGAAGGGTAAGCTGGGACGAAGTGAGAGGGTGGCATGGACATATATACATTAGCAAACGTAAAATAGATAGCTAGTGGGAAGCAGCCACATAGCACAGGGAGATCAGCTTGGTGCTTTGTGACCACCTAGAGGGGTGGGATAGGGAGGGTGGGAGGGAGGGAGACGCAAGAGGGAAGAGATATGGGGACATATGTATGTGTTTAACTGATTCACTTTGTTATAAAGCAGAAACTAACGCACCATTGTAAAGCAACTATATTCCAATAAAGATGTTTAAAAAACAAAACAAAACAAAACAAGTTATGGTTCCAAAAAGCCGTATGCAAGGAACAGCATAAAGGGCCCCCCTCTTGAGGGAAGAGACAGCTGTGCTCTGGTGTGTGTGGGAATTTGGGAGGACCCTGGGGTGCACTAAGCTCCAGAGTGATTTGAGAACTCTAAGGGCTGCCTTGTGGGCATGAGCAGCAGGTACCAGCCTCCGCAGCAATTACAAGAGCAATAAATTAAACCAGCTACATCCATTCCCCAGCTAGGCGCCAGTCCCACTCCAGGCACTGTCTCATTTAATCCTCACACTCTCCTGGGAGTTTGGTTCTATTCTTATCCCCATTTTTCAGATGACACAACTGAGGTAGTAAACAGCTCCAGAACCCATGCTCTTCACCACTGTCATGACATCTGCCACACAATCCCTGGACCCAAGAAATTCTTCCCATAATAATCATAATAATAGATAGCATATAAGCTTACTACACTTGAGGTGGTATTCTAAGGGTTTTACATATAGTCATGCATTTAATTATCATAACAACATTGAGATGTAGTACTGTTTTCAGATGACACAACTGAGGCACAGAGAGGTTAGACGACAGACCCAAGGCCACACAGCAGGCAGGTGAGGTGGCAGAGCTGTACTTTCAATCCATATAGTCTGCCTACCAGAGTCTGCCCTCTCGATCACTCTGATGTATTGCTTCTCTAGCTGACACATATAGTACTGGCTTCATCCCCAAAACTTGTCTAAATCCTCAACATACATTCTTTTAAATCTTCAAAACAACACTATGAAATAGGTATTATCATGAAAAATTGTAATTTAAGTAGAAGAAATTAAGTATACTACTCTGTCCAAGTTTATTCAATGACCAAGTTTCAAAACCAAGGCGATTGGTTCATGCCAAGGTGATTTGGCCCTGGAGTCCACGCCCTTAACCACAACTCCATACTCCCTCAGTAGTAAGCAAAATTCCTGGAACTAGAGACTACGTTTATCAACATGCAATCGGAGATAAAGCTAATGCTGAAATACTCAGAAAAGTTTAAAATGAAATAAAATAATACAAATAAGCAAAAATGAAACAACCTTCCACCTGCAGGCATTAAGGAAGGGATCACCAGACAATGTCAGAGAACCCAGGAATAAGGTGGGAAGGATATTTGATTCTCCCAACCTCATGCTTTGATTATATACTGAGGTGTCCCCTGGGATCCTCTGGACAATATATCCATTCTGCATTTAACAAACTGATTAGTGGCATTCACTCAAACAACAGGCTAATGAGCCCAGTTCTCCCCCATTACCCAGTAGCCTTCCATCCCAGGTGTCTCCAAAGTCAAATGATGCAAGTTGTGCCCAGCATCAGGTACAGGTTCCAAGACTGCCCAGCCCTGCACTCACACGCCCTCTCCTCGCACAGGACTTGTACTGCTTTGAAAAGGGCCTGTGAAACCCCCTCTCTGCTACTCAGAGAACACCTGCTCAAAGCAAGCCAGGGACTAAGGCTCACTTCCTTGCCTTGACACTCAGGAGCAGGCAATGTTCCTCTTTTGTAGAGTGGGGGAAAACAATCCACTTAAAGTCATAATTCTGTCATCCAATAATCTTTCTAATGACATGCCCAGGTCCTGAGCTTCTTCCTCACCTCTCCTCACTGCTGCCAATACTTGGGCTATTTCTTTGCACCTCCACTCTCAGAGCTGAATGTGATCAGAAGACATACAGTAAAATATATTGTACTGGGGTCCTTTTTAGCACTATAGTTAGTTACAAGTTTGGGAGAAGACTGACATTATTGATTAAAAATGAACTCTTTGCATTATCTACGAGTATCATCCAGGGCTCTGAAAAACAGTCATTTTGCAACTTGCTAGCGTGCATCCATCTGAAATAAATTACAGATGGTACCTTTGTCCTCATGAATTATCAGTTATACTCACGTGCATATATGTCCTGAAAATAAATATACAGTCTCAGCAAGGCATACATTCCCAGCAAGTGACACAGATTTACACACCAACATCATCAACTTCGTAAGGAGACCTTATCCTTCTCGTCAATTTTTTCTTGGTGCCAGCAGATTCACAAGTCACAGTCAGCAACAGTACTATCAAAATGTATTTTTAAGCCCATTGTGTTGTTTTGACAAACTAAACGATTAATTAACAGCAATCTAACAAACAGATCTCTACTTACAGCTTAGAGTGAAAGAAACACACAGATCGCCATAACCATTCTACAGTCACCATTACTGAGGAAGAATACTGCCTAATTAGTTATAATTGATCACAAAGATTAGATTCAAATTCCACTAACAGGGCAGAAGAAGCCCAAAGAGAGGAAATAAATCAGAAAACAATTCTCTGAATCCACAATGAACCAACAAGCCTTGGAGATAAACAGATTTGTTTTAATTGTAGTTTTTAAAAAATAATTTAAGAACATTTGGAGGCCTTTGGAGAGAGAATACAGAGTGGGGAGAGGGGTAGAGCCAAAAGCAGGGAAGTACGAATTCAAGTGAACACTGAAGTTCTCACCTCTGACTCCGTATTCAAAATCTGTAAGGTGTTCACCAATGTAGGGGTCAGGCACAGGACATGAGTGTGTCACGCGGCAGAGGTGGCCCTGACTGATACTTCCTGTTGGTCATAGTCTCCCTGATCCAAAGGCATGTCCCTGCAAGCTGGAAGACTCTCCTGCACCTTTCTTTTAACTACTTTTCCTTCCCATCCCCCAACTCCCCTTCCTCTGACTACAGAGGCCCCTCCCCTGGCCACAGGCATGTGAGAGTGAGACAGCGGCCCTCACCTCGACTCCCCAGCCCCAGTGCAGTATGTGAGCCAAGGAGAGGACTCGAGACCCAATCCAGGCCCACCAAGGGCCTTCAGAAAGATTTGAAAAACCAGAGCTTGGAGAGAGAAGTCCCATCTCATACTCAACCCCCTTTCTTCTTCGGTTGAGAGGTTGCAAAGAAGCAAACTGCATGAGAGCTGGGAGAGTGGAGACGGGGACTGTGGGCCCAGCTCCAGGCCATGGGTCCTCAGCACTGCTCTGGTTCCTGGGCATTCATTCAGTTTGTCTGTCTCGTTTTTGCTTTACTAGTTCAAGGTGGGTTCTAAAAGAATCCCAACACTAGCTGGGAAGTTAAGCAAATCCAGAAACTCCTCAAATAAAGAAGTGTCCAACTATAGAAATAGTCTGATACAGAACCGGGGCAATTCTTGACCAGACAGAAGCTTTTCACAAATTCTTGGCGTGGCTGCTGGAATTTCACCTCCCATATGGGCTACAATGAAGCTGCAGATACTACAATCAAGACTGGGTGGTGAGCGAGCTTGAACTTCACAACCAAAAAGATCTGGCTACAAGTTGTGATTCCTTGATCTTGACAAAGTATCTTAACCTTTCTGAACCACAGTTCTCCCATTCATAAAACTGGGATGATTATCCCTCACTGGGGTTTGTGAGAATTAAATGAGGTAATGCATAAAGAGGAAATAAATAATAGTGTCTGGAACAACATATACAGACTCCCAGCTTACCTGCAGCATCAGTCTGCCATTATTGTTGCTTTCTTTCTCTCTCAACAACTGAGCACGATAACATACACCCTCTTTCTCCTGGTACAAGAGAACATGGCAAATGAGTAATTAGAAGCTAAACTCCTATCCCATCTATAAAATATTAAAATCTGATTTTAGCTTAGAGCTTGTTGGATTTGATAGATGTACAAGAAATGTTCTTGCATTTATTAATATAGTTGGTTGCATTAATAGTGACCTCACTAATTTAAAATAACTTGGGAGATGGCCCAGCCCAATATGGGATACTTTTTTAAAGTACACTTTAATTAGTTTCAAACATATTCAGTAACTGAAATAATTCAGAAAAGAATTGCCTGAGAAAACAGATGATATGATGCAGTGACAAAAATGATTTATAATCAGTATATCAAAAGTTGGTACACAAAATACCAGGTTAATTCCTGTCATCTATGGTGGAACAGAAAGGGCTCTGACCTTGTGCCAGAAAAGCTGACTTCTCTGCATCTTTACCTATAAAATGGGAATTAAAATGCCTAAGATATGGGTTTAATGTGAGGCTTAGAATTCAACAAGTTAGAATAAAACTGCAAAAAGCCCGTGAGACAGGTTTATATGCATCCAACTCATGACAGTATCCCAAAGTCCAACACAGTACCTGACACTTGGCGAGCTCTCAAGAAACACATAAACAGATAAATGAATGTGCAAGTTCATAATGCAGAGCTTAGCACGTAAGTTATCAGGACTCGGCATTTCAGGAGACAACTCTGTAGCCTCCAGCCCTTGCCTGACCTTTCAGGTGTTCATACAGAACCTTCAGGGCCTTGCTCTAGCTCACGCTGGCTACCTTTACTGCTGTTCACCCACTGGAGAGGGCTTTTAGCAACCTTGTTTGTACCCCATGAGCCTGTCATGTTGGCCCCATTTTTTTGGACCAGAGATGGTCATTTGACCCAAGAAGGTTCAATCCGATTGTCCCAACTCAGAATTTGGAATAGGGACTAAGCGACTCTAGCGCTTTCCAGGTCACTTGCTAGAAAAGTAACATGTAAGCTGAGGAACTATGATGAATCATATTCCATCATGTGGGTCAGAGAAGCAGGTCTCAGAGAGAAAAACAAAGAGACTTTTAAAAAGAGACAAATATTCCATTCCTAGTTCTCGTCTCTAGCTAAAGTCTAACTACTTCCCTGCCCTTGGGATCCATGAAATGTTCTCTATACTCTTATGATAATATTTCCTTCCATGCTAGCTTGCAGTCTGAGCAAAATAACTTTTATTTAATACAACAGGGAAGGGATAAGCAATCAGTAAAAAAAAAAAATTCTTACTGCAAAATAAACAAATCAGAAGGAGTAAACAAGCTTTGCCCAAGCTACATTTATTTTCTTGGTATGGTGCTGGGTTGAGGTAAGCTTGGGTTAGTGAGAGGAGAGTTAGGTAAGTGCTTATTGCAGGTACATAAAGAGCT
The DNA here is from genome assembly GCF_949987535.1 of Balaenoptera acutorostrata. Lineage (NCBI taxonomy): Eukaryota > Metazoa > Chordata > Mammalia > Artiodactyla > Balaenopteridae > Balaenoptera > Balaenoptera acutorostrata. The sequence goes on along the minus strand of NC_080067.1, from coordinate 86,314,137 downwards.
CAGAACTCTTCTAGGACTAGCTGACCACAGTATAACACTTACTTAAAAATTACCTGATTTTTTAAAATATTTCTTTCGTGTTACTACTACTACTTACTTATTTATTTATGGCTGCATCAGGTCTTAGTTGCGGCATGCGGGATCTTTCGTTGCAGCACGTGGGTTTTCGTTGCGGCACGCGGGCTTCTGTGTAGCTGTGGCGCTCAGGCTCCAGAGAGCGCTGGCTCAGTAGTTGTGCCGCACGGGTTTAGCTGCCCGGCGGCATGTGGGATCTTAGCTCCCCAACCAGGGATTGAACCTGCATCCCCTGCATTGGAAGGTGGATTGTTAACCACTGGACCACCAGGGAAGTCCCCCATGTTACTAGTGTTTCTTGCTTCTTGCTGACTATGAAATCTTGAATAAGTCAGCTTCTTGCTGACTATGAAATCCTTGAATAAGGAGTGAAAATATATGTTACTACTTCTAACAACTATTTTCACTCTTACTGTATAGAAGAGGTTACTGAGTCTCAGGGAGAAAAAGTGACTTATACAAGATTTCATAGTCAGCAAGAAACAGTATATAACCCCTGGCTTTCTGTCTATAAGTGCCATGCGAGCCAGGAGGGAGTCCGGGAAAAAGTCTGCAGCTGCCGAAGAGGCAAGAGACTTTTTCTTGCCTCTTTGTTTCCTGGTGCGCGAGGAGAGGGGATGCAGAGCGCCGCCTAAACGAGCTCCAGAGACGGGCACGAGCCGCGGCTATCAGCGCGGACCCCAGAGGCGGGCATGAGACGCTAAGGCTGCTGCTGCCGCCACCAAGAAGCCTGTGTGCGAGTACAGGTCACTCTCCACACCGCCCCTCCCGGGAGCCAGTGCAGACCGCCACTGCCAGGGTCCCGTGATCCGGGGACAACTTCCCCGGGAGAACGCACGGCGCGCCTCAGGCTGGTGCAACGTCACGCCGGCCTCTGCCGACGCAGGCTCGCCCCGCCTCCTCCATACCGCTCCCTCCCCCCCGGCCTGAGTGAGCCAGAGCCCCCGAATCAGCTGCTCCTTTAACCCCATCCTGTGGGAGCGAAGAACAGACGCCCTCAGGCGACCTACACGCACGCAGAGGCGGGTCCAAATCCAAAGCTGAACCCCGGGAGCTGTACGAACAAAGAAGAGAAAGGGAAATTTCTCCCAGCAGCCTCAGAAGCAGCGGATTAAAACTCCACAAACAACTTGATGTACCTGCATCTGTTGAATACCTGAATAGACAACGAATCATCCCAAATTCAGGACGTGGACTTTGGGAGCAGGATATATTAATTTTTCCCCTTTTCCTTTTTTTGTGAGTGTATATGTGTATGCTTCTGGGTGAGATTTTGTCTGTATAGCTTTGCTTTCACCATTTGTCCTAGGGTTCGGTCCGTCTGGTTTTTTTTTTTACTTAAAAAATTTTTTTCTTAATAAATTTTTTCTTAATAATTTTTTCCTTATTTTTTATTTTAAAAAATTAAAAAATTTTTTCATAATAAATTTTTTTCTTAATAATTTTTTCTTATTTATCATAAAAAATTAATAAATTTATTTTTAAAAATTAAAAAAACTTTTTCTTAAATTTTTTCTTTTTTTCTTATTTTTTATTATAATAGCTTTATTTTATTTTATTTTATTTTATCCTCTTTCTTTCTCTCTTTCTATTTTTTCTCCCTTTTATTCCAAGCCATGTGGATGAAAGGCTCTTGGTGCTCCAGCCAGGCATCAGGGCTGTGCCTCTGAGGTGGGAAAGCCAACTTCAGGACACTGGTCCACAAGAGACCTCCCAGCTCCATGTAATACCAAATGGCAAAAATCTCTCAGAGATCTCCATCTCAACATCAAGACCCAGCTTCACTCAACGACCAGCAAGCTACAGTGCCGGACACCCTATGCCAAACAACTAGCAAGACAGGAACACAGCCCCATCCATTAGCAGAGAGGCTGCATAAAATCATAATAAGGCCACAGACACCCCAAAACACACCACGAGACGTGGACGTGCCCACCAGAAAGACAAGATCCAGCCTCATCCACCAGAACACAGGCACTAGTCCCCTCCACCAGGAAGCCTACACAACCCACTGAACCAACCTTAGCCACTGGGGACAGATACCAAAAACAACGGGAACTACGAACCTGCAGCCTGTGAAAAGGAGACTCAAAACACAGTAAGATAAGCAAAATGAGAAGACAGAAAAACACACAGCAGATGAAGGAGTAGGGTCAAAACACACCAGACCTAACAAATGAAGAGGAAATAGGTAGTCTACCTGAAAAAGAATTCAGAATAATGATAGTAAAGATGATCCAAAATCTTGGAAATAGAATAGACAAAATGCAAGAAACATTTAACAAGGATGTAGAAGAACTAAAGAGGAACCAAGCAACGATGAAAAACACAATAAATGGGCTTCCCTGGTGGCGCAGTGGTTGAGAATCTGCCTGCTAATGCAGGAGACACGGGTTCGAGCCCTGGTCTGGGAAGATCCCACATGCCACGGAGCGGCTGGGCCCGTGAGCCACAGCTGCTGAGCCTGCGCGTCTGGAGCCTGTGCCCCGCAACGGGAGGGGCCGCGATAGTGAAAGGCCCGCGCACCGCGATGAAGAGCGGTCCCCGCACCGCGATGAAGAGTGGCCCCCACTTGCCGCAACTAGAGAAAGCCCTCGCACGAACCGAAGACCCAGCACAGCCAAAAATAAATAAATAAAATTAAAAAATAAAAAAAAAAACACAATAAATGAAATTGAAAATACTCTAGATGGGATCAATAGCAGAATAACTGAGGCAGAAGAACGGGTAAGTGACCTGGAAGATAAAATAGTGGAAATAACTACTGCAGAGCAGAATAAAGAAAAAAGAATGAAAAGAACTGAGGACAGTCTCAGAGACCTCTGGGACAACATTAAACGCACCAACATTCGAATTATAGGGGTCCCAGAAGAAGAAGAGAAAAAGAAAGGGACTGAGAAAATATAAGTGCCATGCTCATTCCATACCAGGCCCAAGGATGGGAGAAAAACCACAGGGATATTTGTACTTCAAGGCAGTAGATCCCAATCATTTTAGTATGGAGAAATGTTTTTAAAGTCAAAAGATTTTCAAAGATCTGTACTTCAGAATAGGTATACTTTTTATATTCACTTACTGAGAAAAAAATCAATGAAAATAATTACAATAATGTCAATAATGCTTTAAAATAAGTTTTTATATTATTAACCAATAAAACAAATTGAAATTTTTGTGTTTATGTATGCTGGAGTGGGGGTAAAAGAGAGAGAGATAAAGGATGTAATTGAACAGCCAACCTATTTTTTTAAATTTATTCTACATATAGTGGCTGGTATACTTAAAGATTCAGGATCCCTATGATTAAACCAAGATCTCCCAGGGAACCCTGGCCCTTAAGAAAAAAGCCACTCCAACACAGAAAACTGACTGTTTCTAATTTTAGACATTTCTGAAGAGGTTAATTTTAGACTCTTCAAAAATGGCTTCATTTAGTAAAAATGTTTGGAGACAGCCTTGCCTAACCCATCTCTTCCTAAGTAGGAAACCTGGATTCAGGATTTTCTGGGTAGGGGAGGAAACTTGGGTTTAGTACAAAGGGTTTAGTCAGGAAAACAGAAGCCACTCAAGATATTATAAATGGGAAGGGATTTCACAAATGAATTAGAGGCATACACAATTTTCATTAGGGCCGAAACAGTAAAAGTCAAGGAGGCCCTTGCTGTCTTTTGGAAAACCCAGAAGTGCATGAATCACGAGGAAGCTGTCAGCAGAGACCACAGCTGCCTGCAGCAACAAGAGGATGCCCAGAGCACTGGCTAAACCAGCTATCTGCAACTGCTGTGCTTGTGCACCTGCCCACGCTGCAGCCAGAGAATAAGGGATTCTCCTTCCCTTCCTCTTCTGAATTTCATGGCAGAATATAACCTGGAATTATGCTGATAAGGATGCTGGGAAATGTAGTTCTCAAGTCTTCTTTCCTGTGATTATATAAGGGGGAAGGCTGATGTTGATTTGATAATAGATTACCCAGTAAAACCTACCCCTTTTCTCAACTCAAATCCATAAAACCCTTTTAACCCATGTTTCTCTTCTAACCAACATTAGCAACAACCTCATGTGTGTCTACCTAATATGAGGCATCTGCCTCCCATACAAATGTAGATGCACGCATCCTCTCCTGCAAAAGGAGAGACTCAAAGTTCCTTCAGGAACCATATCCATCTCTGAGTAGTGTTAATTCCTCTTCTAGTTTGGTCACAATCTTTCTTTGGTAGCCAGTAAACTAAGGATTAAATTCTAAGATTAATCACAACTAACACATCTTATATAAAACTGTACGGAAAAGAGAGAAGAAATTGGTATATGAGACATCTGTATCTCATATATCTCAAAGCAGATGTCTGTATCGCAAATATGTACCTCAAAGCAAAAAAAACCACATAACTAACACAGTCCTCAGTTTGCAAGTGTTGACAAGGCCATGAACTTCCTTCTCCTACCACCCATTCCATGTTCCCTTTATAATCAATCAGCATCTAAGCCAGCCATATCTATTTATCTGCTGGGATGACCAAATCTTCATTCCTGAAGGTGCCCACATCGGATTGCTACAGACATCCATTAAATTCTACCAGTCGAATATGGAATATACGCCAGTAAATCCCCTAGGCTCCAGACACTGTGCCAGACCTCTTCATGTAACAGCAACCCCAATTCCCCTTCATAATCAGAGTCAATCACCAATGATACACTAACTCTTTCCTTTGTCTCTTGGTTCAGTGGTGCAAGGAGCCCTAAATGGTCAGACTGTTGCCTCAGCTTCCAGTGATAATTAATGTCATGTCTCCTGGTGAAAGGATTCTTTATTTGGGAACTAAGAGTTCTAAACCACCAGAGTCCAAAGGCGTGAAGTTGGGAAGCAAAAATTGGCTTTCTAGACCCATATGTTCTGGCAATGGGATAAATGGTATCATATACAGGTTGCTGTTTTTGAGTATGCAGTGCATCTTGCTTCTGAGTGAACATGATAAAACCAGCCAATCCCATGAATGCGACTCTTTCCCTCACTCTCTTTTTATTTATTATTTTGGCTACAAAATAAAATTCCTCGGTCAGAATAAAAATATTGTGTGTGATACCAAGACAGTGAATAATGTATTCAGTAAGTCCACAGATGGTGGTGCTGGCAGAAACGTTGCTGACAGAGAAGGCAGACCCATATCCATATTACGCGTCTATTCCAGGGAGAAAAAAATTGCTGTCCCCTCAATAATGGAAGGAGTCCAATGCAATCAACTCACCACCAGGTGGCTAGCTGGTCCTCCTGGGGAATGTTGCCATATTGGAGCTCAGCTTTGGTCTCTGCCATTGACATGTTAACATGTTGGGCACTCAATAGTAGCAGCCAGAGCAGCCTTGATAAGGGAAAATCCATGTTGTTGAGCTCATGCATAACATCTATCCCTATTAATATGGTCACTTTGTTGATGAGCAAGTTGTGGAGTAGCTGGGGAAGAAGCTGGCAGCCATCACAGATCAGGTCATCTAGTCCCTCTGATTACTGAGAGTCTTCTCTGCAGCAGATGCCCTTTGTTGAGCAATGGCATGGGTAACAATTATCCTTAACTCTATGCCCATTACAAAATGTCCATCTACATACCTCTTCTTCAGAGTCCTCTGTCCCTAAGCCTTTAACCTTGATATCCCCAAGTCTCTGATCATCCAGCCAAAGTTTTTGCCACTGCCTAGTATAGACCATCCCTCTGGCTAGCTCTTTAAGTCGTTCCCAGAGGTCTTCCCTTCCCTACTGTCCTCTAGGGCCACCCCTGCAATGTAACAGCAATCCATTCCGTGTCTGGTACTGGAACATCACACGGAATCATCTGTAAACCCAAGGCCCCAGGTCTTCCCTTCTCTAGTCAAATGACCATAAGCAGCTTCCCATGATTCCACAGGTGTGGGATGAGGGGGAGGCAGCAATACAGAAGAAGATTCCATGGGAGTCCAAACCACTTGCTCAAGCAACTTACTCCTGCCCCCAGGGCTTACTCAATTCCAGTCTCATTCATACCATTTCCACTTGATTATGGAATGTGACAGCACATGCCCAACATCATGGCTTGGTTAACCAGATAACACTCAATAGATGATGTGCAGTTCAGGTTGCTTGGTCACATGTTGTCCAACAGTCAGAGATTCAGTCTTGGAAGCAAGCATGGAATTGTTTTCAACATGGTATGACTTTACTTTATAACCCTAGGGTCTTCACCGTGATTCTCTAATCAGAGTTTTCCCGAGGATCCAGAAAACATTCCTCTCTGTCCCAGACAACTTACTAGGTCTGATTTCATAAGGCTCAAATCACAGAGCACCTTGCACTACAGCCTGCACTTGCTGCACAGCCTTCTCTTGCTGGGTTCCACTCAAAGCTGGCAGTCTTACGGGTTATTTGATAAATGAGTCAAAGTACCACATTGAAATGTGTTATTCAGAGAAGCTGACTAACATTGCACTTCTCTGTTGTGAATGGAGATCCAAAATGCAGCAACTCATCTCTCACGTTCCAGAGGGGACAGCTTGACACCCCAGACCACTGAACTCCTATAAACTGCCCTAAAGTGATAAGCCCTGACTTTCCACGGGAGATATTTCCACCCTCGTGCACAACGTGCTGATGAAGACATCTAGAAAACTGCTACTCACCAAAGATGATTGGTAGGATGTCAACAATGTAGAAGACCAGCATGATGGCCTGTGGGTTAGTGAGATGATCAAGATTCCTGCAGACTCAATAGGACGGAGTCTGACAATTGACACTGATGTGAGGTAAATGAAGGAAGGCAGACTGCTGTCCCTGTAGGTGAAAGAAACAGCCTCTGGTGGTCTTTGCTATTGACCAAAAACAACTGATAGATCAGTGGCTACACAGAAGGTACTAGAGACAAGATGGTTAGAAACACCAGAAAGGACAAGGACAAAGCCATAAACAGAATGAAGATATCTGCTCTTGGAAAGAGACCATATCTAAAACTTTAGCTGAGCCTGGAGTTACCACACCTAATTAGGTTTAAAAGAATCCATTGTCTTTCCTCAAGATCTAGCTGTGTTCTATATAGGATAAATATACACATTAAATGGTGATGACATAAGAAGCACACTTTTGCATCTTTCAATGTTTTTTTGATACAACTAATTTTGTAATTTTCCAAGGGAATATAGCTTTTGGTTTATTATTTGTGTGGGAGAGACAATTCCATGGGCTTCTGTTTGGCTCTTCCTATGATGATTGCCCTAAGTTAGGCAGCCAAAGCAGGGATTTTTCCAGTGGCCATGTCTTCCAACTATGCATCTAGGAACTGGAGAAGTAACCACAGGGTGGTGTTGTGGATGCGCTGCACTCACTCTGAGATTGACTAAAGCCAAAAATCCACATATTATCTGACTTTATAAATCCTTACCCTGACTGGTGGACCACAGCAGTATATTGGATCCCCAGGAGTAGCATCAATTGAGAGCGAAAGTCTAGGAATTACAAAAAATACGGGTTTTCTCACTTTTCAAGGGCACAGAGTCTTTGAGAAATGGCTGCATGAGCCTTTGGGGGAAAGCCAGAAGGACTGCTTCCAATGTATATACTTGTGGCAATACTGTAGGGTTCTTCCTCAAGGGGAGACACTTCCCTTTTTCATTCAAGCATCTTTGGGTCAACTACTTCCAGCCTGGAAATTGTGTGAGAGAACTTTAATCACCATTTTCATGAAACAGATCAGGGCTCTCTGTTCACTAGACATACGGTTTCTCAGTTATTCAGATCAAATAAGACTCTAGGAGGCTTCCCATCTATTTCAGCCATAAGGATACCAAGATCAATGACCTATTCCCCCAGATCTCTGCATGTGAAATCATTCTGATTATTGCTCTGGCCCTGCTGCTCACTACCATCACCAAGAGTCTCTTTTCTTTGGTAGTTAAGCGTTATCATTTGTCCTCTGTCATTCCAGGATTCCAAACCCCTATTTATTTAAGGGAGCTCATTTCAATCATGGCATTTCCCTGTACCATTCTTAGCCTGTAGAGAACAACAATTAAAGAATTTTTCAAAGATACTGGTGTTCCCCTCACTAATGCCCTTCCCCATGTTTCAGTGAAAAGAATGTTATCTAGGCCCTCCTGATAAATGTGAGTAAGGGGGTCATGTATGATAAACCTAATCCAACATTTCTGCCTTGCTAAGCCTTTAGATTCATTCCTCTACATTTTACCCAGGAAAGTCTAACATCTCAACTGCACTTACAACAAGCTACAACTAAGTCCACATTTATGTTCACCAAGTAAGCAATTGTTAGAGTCAGTTTCAGTTGTTTGAGATAAAACTTCAAATACATTTTGATAAATTCAGCCCAATCCAATGCTATATTATTTCCTCCTTGTATATAAATTTTAAGAACCTATTGGCAAAATCTTCTTTTGGTGAATATGCAATCTCCTCCAAGTTTGGATTGTGTCCTCTTATCTCTGGAGGCTGCTGAGATCCAATATTAGTTTGGATCTGGAGGCAGTAAGAGAGAGTGGGGGGTAAGCCTTAAGGATAGTCAGCTTCTCCTAACTGCCTTAATTCCTTTTATTGCAGGGTGTTTAAAAATGAGGAGACCAACCACCTGAAAGATAGAAAGAGGAACTGCTTCTGCTGACAAGGAAATTCAGGATGATTTGGGGTTCAAGGTCCAAATATTCAACAGACTCCGTCCAAAAGTCCCATTCTAATTCTAAGGATTCCATGCCTTCATTAAGCTCCCCTATGCACTGACAACCATTCATCCCATAGTTCTACAGCTTGCTATTTCCTTCTTAACATTCTATTACATCAGCCACTTTGTCTCCAGAAGCATTATATCGAATAGACACTTAATTATGGACAAACATAAATGAAAATTTAACTAAGTTTTTACATGAACTACTAGAATCCCAAGTTTCCCTGGTCATTTCTCATTTGAGTCTAACTAAACCAGATAACCTATCCCACATTCCATATTTGAAATTCTGTCTCCTGGATCCTAAAGCTTTATATCAAATAGGCTTTCATCAGTGTGATGGTTCATTTTATGTGTTAAATTGGAGGAAGTTTTGGGATAAGATTACAATTGAAATTGGCAAGCTTTAAGTAAACAGACCGCCCTCCATAATCTGGGGGGGGCCTCATCCAATCGGTTGAAGGCCTAAATAAAACAAAAAGACCCAGCCTCCCTTGGCAAAAGTCAAACTCCGGAAGACTACCTTTGGCATTTGTCTGCACCATCCTCTCTCCTGGGTCTTGAGGATGCCTGCCTTCATACTGAAACTGCACCATTGGCTCTATTAGTTTCCAGCCTGCCAGCCCACACTGCAGATTTTGGACTCACCAGCCTCCACAATCGTGTGAGCCAATTCCTTAGAATAAAATTTTCTCTCTTTCTATATACGTACACATCCTATTGGTTCTGTTTCTGTGGAGAACCCTGACGAATACAGTCAGGAAATCAGAAACTACTTAAATGGAAAGAGATTTAATATAGACTTAAGAGGTTTACATGACTGTTGTAAGGGTTGGGGATGATTCAAAGGTCAAGGAGGCTGGTGCTGGCTTTCAGACAATCTGGAAGTACAAGAATCACAGAGAAGTCACTGCTAATGATCTCAACTGCCTACAGCACCAAAGCAGGTGATTCTCAGGACAATGCCCAGAAACCACTGATATGGCCCCATGTCTGCCATCTGCTGAGGCCCACACGATGTCTACAGCTGCCTTGGTAACTCACGACTTTTCTTTCCCTCTGGCTTCAAATCTTATACAAGTACCTCTCATCGGCCAAAGCCACCACAGAATCTGCTGAGAAGGGAGTCTGAGAAACGTAATTCCAAAGAATCAGAAACATGGGATCGTGGTGGGGAGCAGGGGGTGGTCGTAGCTGTTCGTAAGGGGGCACAGATGCTACTGAGTTGACAAGAGAAACAGAGAGCCTGTGGTGTGCCTACTGAAGACACAGGACCCCTGTGACAAAGCACAGCCCAGAACAGTTCCCAAACACGCTACAGGAACACAGGAAGTCAGGGCTGAAGTCAGCTTAGCAGTCACGTGACCAGCTCCTCATTTGCAGGTGAGGAAAACTAATGCTCAGAAAGGGGATGAAGCTTTCCTCAGGTAACGGTGCTACCTCCTGGCAGAGTCAAACTCTGAACCCAGAAATCATTTCAGATTCTTTCCACCACTCAGTGGTTGCATTTTGAGTTACTCTCTAAAGCCTCATCAAGTGCATAAGCTATTCTCTCTCAAACACCATGCTCCTGGGTTCACCATCCTTCATCCCAGCAAGCTGCCCCCCTACTCTGGATAATACACCCTCCCACCATGTGCACATTAACAAATCACACCCTGAAGATCTGCACCCAAGACACATTACTTTTAGTGGGAGGAGATCTTATAGCACAGGGAACTATACTCAATATTTTATAATAACCTACAAGGGAAAAGAATATGAAAAAGAATGGAGATTTTACATATATTTATATCATCTGAATCACTTTGCTGTACACCTGAAACTACCACAACGTTGTAAATTAACTATACTTCAATTTAAAGAAGAAAAGATTCAGACATCCAAATAGTTCTCCTTTTCCAGTTTTCTTCCTTATTTCTTCTTTCTTCTAGCCTCTGCTTTAGGACTCAAGTCTTCTGGTCACCAGAAAAGAACATTCTCTCTTCTAAGGTAAAACTCGCTTTCCATTTATCTATAAAGACAAATCATGACTCGACAGCTGCCCTGGACTCTGCCCATAAAAATCTCCCTAAATCAGGCTTTACTTCCTCTTGGTCTACAAGCATCCCAGTAAGCACCACAAGTGTTCCTCTGAGTCTCAAATCCTTTTTTTGGTCCCCTCACAAATCTGTTCCCACAGCTTCACCATCCTGGCTTGTCATCTCTGCCCAGATAAACATCAGCAAAGCATATTATCATATCTAACACCCAATCATACTTCAATTTCTCTGGTTTCAGATTAGAATAATTTAATCCCTTTGCAGAGGAGAAATTTGGCAACATTTCTGTCCTTTGGTGATAAGAGCAGCATTGTGATTTTGCCAGGCCTACAGGAAGGATAAGAGGGGTCTGTTAAATCCTACTTTGCCAGCCACCTGCACCCACCAGCCCTTGGGAAGGTTCAAAGGAGCCTAAGGAACAGCAGACAGACGGGAAGCATAGTGTTGGCCAGGGCCAGGTGCTGCAATGCGAGACTAGCGTAGGCTTTCTGGAAAAAGCAGGGCTGGACCTCAAGCCCTGTATCTAAGAGCTAAGCGCTTACTATCTTCTCCCTGGACACATGGATGATCTTGCCTCAATGGCATGTGTGCAGAGGCAGACAGAGTAGGAAATGCCCCAGGAAAGAGTCAGACTCAACTTAGCAACCAGCTTCACAGCAGGAGGTCGTGGGAGACAGAACACAGGACACAGCTGCCTGACGTGAACCCCGCCAACTGCTAAAGGCAGCCTAGAAATCCGGCCCCTCGGATTAGCTGCTCCTCTTCCTCAGGGCCAAAGGGGTGGCACCAGGAAGACCCTCACCCACAGAGCAAAGGTCAGGGGTCAGAGTGAATGGGCACCCCGAGTTTGGTCTTTGCTAGACATGCCTCCCTTCTCCCTACGACATAAACCACCAAGTCTTCTCTCGTGCCAGGCAGTTGCTGGATTAAGGTGACTTGGCTGAACTCAGGATGAGAATGGAGTGTCTGCCAACACTTGTTTCTGATTCCTCTCCAGAACTTGTCCATTTCCCAATAGAACAAACACCAAAATAGACAAAATTTCACAACTCTCTAACTGACAGGAAGGAAAAAAATGTCCCTGTTCTGTTTAAAATGGTTTAGCAGTAAGAGGCTCCAGAGAATTCTTGAAGAGATTGGCGCTGGCCATGCGTAGGCCAGAATGTACACGTTCCAATTATCTGACATCCTCTTCCAACACATCCAGGGCACTCTCTGCATCTCATTTGCATCAAACTCATTTTAGCACATTTTTGATTACTATTTTATTATTCCCTTTTCAATCCCAAACTTTCAATAGCAGAGGTTTATTATCTTAAGTAGTTCTTAGGCTTATAAGCAACCTTTACTCCCTACTCCCCCTCCAGCCCTACTTTCCACAAACTACCCTCCCTCCCCAGGCCACTGCACACAAGTAGTATTCCTCATTACCACTCCTATTACTGGAGTGAAGTATTTCAGATAAAAGCATCAAAACTTAGACAGAGCAGTCAATCATAGAAAGGTGAGCCTCAAACTTGCTGAGAAGATATTCTTTACTTCACACTCACCATTCCTGATGTCAAGAGAATTAACTCTTTTATATAATCCTCCATAAAACAATTCATGGTTTCCTGTATTGGTGATCACTATCACAACAGTGAAACATGTCCTCAGATTTTGATGACTGGGTCAAAGGTAAAAAGCAGGAAAAAAGAAGACCAGGGCAGTAGAGAGAATCGGACAGGACAAGAGAGTAGAGGAAAAACGTGGAACAAGACCAAGAGAAAGTACTGGAAGGGCCACAGGATCTCTCTTTAGTATCCCCCAAGGTTTAGTGTTCCACAGTCAGCATGTTGATCCGCCCCTCGTAGACATAATAGGATCCTGGAGATCACACATCCCATATAGGAAGAGAGAACAAGGGACCTAGGTGCAGTCAAGTTGATGGTCACAGCCATGCAAACTTTAGTTTCCAAAACCCTACCCAGCTATCCATATCCCTGTGTCATTCCCATCTCCAGAACACGTCTAGAATTTTGAAGTTTTTCACTAACCTTTCCTGGGCTGGTTGACCCACGTGGAATTCTCCACCATGGCGGGAGAACTCCCCACTGAGAGAGAATTACCAAGTTCACACATAGAGGTTAACAACCACCACGGGGAGAGGGCAGTGGTTCCCGCTGCATCTTTCACACCCAGATTCTAGAACTGAGACTAGAGGAGTGGGCAGACGTTAGGCTTTGCCAGGCAGGTAAAAGATGAGCTGAGAGGCGTCCCCTGCCAGAGGAGGCAAGGCCTTTGGTTAAATCGTAACAACACAGCTGATGCCATCGCAGGAGGAGGCTTGCCCCACTAATCCCTCCGGAGAAAACTGCCCATGTATGACGTTTCCACCTCATTAGAGCTTCAGTTCTTTTATTAAACAGTGAGCACATCAGACGGTTCTCTGTGGTGTGGAGGAGCGGAGTCCCTGCCCTAGGAGGGGGATGGTGTGTATCCTCCAGAGAAAGTCCAGTTGGCTGTGCTAATTGCTAACAGATTTCTCACACATGTTATTTCTTCATCTGCCCAGGAAGTACATGCTGCACCACAGGAGATGTGGGACAGAACTCTGTTGCTAGGAATCTAAATGATAGTGGCAATTAATTATTCACACCGGTAAAAGGAAGAAACTTAACGAGCAGCCCAACAATGAAACCTACTCCGGGAAGTTGAATAAGATGAGGAGGAAAGAGAAATCCCTGGTCACTCAGTCCCTCAACTGATCTTTAGGTGGGATGGGACCATGTTCTATGGCAGAACCAGAAAGGACCTGGTCTAAGTCCTTCATTTACAGATAATGAAACTGAGAGGTGGAAGAAGGAAGTCACTTGTCCAAAACACAAAGAAAGTGACGTGGGCGTGAGCTCTTACTATGTGCTGTGTTCTAAGCACTTTATGTCTACGTGCTCTTTTAATACTAACAATTCTACAAAGTAGGTACCTTACAGTGAAACTGAGCTGACTGTCAATTGCACAAATGGTGCAGGAATGTCCTGCTCATCTGGAAACTCACCTAAGAGAACCTTCCCCAACTTAAATTTCTACAGCCAGCTTGCCTTTTCCCTAGACATTGCTACCTAAACCAGCACACACCAGACTCAAGAGGAACCAACCCTGAGTGAGCCCAGGCACAGATTTTTAATATGCCTACAGAGTACTGAAACTATGAGACAGGAGATAAAAGAATCCAGTTAGATGAGAGACAAAGGAGGTAGCTCCATACTATAGTATGACATTCTAGATTCAGCGTTCTTTTGGCCTCTGTTGCCTATCCTTGAATGCCTGTGATGAGCAAACTCAAATTTCTTTTCTTAGGCAAGCTTGAGTGAGCTTCTGCTTCTCGCAATCAGAATTTCTCTATCAAAGCTGGCATGCATGTGTGTGTGTGTGGGCGCACGTGCGCACATGCTTGAGTGCACGTGTTCATAACCACACAATGAATTGAAGCATGTCAAGTAAAAGAGGTTCTACTGAGAATATGAGAAAAGACTTGACTGAGGACTTGGAAGGTAAAATGTCTGTCCCATTGGGAGTCACAGGGTATCTTCTGATCCAGAACCAACAATAATAATCAAAAGTAATGCCAATTAATACTAAAGTAACATCTGAGCTCTTCCTATGTGCTAGCTTCTAAGAATTTTACATGCATGTACTCATTTAACCCTAACAACTTTGTAACATAGGTACTATTGTTATCCCCATTTTATAAACAAAGAAACTAAAAGAGAGGTTAAGTAACTAATCCAATGTTCTCCAGTAAGTGGCAGAGCCATGATTTGAACTCAGAGAGTATAGCTTCCTAGCCTGTGGTCTAGATGGTGGATAGGCAATAGAGTCTCTAGGTTCCTCCTTCTCTTTAAGGGACCACAAGCCCAACAAGGGGCTTTCAGAATTCCAGAAGGGAAAGGTGGGCCTCAGCAAACAGGTCAGCCTCCTAGGTACTAGGCAAGTAGAGGGTTTAGGATAAAAATTTTGCAAAAATAATTATTGCTTCAATTTGTTAGCCCTTGTGATTTAAACTACTGCCTCAGCCATCAAACGATTCTGACTGCATTTTGATTTTCACCTCAATGTTAAGTCCCACAGATCAAAAAGGTAACTGCGTCAGCCATGAGTGAGAGGCCATGCTCAGTCTGCATGGAGCCAATGAGGATTAGTGGTTTGTGAGGAGGTGGATACTAGCAATATTTCATATCGGCCAGGATGACCAAGTATTTAGCCTTGTGAAAAACAAGATTAAAAATAAAGTTTGCAGGGCTTCCCTGGTGGTGCAGTGGTTGAGAATCTGCCTGCCAATGCAGGGGACATGGGTTCGAGCCCTGGTCTGGGAGGATCCCACATGCCGCGGAGTAACTAAGCCCATGAGCCACAATTACTGAGCCTGCGCGTCTGGAGCCTGTGCTCCTCAACAAGAGAGGCCGCGATAGTGAGAGGCCCGCGCACCGTGATGAAGAGTGGCCCCCGCTTGCCACAACTAGAGAAAGCCCTCGCACAGAAACGAAGACCCAACACAGCCATAAATAAATAAATAAATAAATAAATGAAGCATGACACAAATTAAGCAATGTGAATACCATCAAGCTTTCATCATCATAAAAAAAATATTTAAAAAAAAAAAATAATAAAGTTTGCAATTTTTAAAAACCCATATGTTGTTTTAATTGTGAAGAATTAGATTATTTTGTTTGTTTTCCATGCCAGGAACCCAAAATCAGCCTGCAAACTTATCTTGCAATTCAAACCAATTCACTACTTAGAGCCAGTCCACAATCATCTGTCTTACCTTCTCTTAATTCTTGAGTAGGAAAGATGTTAACTCCTTCCCTCTCCACTGGCCTAAAGGGCCTATGTGGATCAGAAAAGAGGGATGGTTGCAAAAAGCAGAAGACACAAGACACAGAATGAAAGAAGCATCACTGTAGGTTATTGATAAAAAGAGTCATAGGCAGAGCTGGAAAGTCATACAAAATATAAACTGCCTAAAGAAAATAGATATTGGTTCAATGGAAGCTTCCCAAATTTTGTCTTATGTTTGAAGACAGAAAAGAAAATACATCCAATTTATCTGAGTTCAGGGTCTGAAGCAGCTGGCTCACAGGCTTGATTCCTATGAAACCTGTTCAAAGGAATAACCTGATTTCCTGCTCATTAGGGATTGCGAACCAGATAATTCAGTTTCAGTCACCCAGCAATACTTTATAACCCAGAGAATATAAAGGAGAGATGGTGTTGGGAAAGCAAGATAGAAGAAGGAGCAACGGTCTCTTTTTGTGAAACAACATAGAACACTTCATTTTCAACTTCAACAAGAAATAAAAGAGAATAAAGAATCTGGAAACCCAGAGCTTATAAATCTTTTTCCATTTCCTTCCTGTCCTTCATCTATTCCAAGGTGTTCTGAGAAACCAGGGCAATTACTAAAGATTATCTAGATCCCTAAAGTTTACTCAGAGTCTATATTCATGAGGAAATAATTCCAGGAAGGGGAGAGAGAGAAGATAGAGCATGCATAAAGATTCTAGAAAGGAGAACAAGTCAAAGTTTAGGACCATCAGCCATGTGACAAATACAGCACTGACCTTTACAGAGCAAGTTTTTAGTGACCCCCAGGGAACTCATCTAAAAACATTTATTTATTACGTCCAAAGTCCACCCATATCTCCTCATTTTCCTCTATGTTTGTCCCTATCCATGTAACATATAGACATCTTATGCTTTCATAATACTTTTTGATTTATAAAGCACTTCCGCATTCATTAGGTCTCTTGGTCCTCCAAGCAATCCTATCAGCAGACACCATTACAGATGGCAACGCTGAGTTTCACAAAGACTGAAACTTTTGCCCAAGATGTGACAGAGCTCTGTCTGGCTCTATCTGTCCATATATTAACTCCCTCCCTTCTCTCTGCTGCTTTAGCTGCCAGAATCCATCAACTCCTTTTAAAATAATCAAATGCAACATTTCATCTGGGTAACTAGTCCCTCTTTTTCTCTCAATCCATATGCTCCAAGTAGAGTTGACTCCACCCCAAGTGTTCTAAGATCTGTCCCATTGAGTATCACATGCCCTTGGGATGGGGGAATAACCCAATCAGGACTAATAAGATGCAATCATATTTGGTTTGGTCTGCTGTAAACAAGGGGTGATCTCTTTTCCACTGGACTTACACCTCACAAGATGGAGGCCTGGTGCTTCTAACAACCATCATATGGAACCTGATATTGGAACCAACTCTGAAGGTGAGGAAGGCTGAGGGATGGAGGACAACCAGATCCACATGGCACTTCATGAGCCCCTGGATCAAACCACATGTGAAGGGCAACCCTCCATCTTTTCAGTTAGGTTAAACAACACATTTCTTTTCTTTTCTTAAGCTAGGTTGAACTGCGTTTTCTCTCATTTGTCCTAACTGTTACATTACCCAATGCCTTGGGTATGTCTCTCCCCAAAATATTCCTCAAGACAAAGAGGAGGATCTTCCCAGATAGAAGACAAGGACATAAAAGGTCACACAGCCAGGACTCCAAGCTAAATACTCTCTCACCAGGTACTGAGCTATTTTCCCTGGCATCACAGTATCTGGTGCTTAATTAAGACTTTTTTGTTATTGTTCTTGTTTATAATTTTGGATACGTTATCTTTCCAAATAGACTCTTAGGATGGAAACGTGTTCCTATACTACACCTGTAGCCCTCACAATGCCCTGAACAATATGTACATAGCACACGTTGTTTTTTTTAATTTTATATATAGTATACAGCACACATTATAAATACTCAAAAATCTTTTTACTGAATTGGCAAAAGGAAATACAAAGGGGGTAGGGATGACATAGCAGCAGTCAGATAGCCAAATGATAAAAGAATGAAGAGATGATAAAGTTAATTTCTGTGATGTCCTTAATATTGGCCTTATGATTCAATATAAACTTTAAGAATTTTTTTTCAAAAAAAAGCAGCACATAGTTTAAAGGTGGCAATGCCTCTATATTGAAAACTGAGAAACCAATAGAATATAGCAGAGTTCTAACCTCACAGTAGGCTTTCAACAAACTTTGTGAAATCTAATCAAGAGTCAGGCCCCAATCCAAGTTACTATGCCATGAAATATTCCCAGAAGGGCTTTCTTAATGATAATAAATAATCCAAAACATTTTTTCATGGTTTATTTTTTCATGTTTTATTTATATGTTAAAGAATAACAAAAAAAGTAACAACTATTTTGTCAAATATCTACTATGTACAAGACATTGCCAGACACAGAGAGATATTTTTCATATATTTACCCAGTTCTTTAAAATATCTGCAAAGTATGTAGTACTATTGACTTTTAAAAAATTTTTTAAAAAGAGTACCTTAAAGAAGGTAAGTGGGAGTTCTGTTTGGGGAACTAGAAAACCAAATAAACCTCCTTACCAAAAATCACATAAAAATATGGGCTAAAATAATATAAACATCTGTGAAAGAGCAGGGCTTATAACAAACTGAGAGAAAATTCCACCAAAAACAAAGAGGGATCTGAATCCACAGGAATAAGTGTATGAGCTCAGCTGCAACAGTCTGGGAGATGGAAAGTGTTGCTGGTTTTGTAACCCAAGTCCCTTGGATTTTATGCCCAGACAGGGCCAGGAGATAAAGTAAGGCACAGAGTTGGAATTAAGTCACCTCACGTAAAACCAGGCAACTCAATGGACTGTAAATTCAGTGAAAGGGTGAACTACAAAAACGTATCTACTAGCACAGGGAAATAACAGGAAAGCTTTTTCTATCAAGGCCTGGTTGCTGATGGAAATAAAGTTTACCCTAAGAACTTGTAACCAGGAATGTGTCTCTGTGTGTTGAGTGTGCATTTACCACTCTCAAGCTCTAGGAACCATGAAAATGGTTTCCGGCCTGTTAACGCCCCTAAAACACTTGAAAGAAAAAAAAAACAAACTTTCTAAAGGGACGTGCCCTCAACCCCAGCCAACCAGGATTCAAATAGAAAAAGCACTGCTGAATTAGCTTATAATCTAAAATTGTAAAACAAATTTAAAAAGTCTCCTCAATAAACAAAAGTCAGTATGTAAAACATATACCAGGTTAGACTCCAATATCTTCAAATGATGGACCTATCAGGGAAACTGCAAGATAAATATTTTAGATGGCTAATATAGATGGAATGGAAAATTATAAAAAAGAAAAAAGACCTTATAAATGAATAACAGAAAAGTTTGAAAAAGAACAAAGTGGAACATCTTAATTTAGTCATTTAAATGAAAGGAAATAAAAGATATAAAGTTTTTGTTTCTGAAGCTTGATGGTGAGTTCCCCAGCATTCATTACAGTATTCTATATATCTTTTGTGTCTCTAAACAAAATAGTTAATTTTGAAAAGTAAAAAATTAAACAAACTCAGTGAATAGGTTAAACAAATTAGATACACCTGAAGAAAGAATAATGAACATGAAAGTAACTGTAAGGAAATTAACCCAAAATTAAGTTTAGAGAACTAAAGAGATAAAAAAAATTTGAGATAGTGTTGAAGGGTATGGATGACAGCATGAAAAGGCCTAACATATGTCTAATAGGAGCTCCAGAAAGAGAAAATAGAGAGAAATGGGAAGTGTATTAGCTTTAAAGATAACAGCACAGGGTTTCCAAGTATTGAAGAAAAACATAATTCAGGATGCAAAATTATTTATGAGCAGAATAAGTAAAAATAAATCCACACCTAGATACCCATTGTGAAACTTCACAACACCAAAGAACAGATCTTAAAAGCATCCAGAGGGAAAACCTAGGGTACCTTCAAATGATAATTAGACAATAAGAGATTTCTCAACAGCAACAATAGAAACAAGAAGACAAAGGAATAATATCTTTGAAACATTCAAAGGAAATAATGTCAACCTTGAATTCTTTACCAATCTAGATCACCATTCATAAATCATAGTGAGATAAAGACCATTTCAGGCACACTACGTCAGATAGCTTTCCACTAACAGATACTTGCTCAGAGCACCAATAAAGAATGTACTTTAGGAAGGATTCTCAACCCAAAAGGAAGGGCTGAAATACATGAAAGAATAATGACCAAATAAAATTGTTCAAAATGTGGTTAATCTAGATAAGCATTAATTGTAAAATCAATAATAACAATGATAATTGGTGAGTATAAAACCAGACAAATCTTAAATATTGAACAATAAAAGGTAAAAAGAGAGAGAACAAATAGATTCTAAGATTCTTGTGCTGCTCGGGAGAAGAATAGATCTTTGTTAAGCCAAATACGCATGCTAAAATGTTAGGCGTGACCTTTAAAAAATGAAAGCAGAAGGCATGAATTTCAAATAGTAGAAGGGGGAAAATGAATAAAAATAACAATATAAGACAGTGAGAAAAGGGAAAAAAGCAAGTAACAGTTGAGCAGTGAGACTAGTATTTCTCAAACTTTAATGGAGAGGAATCACCTGCAGTTCTTGTTAAAAGGCAAATTCTAATTAGTAGGTTTGGGGCAAGGTCTAAGAATATGAATTTTGCATAAGCTCCTGGATGATGTTGATCGATTGGTCTATAGACCACACTTTGAAAAGCAAGTTGGGAGATTATATTATTCCCCAAAATGTGTTGCTCATCTCTGGGCTGGATTATACTTTCTCCATCCCACTGATGGTCAGGCTTGCTCATGTATGTTGCTTTGGTCATGAAATAGGCAGAAGTAATATGTGTTATTTCCTAGGAGAGGCTTAAAGAGCCATCATGTGCCTTTCCACAATTTCTTTTCCTTCTGCAATGAAAGTAGCAAAAATCAGATAGATGTAACTCAATCAGCCTGGGTCTGGGAATAAAGACACACTGAACAAATTCAAGCTTGCTGCCTGAGTGAGGCAGCATGGGTGAGAAGTAGAAAAGCTTCACTGATGTAATGCACTGTGATTGGGGGCTATTTGTTACTGCAATGGAACCCAGCATATTCTGATTAATACAAGCTGTGCTGCATACTATAGGTGTGTTACACTGAGTTTAAAGAACCACCTTCCATCACTTATTCGATTGGGGACTTTGTTCAAGATATTTAACTTTTCTGGACCTCAGCTACTTCATCCACAAAATGGAAATAAAATTTACTCGCCTGAAGGTAGGATAAAAACACATAAAACAGCTCAGAAATAGTCTGCTTATGAATGAACTAGGTCCCAACAATTGCTCCCAAAAAGAAGAAAATGGAGAGGAGAGAGGACGAGAGAAGAAAGATGAGGAGGAGGAGGAGGAGGAAAGGGAGGAGAAACACAAGTCTAAATGACTTGTTCAAGATCATATAGCTAATAGGGTAGTGGAATGATACACCAACCCAGGCAGTTTCACTCCAAAACCTATTCCTTTTCTACTCTGCCACGCTGATGAGGCCAATCTGAATGAACAGATTTTGTCACTTTGAATAGTGTTTAGTTTGGAAGGGCTGCCCCCAGCCCTGACCCTCAATCTCTTTATGAGCACACCTTCATTCATCCCCAACCTCTTTTCTCCCCATCCACTTTGACCGCTTCTTCACCCTTCCTAATCCCAGAAATCAGAAGCAGATGCCATGGCTTTGGCAAAAGAGTCAGAGTGAATACCACTATGAATTTTAATGGACGAGGGCAGATGGGAATCAAAGGAAAGAGCATCCTCGGAACGCCACCTTCTTATACTTTGCATCTGAAAATCCGCTCTGTCTCCACTGAGGAAATCATCTAATTACACCTTCAGCTTATTAGTCAACAAATTAATAATATTTGTCAAGTGCTTTCTCGGAACCTACAATTGTGTTCACAGTTGCATGATCTGGGAACAGGAAGAAATTAGCCAGTGATGCTGATAATACTGGATGGGAAAACACTGCACATGATGAAAACTTAGAAATGGAAAACAAAACCCTAAGGCTTTAAATAGATAAAGAAGAGATTGAACTTGAATAAAATGCAAACTGTATATAAACTAAGATGCATCATCTTGGGAAAAATTATTCCAAAGCACAAATATTCATTGAGAAGGAAAAACAGATAGGCTATGTAAAATAAATAGCTAGTGGGAAGCAGTCGCATGGCACAGGGAGATCAGCTTGGTGCTTTGTGACCACCTAGAGGGGTGGGATAGGGAGGGTGGGAGGGAGGGAGACGCAAGAGGGAAGAGATATGGGAACATATGTATATGTATAACTGATTCACTTTGTTATAAAGCAGAAACTAACACACCATTGTAAAGCAATCATACTCCAATAAAGATGTTAAATAAATAAATAAAGTCGTTTGTGAAAAAAAAATAGGCTGAAAGGGACTAAGGAGTGACAGGTAAGAATGAATGTTGGTGATAAATAGGAATAAGATATGAAATCTCAATATGCTAATCCAACAAAAAGCGCCATTGCTTTTTTTTTTTTTTTTGATTATATAAGAAAAGGGCCTGCATCCCAGAAAAAACAAATGATCATTTATCTTTAAACAACTGATTAAACTGTACCTAGAATACTGCATACTGCATTTGTAGCAGCTTGGAAACTATTTATAAATAAGACAATGGAGGTTGTTCTGAGTAGGACGATCTGGACAGTGAATGGGTAGGCAACTCAGAGCCAACTAACACTTGCTCGGTGCCCACTGTGGGCAGCTCTGTCTTGAGTCAAAAGGTATAAAGAGTTTCCAATCTAGTTTGGTTTCAGCCCTGACTGGACTCAAAGGAAAGAGCATACATTAACTTTACTACTTTTAGCCCTGGACAGGAGTGGAAAGCTTCCAAAGAAGCATAAATCACACACACGTTTTTCTGATTTACTTTTCATCTCAGGAGTTGGCTAACTCCATCACAAGAGCCAAATCTGTAACACTGGGCTTCATCTCCGCTGCCTTTGTCAAGAGGGCTCAGAAATATAAACTGAGTGATTAGAAAGAGAGCCCCTTTACTTTTAGAATAAACAGTATGGTGTGTTTGCAAGGCTGTCTAACAGCTCTCCCCCAGTCTCTCTGCTGTTGTTAGAATCTGCTCTTTCAAATCAAACTGCTCCTCCACCAAGGCCCTGCCTCTTCTCCCTAAATGCCATAGGGAAAGGTAAGAAGTTTCATGATGCCTCTACCCAACAACACAGTACCATTTATAGTGGAAATTTTCCTCACAGCCTCTACCTAAAGTGCAACCTGGGACATTAGCCATGACCATCCTCAAAGTAAGACAATGCAGGGAGGTCCCCATCGGGGGCCTAACGAAATCTCCATACAAATAGGGGGATAGTGGTACGTCTGGGAATGCAAAGGGGAAAAAAATGCACAGACACAAGATGGAGAAGTGGCTCTGTGTAGGAATGAGTGAGAAAGACTGCCTAGAAATCAGCAGGGATCACAATCTGAGCAAGAAATAGCCACGTGTGGGCACTAGAGTTTAAACGGTTCTGGAACACGGGTCGGTTCTAAGCTTAGCAATAGAGAAGAGTTAATACAGCTAATACTTTTTTCCACACCACGCACTGTACTAAGTGCGTTGCAGACATCAATTCACCTGATCTTTAGACCACAACTGGATTATCATCATTCCCATTTTAGAGATGAGGAAATGCCACAGAGAAAGATAAACAAGGTGGTGGAAGGTCACAGGGCTAGAACTTCTGCAGAAGTGAGATTTGAACCCCGGCGGTCTGACCAATGACACATGCGTGAACACTGCATCGCGCGGCCTGCGGCACTTGTGAGCACAACATGGTGGCTAAAGGAAGAGCCACAGAGACGAAGGAAAGAAGTTTTTAAAGTAAGGGTTACAAGGTTAATTTTTTTTAAGTCAGTCTATTTATGCTGGGGGAAAGGAAAAGGAAGGAGTACTCCCTGGAGGAGAAAGAGAAGGAAGAAGGAACAAGGTGCATTTTTTATTCATTTGAAACCCTTGCATTCCAGCAATCTGCTTGAAACAGGCACATGGGTTTTGACACAATTACTTGGGAAGTTTAAATGAGTTGTTCCAATTGAAGGATTAACAAGATAGGCTTGTACTTATTTGAGCATGTCAAAAATAATAAATAAATCCATTTTCCTATACTGTTTTATGCTTTGTAGGCAAAAGGCATTTGGGGAGGGATGTATGTTGCAAAAACTAATAATGCCAAGAAAAAAAGGAACCTTGAATTGAAGCACTTCTGGCTTCCACATGATTATCTTCTCTTTCTGAATGTCCACTTCCTGAGCCATGACCAGGGCCTCAAAAGACATCTAACAGACATCACCATGTATCAGATGCTACGTGAGATGCTCAAGACACATGACTCCTCCCCAAATGAGGCCACAATCTCACAGTTCAGAAAAGAAAAATGTAGAAATAAGAGAAACATAAGGTAGAAATAACAAATTCCAAAAAAGGGGGGGGGAGAGAATTGGCTGCATAAATTTAAAGGACAGAAAAATTATATCTGATTGCAGGACTCTGAAGAGGTTTTGAAGGGAAAACTGAGATTGGATTGAACCCTAGGGGGTACTGTGACCAGGAAAAGGCATTCCAGGAAAGAGGATCAGCATGAATGAAGGTACAGTAATAGAAAATAACAATGCATATTTGAAAAATATTGAGGGCCATAATCTGGCCAGAATATAGGATGCTTGCAGGGTAGAAATGGCCAACAGAGGTGAAAAAGTGAGTTGAAACCATACCGTAGAAGATCTTAAAATTTTAACTTTTGACAAAGATAGCTATTAAGGTTCCCATGCAGGAGAGTAGCAAGGTCAGAGGCAATATGCTGCAGAAAAATCACTATGCTATCGTGATGAAGAGTGGCCCCCGCTTGCCGCAACTAGAGAAAGCCCTCGCACAGAAACGAAGACCCAACACGGCCAAAAATTAAAAAAATTTAAAAAAAAAATCACTATGCTAGTAGCAGTATTAAGCATGGATTGAGTAAGAAAGAGACCTGAAGTAGGGGGCTGAGAAATGTTCACCCCTAAGCTACGAACTACGCCCTCAGTCATAGATGACACCATTTTCAAGGCCTGCCTTTGCTCACGTAAGGGTTAAGGCAAGAGAATACACATGAATCCACGTGTCCCACGTGGAAAACACCAAGTCGTAACATATGAAGATGGCACCACACGGCCAGCCCGCGGGGCAGTCTCTGCCATCTGTCCTTAGAATTAAAGGCTTCCTCCTCACCCTTTGGTTATGTTCTGGAACTCAGATAATCTCTTCCGATTCTGTTGCTGACCCCTGCTAAAGTTTCAGTATCTCTCCCCACTTGTACTTTACTTGGTTGCAGACTGGTACTTTTGACAAGACTCCTAGACTCTTTATCCCAATATTGCCCTGGGATGGTGCTTTCAGATCTATCATGGTCCCATACTCTGCAGCCAAGGGCCATTCCTGCCCCATCCTTATTCAGGCCATGGTCTGAAAGCTCTCAGGTCTGGAGCCCCACTGATCGGGAAAGATTAATAGACACTGTTGTCTCAGAGGAGATGTACTTTCCAAGTGTCTCCATCACCCAGGCTTTATGAAAAGGATTGAAATCATCCTAGTGATAGTAGCCAGGGTCATGAGTTCCTATGATTCACAAACAGGAAGGCTCTTCCAAGTCATCTAGCCCCATCTTCCTCAGTTTATACAGAACAAAATATATATTAAGATGTTTATTCGTAGTCACACAAAGTGTCAACCAGAACTAACATCTCCTAACTCAATCCAATAGATATTTGTTAGCAGTTAGAATGTATAAAGTGTTATCAATCTAAATTACAGATGCAATCAAGACCGCAATGACTGCATAATTTTTATCCACATCCTATAGCACTTTATTATATGACCCTGCATTGCTCATTAATTGCTTCATTCAATCATCTTGGCTTTCCAAATGGATTGAAATTCTTGGAGGGCAGGCATTAGATTGTCTCCTTGCATTTCCAGCTGCCTGGCATGGTGCTAGACACAAGGTAGACCCCCCAACAATCACCTAATGTGTTGGTTGATTACAAAGAAGTGGTGAATTTTTGCACCCTCTGTATTTAAATATATGATGTTGTATAACATCAGTGTTCTCTTAGGAGGGAAAGATTATGAACAGGTTTTTTTTTTTTTTTAATGTTGGTAATTTAGATATTAATATTTTAATGAAGTAAATGAGAACTAATATCCTCATCTACCACCAGCAATTAAGGAAACCTGGGGTGACTCCTATATCTGTAGATGAGAAAACCAGCTGTTGAATCATTTCTCAGCAACAACGTCTGATCCTTTATTAATACACATTTCCTTTGCTGAATTAAACATGGTGTCTCCCGTCTCTTTCTCCATGTTCCCATTCTTTACCTATAACAAATAAAACTGCAAGTGTAGAGGAGTCCTTAATCTAGAAATTGGTACCTTGAGCAAAGTGGAAGTTATTTCCCCTTTAACACCCACAGAATAATGGCCTCAATGAGATTTCCCCAAAGTTGGGGAGAACCAATGGAAGAATTGTTCAATTCTGTAAAACCCATTATGAATTAGGACACTGATGAGTAGTGGTCTGAACTTTTTCTTCCAGTTCTAAACATGGAAGTTTGAAAAATCCTGTAGTTGAATATAGTAATTTTTAAAGAAATTTTGGAGCAAAAGGATTATTAATAAATATTAGCACTAATCATATTTACTACTCTTAAAATTGTATTCCATTTTTACTCAAATTGCTCTGGAAACCTTCATAGTTAAATATAAAAAACAAATAAAAGAACAAAAACATCCTAGCACCTCCAGCATTTGAAAGTAGAATTTGCTGGGCTGTAAACCAGTGAGTTATTTGTCATGCAGCTTAATTCTGTCATAAAATGCTAATCAGCCTGTCTGTCACTTTGCTCTTGCCCCATATCTTTTTATGAGAACATTAACATGGTTATTACAGAGCAGAGACTCATGGCTGCAAACATACTTACCGTTTATGTATATTTTTGTCCAAAAGAAAAAATCGTTGCCACCAAGAGCCCCAGACTCCTAGTTAACCATAATCCTGGTTTCTGGCATGGAGGGCTTGAGGCTGCTATACCATCTGGATGACAGTATCAGGTAGCGAGGGCCAGCATCAGCTTCCTCTTGCTCTGACCATTCATTGTGCAGGGGGCAATCTGTGAGCCCTTCCTCCTACAGAAGGGGCAACTGAGGCTTCCTTTGCAGAGCTGGAAAAAACACAGGCTGTATTTTAAATGGTTCCTTTAACAGTCCCTAGATGGAAAAACAGGCGTTAGAAAATAATTCCCCAAAGGCCTTCAGGGTTGGAATCTCTTCCCAGAAATTGAAGCAGTTAAGGACCCCAGAAAGCCTCCTCTTACACGTGCAATCAGCAGTCCAAAGCAACTCACTAATGAACGGCTGTAGGACTGGGTAATTCTTTCCAACACCTTTAAGAGGGCCTTTACCAGGGCTGTCAAGCATCTTATTATCTTAGTAACTTATCCTGTGGCCCAGGAGGAAGCTATTGTCCTGCAAAGACATGTTTTATACCACAAAATATGGGCTTTGACCTGGGACAGTTCTGAATTTGAATTTTGGCTCCACTTACTCTGTAGCTCTCGAGTCACTTGTCTTTTCTGAGCCTCTAGATTCATTGCTGTTATTGTTTGTCAAGTTGTTGTAAAGATTAATGTCTGAAAACTACTTAAAAATAATGGTAACTATTTATGACTATCCTTATTACCACTGCTGCTATTGACTTTCCATCAGAACCAAGTTTGGTGTTCAAATGCATTAACTGTATTCTAGTATGATTCCTTCTGTCTTTCATCTAGATTTCTGAGCTCTCTTAGTTTATCTGCAACTTAACTCTCCTATTCTCTATATTTTAATCTAGGCTGCCTCAGATCCTCTTTGGAAGTAGAGTAGATATTATAAGTAAATGTTTCGTTGTCTTGTCCAAAAAGTAAAGAGGGTCTCTAATATACCTGATGGTTCAATTCTTCCTTTTTGATTCCAACTAAGGTAACTAGGTGGTATCAGAGAAATCAGTCTTCGAGAACCACCTCCTTCTCCCCAGTTAGTCATGAGCCCAGAAATCTGTAATATAAACTCCACTTTGCCTAACAGCCAGACATCTGGATCAGTTATTCTCATGTTTATATATTAAACATGATAGCTCTGAACTTGGATGAAAATGGGCAGAATGAAACAAGATTCATTAGTCATTCTTGTGTTTAGTGATCTGCAAGCGCACTATTCAGATGATTGAAAATATTTTCACTTTCCATCTGTATATCTTTCGGACTATATGGGTCTACCCTAAAGTAGAATAATAATGATGACGATAATGGCAGTAATAAACCAATATAGACATCAGGAATTATCAGAATTACCAAGCTGATCAGAGCAAGAGTCCACAATAGACAGGCTGTCTCCTTTGTCATACTTCTCTTTTGCTGCCACCCAGCCACTCATGGGGACAGTTCAGGGGCATCATAGTGGGGAAAAGCCTAACAGGAAGCCGGAGAAACTCTGAGCTTGCCCTTGCATGGGAGCACTCTGAGTGCTCCCTGTCTCTCCTGTGAGTGGCTGTGAGATGTCTAGGCAATCAGAAGTCGATTGTCATCACGAAGAAAATTCCTGTAAGAGTCACTTAAATTGTGTCACTCAGGAGGAGAAATCAGTACCAACAATCTCACTGACATTGCTGATTTGGAAGTCTCCAATCCCCTCCCCACTCACACTAAGCAGCTATGTTACTGCATTTACTTAGGTAGTAAAAGAAAATGGAAAATGCAGTCCCACCACTGAGCAAGCTACACCCTCACCCCAAAGCCTGCTGGCTCTTCACTTACTCCCTAGTCATAAAGAGCAGCCACGAAATGTTTCAGCACGTAAGTCTGAATGAATTTTACCATTCTTTTTTTTTTTTTTTAATGTAAGTGAATTCTCTTCTGTCCTCTCTTCAACTATCTCACTCTCCAAATGCAAACTGAGTTCCCTTTCTTTACTAAGCTTTCTTTTCATAAATACTCATTTAGGACTCACAAAAGGTGATGCTTTGCAGATGGGACCTGGTATTCTTTCCTAGTTCTGACCCGCATCCAGTAGACAGTGATTAGTATCAGTAATAATAATAGGCCACAGATGCAGGCTGCTTAGCGTGGATGGTCTGGTAGGTATCCAGGTAAGCAGACCTGATCTGGGAGAAGGAGTTGTTACGTGCTGCTGTATATTCTGTTCTCATGAAGAACTACTTCCTTGTAGGTCAATGTCTGCAAATTTGCCTTCTCCTCAAATTACTCAACCTCTCCATGCATACAGGAAAGAAGGTTGTTTCGGTTTTTTGCTTTTTTTTTTTTTTTTTTTAACTTTTTGGTAGTAGATCTACTGTCTGTGGACTAACTCTTGAGAAAGCCCCAAACAGATCATATATTTAAGACTATCCTTTAGATACGGCAGAAGCACAATCTGGAATGGACGGTCATCCTAATCAATCCTAGTAGCTCTGAACTCAGAAGAAAATGGGCAGAAGGAAGCAGGATTCAAGAAAGGAAAATGATAATGCATTTCATACTTTGTAAAAGAAGCACTGAGAGTTTGGCTCAGCTCCTACTGAACTCACTGTCAATCAGCACAACAAACCAAACAAAAAATATTTGCACACAAATGTTCAAGGAAAAAGATACACTGATGAAACTTTAAGAACCAGTTTTAGCCAAGTCACCAAAGAAATCCAAGGTCACGGTGTTCTCTGGCTGACTACCTGACCCAACCCTAGGGCAGAGAGTATAGTGCAGGGCAATCACTGGAGCTACAGGGAACAAGACACTGACTAGCAAAAGACATTGACTCTTAAATCATTATCTCTGTAAGAGATTTTAGAAATTATCAAATCCAACCTCCCTCATTTTGTAGAAGAGGAAACTGAGGCTCCAATTGTTTGAGACTCTGACCTGAGAATATTCAAGTTAGTAGCAGAAATGTACAGCAGCAGACAAGAACTCAGGTAGCATGACCCCCAGTCCAGGGCCTTCTCACATCAAGTACCAGAGAAACAGAAAGGGCAGGAGGAAAGTATAGATGGCTCGTGATACCGCCAAAGACTGAGCCCCACAATCAAATCCCTGGGATGCATGGGCAGCCAGTGTCTTCCTTAACAAGGGGAAAGAGGGCCAAATAGTACTGTACAGGTGGTAGAAATCTTTGTTTTCTATTTTGGTAATTAATCTTTAATATGATTGTATTGGATTCTGAGAATGTCTGTGGCTCTGAAAATGTCTGGAATCTTTCTTTAGGGCCAACATAGTTCCACTTCTGCAAATGTTCCACAGCACATGTTCAGAAAGCGTTTTCTCTGTTTTCAGAGTATGGTACATTATAGTTTGATGCGGCAATATCAGTTAGGTCTACCTTGTTAATTATGTTCACTAGGTCTTCTACATCTTTACTTACTCATTTGTCTATTTAATTTGTCAGTGAACTGAGGAAAAGTTATTAAAGCCTACTTGTACTAATGTGTTTTGGTCTATTTCTCCTTGACAGTTTTTGCTCTATTTATTTTGATGCTATGTTATTTGATTGAATGGCTATTAAATCTTCACTAAGAATAGTGCCTTCATGATTTTAACATGTCCTACAACACCAACCAGAGGAGTTCAAGGTTCTTCCCATATAAATAAGAGAACAATAGTTGGAAAATTCAGTGACATTGGAGAACTGAGCCTGACTTGGACCTGCCTCTTTTATAAAGCCATCCCCTAACTACCGGGCCAAAGTGACCTTCCCTCCACTGAAACCACAAAGCATTTGAATTGCACCTCTCTCATGGCTCTTAAAACTACCTGCCTTATGATAGTTTAAGAGCAAGTTTAAAAACGTACCCTAAGGCTGGAAACTTCTTTACCTTTGTGGTCCTCATAGCACTTAGTATATTTCATTGCTTTGAGTCTAACAGATGTTTAATAAAGAGCTGATGAACTGCACTGATTAATCAAAATAATAGTTTCTATAGCCTCTAAAACATGCTCCATGAATACAGGGTTCTCCAGAGAAACAGAATCCATAAATATATAGTTATACAGATACAGATACTAGTACACATTCCTATTCCAAGAAAGGAGATTTCTTATAAAGCATTGGCTCACACAATTATGGAAGCTGAGAAGTCAGCAAGCTGGAGACCCAGGAAGGTGGTTATACAGTTCAAACCTGAATCCAAATCTGAAGACAGAAGAAGATCAATGTCCCAGCTTGAAGACAGTCAGACAGAACAAGTTCTTCCTTACTCAGGCTTTTGTTCTATTCAGACCTTCGATGGATTGGATGAGACCACGCTGGGAAGGATAATCTGCTTTACTCAGTCTACCAATTGCAGTGTTAATCTGGCAGAAGACCACAGACTTCCCAAAAGGCAAGAAACTCCCCAAGTACCTGGGTAGGGCAAAAGAAAAAACAGAGACAGAAGAATAGGGACACAACCTGCACGTCTGGGAGGGAGCTGTGAAGGAGGAAAAGTTTCCACACACTAAGAAGCCCCTTCACTGGCGGAGACAGGGGGTGGCAGGGGGGAAACTTCAGAGTCACGGAGGAGAGCACAGCCACAGGGGTAGGGAGGGCAAAGCGAAGAGATTCCTGCAGAGACGATCGGTGCTGACCAGCACTCACCAGACCAAGAGGCTTGTCTGCTCACCCGCGTGGGCAGGCTGGGGCTGGGAGCTGAGGCTTGGGCTTCAGGGGTCAGATCCCAGGGAGAGGACTGGGGTTGGCTGTGTGAACACAGCCTGAAGGGGGCTAGTGCGACACAGCTAGCCAGGAGGGAGTCCAGGAAAATGTCTGGAACTGCCTAAGAGGCAAGAGACCATTGTTCCGGGGTGCACAAGGAGAGGGGATTCAGAGCGCCACCTAAACAAGCTCCAGAGATGGGCGTGAGCCACGGCTATCAGCGCGGACCCCAGAGA
Source organism: Balaenoptera acutorostrata (assembly GCF_949987535.1). NCBI lineage: Eukaryota > Metazoa > Chordata > Mammalia > Artiodactyla > Balaenopteridae > Balaenoptera > Balaenoptera acutorostrata. The sequence continues at coordinate 86,282,436 of NC_080067.1, read as the reverse complement.
CAGGCATGATACACTAAGGCTGCTGCTGCAGCCACCAAGAAGCCTGTGAGCAAGCACAGGTCACTCTCCACACCTCCCCTCCTGGGAGCCTGTGCAGCCCGCCACTGCCAGGGTCCCGTGATCCAGGGACAACTTCCCCGGGAGAACACACGGCGCGCCTCAGGCTGGTGCAATGTCACGCTGGTCTCTGCCACCGCAGGCTCACCCCGCATTCCATACCCCTTCCTACCCCCTGGCCTGAGTGAGCCAGAGCCCCCGAAGCAGCTGCTACTTTAGCCCCATCCTGTCTGAGCAAAGAACAGACGCCCTCAGGTGACCTAAACACAGAGGCGGGGCCAAATCCAAGCTGAACCACAGGAACTGTTTGAACAAAGAAGAGAAAGGGAAATCTCTCCCATCAGCCTCAGGAGCAGCAGATTAAATCTCCACAATCACCTTGAGGTACCCTGCATCTGTGGAATACCTGAACAGACAAAGAATCCTGCCAAAATTGAGGCAGTGGACTTTCACAGCAACTGTAGAGTTGGGGTTTGCTTTCTGCATCTAATTTGTTTCTGGTTTTATGTTCATCTTAGTTTAGTACTTAGACTTCATTATCATTGGTAGATTTGTCTATTGATTGGTTGCTCTCTTTTTTTTTTTAATATATAGATATGTACTTTTTTTCCTTTTTCTCTTTTTGTGAGTGTGTATGTATATGCTTCATTGTGTGATTTTTGTCTGTATAGCTTCGCTTTAATCATTTGTCCTAGGGTTCTGTATGACCATTTTTGTTTTGTTTTGTTTTGTTTTGTATAGTTTTTAGCGCTGGTTATCATTGGTGGATGTGTTTTTTGGTTTGGTTGCTCTCTTCTTTTTTTTTTCTTTACCCTTTATTACTTTTAAATTTTTTTATTTTTGATAATTTGTTTCATTTTTTATTTAAATAACTTTATTTTATTTTATTTTTTTCTTTCTTTCTTTCTTTTTCTCCCTTATCTTCTGAGCCGTGTGGCTGACAGGGTGCTCCAGTCGGGTGTCAGGCCTGAGCCTCTGAGGTGGGAGAGCCGAGTTCAGGACACTGGTCCACCAGAGACCTCCCGGCTCCACATACTATCAAACAGCGAAAACTCTCCCAGAGATCTCCATCTCAACGCTAAGACCCAGCTCACTCAATGACCAGCAAGCTACAGTGCTGGACACCCTATGCCAAACAACCAGCAAGACAGGCACAACCCCACCCACTAGCAGAGAGGCTGCCTAAAATCATAAGGTCACAGACACCCCAAAACACACCACTGGACGTGGTCCTGCCCACCAGAAAGACAAGATTCAGCCCCATCCAGCAGAACACAGGCACTAGTCCCCTCCACCAGGAAGCCTACACAACCCACTGAACCAACCTTAGCCACTGAGGGCAGACACCAAAAACAACGGGAACTACAAACATGCAGCCTGCGAAAAGGAGACACCAAACACAGCAAGTTAAGCAAAATGAAGAGACAGAGAAACACACAGCAGATGAAGGAGCAAGGTGAAAACTCACCAGACCAAAAAAATAAAGAGGAAATAGGCAGTCTACCAGAAAAAGAATTCAGAGTAATGATAGTAAAGGTGATCCAAAATCTTGGAAACAGAATGGAGAAAAAACAAGAAACATTTAACAAGGACCTAGAAGAACTAAAGAGCAAACAAACAATGATGAACAACACAATAAATGAAATTTAAAATTCTCTAGAAGGAATAAATAGCAGAATAACTGAGGCAGAAGAATAGATAAGTGACCTGGAAGATAAAATAGTGGAAATAACTACCACAGAGCAGAATGAAGAAAAAAGAATGAAAAGAATTGAGGACAGTCTCAGAGACCTCTGGGACAACATTAAATGCATCAATATTCGAATTACAGGGGTCCCAGAAGAAGAAGAGAAAAGAAAAAAAAGACTGAGAAAATATTTGAAGAGATTATAGTTGAAAACTTCCCTAATATGGTAAAAGAGATATTCAATCAAGTCCAGGAAGCACAGAGAGTCCGATACAGGATAAATCCAAGGAGAAACACGCCAAGACACATATTAATCAAGCTATCAAAAATTAAATACAAAGAAAAATATTAAAAGCAGCAAGGGAAAAGCAACAAATAACATACAAGGGAATCCCCATAAGGTTAACAGCTGATTTTTCAGCAGAAACTGCAAGCCAGAAGGGAGTGGCATGATATATTTAAAGTGATAAAAGGGAAAAACCTACAACCAAAATTACTCTACCCACCAAGGATCCCATTCAGATTTGACAGAGAAATTAAAACCTTTAAAGACAAGCAAAAGGTAAGAAAATTCAGCACCACCAAACCAGCTTTACAAAAAATGCTAAAGGAACTTCTCTAGGCAGGAAACACAAGAGAAGGAAATGACCTACAAAACGAAATCCAAAACAATTAAGAAAATGGTAATAGGAACATACATATCGATAACTAACTTAAATGTAAATGGATTAAATGCTCCAACCAAAAGACACAGATTGGCTGAATGCATACAAAAACAAGACCTGCATATATGCTATCTACAAGAGACCCACTTCAGACCTAGGGACACATACAGAATGAAAGTGAGGGGATGGGGCTTCCCTGGTGGCACAGTGGTTGAGAATCTGCCTGCTGATGCAGGGGACACGGGTTCGAGCACTGGTCTGGGAGGATCCCACATGCCGTGGAGCAACTGGGCCCGTGAGCCACAATTACTGAGCCTGTGCGTCTGGAGCCTGTGCTCCACAACAAGAGAGGCCACGATGGCGAGAGGCCTGTGCACCACGATGAAGAGTGGCCCCCGCTTGCCACAACTGGAGAAAGCCCTCGCACAGAAACGAAGACCCAACACAGCCAAAAATAAATAAATAAATAAATGATAATTAAAAAAAAAAAAGAATCCTGGTGGATATAGAACTAACATCATTTGGGAAAGCGTAGAGACCGGGAATAAAACTACATATTGTTTGGAAAAAAAAAAAAAAAGAAAGAAAGTGAGGGGATGGAAAAAGATATTCCATGCAAATGGAAATCAAAAGAAAGCTGGAGTAGCAATTCTCATATCAGACAAAATGGAGTTTAAAAATAGAGACTATTACAAGTGACAAAGAAGGACACTACATAATGATCAAGGGATCAACACAAGAAGAAGATAGAACAATTATAAATATTTATGCATCCAACATAGGAGCACCTCAATACATAAGGCAAATGTTAACAGCCATAAAAGGGGAAATTGACAGTAACACAATCATAGTAGGGGACTTTAACACCTCACCTTCACCAATGGACAGATCATCCAAAATGAAAATAAATTAGGAAACACAAACTTTAAATGATACATTAAACAAGATACAATTAACTGATATTTATAGAACATTCCATCCAAAAACAACAGAATACACTTTCTTCTCAAGTGCTCACAGAACATTCTGCAGGATAGATCATATCTTGGGTCACAAATCAAGCCTTGGTAAATTTAAGAAAATTGAAATCGTATCAAGTATCTTTTCCAACCACAACACTATGATACCAGATATCAATTACAGGAAAAAATTTTTTAAAAATACAAACACATGCAGGCTAAACAATATACTATTAAATAACCAAGAGATCACTGAAGAAATCAAAGAGGAAATCAAAAAATACCTAGAAACAAGTGACAATGAAAACACGACAACCCAAAACCTATGGGATGCAGCAAAAACAGCTCTAAGAGGGAAGTTTACAGCAATACAAACCTACCTCAAGAAACAAGAAACATCTCAAATAAACAACCTGACCTTACACCTAAAGCATTTAGAGAAAGAAGAACAAAAAACCCCCAAAGTTAGCAGAAGGAAAGAAATCATAAAGATCAGATCAGAAATAAATGAAAAAGAAATGAAGGAAACGATAGCAAAGATCAATAAAACTAAAAGCTGGTTCTTTGAGAAGATAAACAAAATTGATAAACCATTAGCCAGACTCACCACGATAAAAAGGGAGAAGACTCAAATCAGTAGAATTAGAAGTGAAAAAGGAGAAGCAACAACTGACATTGCAGAAATACAAAGGATCATAAGACATTACTACAAGCAACTCTATGCCAATAAAATGGACAACCTGGAAGAAATGGACAAATTCTTAGAGAAGCACATCCTTCTGAGATGGAACCAGGAAGAAATAGAAAATATAAACAGACCAATCACAAGCACTGAAATTGAGACTGTGATTACAAGTAAATCTTCCAACAAACAAAAGCCCAGAAGCAGATGGCTTCACAGGAGAATTCTATCAAAATTTAGAGAAGAGCTAACACCTATCCTTCTCAAACTCTTCCAAAATATAGCAGAAGGAGGAACACTCCCAAACTCATTCTATGAGACCACCATCACCCTGATACCAAAACCAGATGAAGATGTCACAAAGAAAGAAAACTACAGGCCAATATCACTGATGAACACAGATGCAAAAATCCTCAATAAAATACTAGCAAACAGTATCCAACAGCACATTAAAAGGATGATACACCATCATCAAGTGGAGTTTATCCCAGGAATGCAAGGATTCTTCAATATACGCAAATCAATCAATGTGATAAACCATATTTACAAATTGAAGGAGAAAAACCATATGATCATCTCAATAGATGCAGAAAAAGATTGACAAAATTCAACACCCATTTATGATAAAAACCCTCCAGAAAGTAGGCATAGAGGGAACTTACCTCAACGTAATAAAGGCCATATATGACAAACCCACAGCCAACATTGTCCTCAATGGTGAAAGACTGAAACCATTTCCTCTAAGATCAGGAACAAGACAAGGTTGTCCACTCTCACCACTATTATTTGACATAGTTTTGGAAGTTTCAGCCACAGCAATCAGAGAAGAAAAAGAAATAAAAGGACTCCAAATCGGAAAAGAAGAAGTAAAACTGTCACTGTTTGCAGATGACATGATACCATACATAGAGAATCCTAAAGATGCTACCAGAAAACTACTAGCGCTAATCAATGAATTTGGTAAAGTAGCAGGATACAAAATTAATGCACAGAAATCTCTTGCATTCCTATACACTAATGATGAAAAATCTGAAAGAGAAATTAAGGAAACACTCCCATTTACCACTGCAACAAAAGGAATAAAATACCTAGGAATAAACCTACCTAAGGAGACAAAAGACCTGTATGCAGAAAACTATAAGACACTGATGAAAGAAATTAAAAATGATACAAACAGATGGAAAGATATACCATGTTCTTGGATTGGAAGAATCAACATTGTGAAAATGACTATACTACCCAAAGCAATCTACAGATTCAATGCAATCCCTATCCAACTACCAATGGCATTTGTCACAGAACTAGAACAAAAAATTTCACGAGGCTTCCCTGGTGGTGCAGTGGTTAAGAATCTGCCTGCCAATGCAGGGGACACGGGTTTGAGCCCTGGTTTGGGAAGATCCCACATGCCACGGAGCAACTGGGCCCGTGAGCCACAATTACTGAGCCTGTGCGTCTGGAGCCTGTGCTCCACAACAAGAGAGGCCACGATGGCGAGAGGCCTGTGCACCACGATGAAGAGTGGCCCCCGCTTGCCACAACTGGAGAAAGCCCTCGCACAGAAACGAAGACCCAACACAGCCAAAAATAAATAAATAAATAAATGATAATTAAAAAAAAAAAAGAATCCTGGTGGATATAGAACTAACATCATTTGGGAAAGCGTAGAGACCGGGAATAAAACTACATATTGTTTGGAAAAAAAAAAAAAAAGAAAGAAAGTGAGGGGATGGAAAAAGATATTCCATGCAAATGGAAATCAAAAGAAAGCTGGAGTAGCAATTCTCATATCAGACAAAATGGAGTTTAAAAATAGAGACTATTACAAGTGACAAAGAAGGACACTACATAATGATCAAGGGATCAACACAAGAAGAAGATAGAACAATTATAAATATTTATGCATCCAACATAGGAGCACCTCAATACATAAGGCAAATGTTAACAGCCATAAAAGGGGAAATTGACAGTAACACAATCATAGTAGGGGACTTTAACACCTCACCTTCACCAATGGACAGATCATCCAAAATGAAAATAAATTAGGAAACACAAACTTTAAATGATACATTAAACAAGATACAATTAACTGATATTTATAGAACATTCCATCCAAAAACAACAGAATACACTTTCTTCTCAAGTGCTCACAGAACATTCTGCAGGATAGATCATATCTTGGGTCACAAATCAAGCCTTGGTAAATTTAAGAAAATTGAAATCGTATCAAGTATCTTTTCCAACCACAACACTATGATACCAGATATCAATTACAGGAAAAAATTTTTTAAAAATACAAACACATGCAGGCTAAACAATATACTATTAAATAACCAAGAGATCACTGAAGAAATCAAAGAGGAAATCAAAAAATACCTAGAAACAAGTGACAATGAAAACACGACAACCCAAAACCTATGGGATGCAGCAAAAACAGCTCTAAGAGGGAAGTTTACAGCAATACAAACCTACCTCAAGAAACAAGAAACATCTCAAATAAACAACCTGACCTTACACCTAAAGCATTTAGAGAAAGAAGAACAAAAAACCCCCAAAGTTAGCAGAAGGAAAGAAATCATAAAGATCAGATCAGAAATAAATGAAAAAGAAATGAAGGAAACGATAGCAAAGATCAATAAAACTAAAAGCTGGTTCTTTGAGAAGATAAACAAAATTGATAAACCATTAGCCAGACTCACCACGATAAAAAGGGAGAAGACTCAAATCAGTAGAATTAGAAGTGAAAAAGGAGAAGCAACAACTGACATTGCAGAAATACAAAGGATCATAAGACATTACTACAAGCAACTCTATGCCAATAAAATGGACAACCTGGAAGAAATGGACAAATTCTTAGAGAAGCACATCCTTCTGAGATGGAACCAGGAAGAAATAGAAAATATAAACAGACCAATCACAAGCACTGAAATTGAGACTGTGATTACAAGTAAATCTTCCAACAAACAAAAGCCCAGAAGCAGATGGCTTCACAGGAGAATTCTATCAAAATTTAGAGAAGAGCTAACACCTATCCTTCTCAAACTCTTCCAAAATATAGCAGAAGGAGGAACACTCCCAAACTCATTCTATGAGACCACCATCACCCTGATACCAAAACCAGATGAAGATGTCACAAAGAAAGAAAACTACAGGCCAATATCACTGATGAACACAGATGCAAAAATCCTCAATAAAATACTAGCAAACAGTATCCAACAGCACATTAAAAGGATGATACACCATCATCAAGTGGAGTTTATCCCAGGAATGCAAGGATTCTTCAATATACGCAAATCAATCAATGTGATAAACCATATTTACAAATTGAAGGAGAAAAACCATATGATCATCTCAATAGATGCAGAAAAAGATTGACAAAATTCAACACCCATTTATGATAAAAACCCTCCAGAAAGTAGGCATAGAGGGAACTTACCTCAACGTAATAAAGGCCATATATGACAAACCCACAGCCAACATTGTCCTCAATGGTGAAAGACTGAAACCATTTCCTCTAAGATCAGGAACAAGACAAGGTTGTCCACTCTCACCACTATTATTTGACATAGTTTTGGAAGTTTCAGCCACAGCAATCAGAGAAGAAAAAGAAATAAAAGGACTCCAAATCGGAAAAGAAGAAGTAAAACTGTCACTGTTTGCAGATGACATGATACCATACATAGAGAATCCTAAAGATGCTACCAGAAAACTACTAGCGCTAATCAATGAATTTGGTAAAGTAGCAGGATACAAAATTAATGCACAGAAATCTCTTGCATTCCTATACACTAATGATGAAAAATCTGAAAGAGAAATTAAGGAAACACTCCCATTTACCACTGCAACAAAAGGAATAAAATACCTAGGAATAAACCTACCTAAGGAGACAAAAGACCTGTATGCAGAAAACTATAAGACACTGATGAAAGAAATTAAAAATGATACAAACAGATGGAAAGATATACCATGTTCTTGGATTGGAAGAATCAACATTGTGAAAATGACTATACTACCCAAAGCAATCTACAGATTCAATGCAATCCCTATCCAACTACCAATGGCATTTGTCACAGAACTAGAACAAAAAATTTCACGAGGCTTCCCTGGTGGTGCAGTGGTTAAGAATCTGCCTGCCAATGCAGGGGACACGGGTTTGAGCCCTGGTTTGGGAAGATCCCACATGCCACGGAGCAACTGGGCCCGTGAGCCACAATTACTGAGCCTGCGCATCTGGAGCCTGTGCTCCACAACAAGAGAGGCTGCGATAGTGAGAGGCCTGAGCACTGCGATGAAGAGTGGCCCCCGCTTGCCACAACTAGAGAAAGCCCTCACACAGAAACGAAGACCCAACACAGCCATAAATAAATAAATTAAAAAATATATATTAAAAAAAAAAAAAAAATTTTACAATTTGTGTGGAAACACAAAAGATCCCAAATAGCCAAAGAAATCTTGAGAAAGAAAAACGGACTGGGAGGAATCAGGCTCCCGGACTTCAGACAATACTACAAAGCTACAGCAATCAAGACAGCATGGTACTGGGACAAAAACAGAAATATAGATCAGTGGAACAGGATAGAAAGCCCAGAGATAAAGCCACGCACATATGGTCACCTTATTTTTGATAAAGGAGGCAAGAATATACAATGGAGAAAAGACAGCCTCTTTAATAAGTGGTGCTGGGAAAACTGGACAGCTACATGTAAAAGAATGAAATTAGAACACTCTCTAACACCATACACAAAAATAAACTCAAAATGGATTAAAGACCTAAATGTAAGGCCACACGCTAGAAAACTCTTAGAGGAAAGCGTAGGCAGAACACTCCATGACATAAATCACAGCAAGATCCTTTTTGACTCATCTCCTAGAGAAATGGAAATAAAAACAAAACTAAACAAATGGGACCTAATGAAACTTAAAAGCTTTTGCACAGCAAACGAAACCATAAACAAGACCAAAAGACAACCCTCAGAATGGGAGAAAATATTTGCAAACGAAGCAACTGACAAAGGGCTAATCTCCAAAATTTACAAGCAGCTCATGCAGCTCAATATCAAAAAAACAAACAACCCAATCCAAAAATGGGTGGAAGACCTAAATAGATATTTCTCCATAGAAGGTATACAGATTGCCAACAAACACATGAAAGGATGCTCAACATCACCAATCATTAGAGAAATGCAAATCAAAACTACAATGAGGTATCACCTGACACCAGTCAGAATGGCAATCATCACAAAATGTACAAACAATAAATGCTGGAGAGGGTGTGTAGAAAAGGGAACCCTCTTGTACTGCTGGTGGGAATGTATATTGATACAGCCACTATGGAGAACAGTATGGAGGTTCCTTAAAAAACTAAAAATAGAACTACCATATGACCCAGCAATCCCATTACTGGGCATATACCCTGAGAAAACCATCATTCAAAAAGAGTCATGTACCACAATATTCATTGTAGCTCTATTTACAATAGCCAGGATATGGAAGCAACCTAAGTGTCCATCATCAGAGGAATGGATAAAGAAGATGTGGCACATACATACAATGGAATATTACTCAGCCATAAAAAGAAACGAAATTGAGTTATTTGTAGTGAGGTGGATGGACCTAGAGTCTGTCATACAGAGTGAAGTCAGAATGAGAAAAACAAATACCATATGCTAACACAGATATATGGAATCTAAAAGAAACAAAAAAACAAAAAATGGTTCTGAAGAACCTAGGGGCAGGACAGGAATAAAGACGCAGACGTAGAGAATGGACTTGAGGACACAGGGAGGAGGAAGGGTAAGGTGGGACGAAGTGAGAGAGTGGCATGGACATATATACACTACCAAATGTAAAACAGATAGCTAGTGGGAAGCAGCCGCATAGCACAGGGAGATCAGCTCGGTGCTTTGTGACCACCTAGAGGGGTGGGATAGGGAGGATGGGAGGGAGACGCAAGAGGGAGGGGATATGGGGATATATGTATATGTATAGCTGATTCCATTTGTTATAACGCAGAAACTAACACACCATTGTAAAGCAGTTATACTCCAACAATGATGTTAATAAATAAATAAATAATGGGACATTGTTATGGTTTGTTTCTCTCTAGTGGAACAAGGGCCAAATAGATAAAAGTTTGTTTTTTAAAAAAAAAAAATGACTATTAACAGAACATCTTATCCTCTTGCTTTAATTTTTTTAAAAAATGCTAGACGTAAGACTCTGGCAGGAAGTGCTTATTTTGTTAACTCTAAAAGTACCCTTAACTACAGAAAGGACAGCCCGAAAGGCCCTTCACTCTGGTAGTGAGACCAGTGCAAGGTCATGTTCTGATTAGTACTGAAGCTAGAGAGAATATGCTGATCTATGTCTAAGGTCTACAGCTTCAAAACTTGCTTCAAATTATATTTTCATGAAATGGAGAAATAAGCAATCCACATCTGTCCACATCTAGTCACTTTTTAAAAGAGCATCGTAGTTTGGTATTCAGAACAATGTCAAATGAACTGTAAACTTTAATCATTCTGAACCAGCTGGGCTGGGAACTCTTGGTGTCCAGGTCAGTGTTCCAAGATCTTGTATGACATGATGGCAGCTGCTGAAATTCCAGGTATAGCTTCTAGATACAAAATAATTAGTTTTTACAACAGTATTTCTCAATAAATCTCTGGCTATCGGACACTTTTCGTGGTTGTCGCTGTTGTTGTAGTTTTAATGTTCAGCCCACTATAATCCTACTGCACATAGTCAGTAGGTATCTTGCACTAAATGCAACTGACCGTGGGTGTAACACAACCCCTGTATTGGTCTAGGCTCTATTAAATGAGACAAGGTCACTGATCATCTGCATGGATTTCACAGCAACGTCAAACTGCTATAAAATGTCTAAATGCTCTCGATCTCTGTATTTTTCTCACCAGAGACTGGAAACAGTTCACATATTGGCCCTGGTCTACAGAATTCACTTTCGGAAACACTGTATAGATGTGCCTTGACCATCTGAGTCACTTTCAGTGGCCGTGAATATGCCATGAGACGAAGGAAGAAAAGGAGGCCACCGAGTAGAGACAGAGGGAAGGTTCTCTATGGGAGAGGAAATATGGTTGAATCAATACTTTCTGTCAGCACAGCCAAGCAGAATTCCAGTTCTGTGAAAAGAGGGCCCCTCTACCAGGCCTCCCATAAGCAAACGTCAGCTCCAGCCTGCAGCAATCACACTCCAAGTGTCTGCAAACATAGGGTCCCATGGCCAAATCCATGAAGAACTCAAACATATGTGAAATGGTTTTAGGCTCACTGCCTTTTTTCCCAAGCTGGCTTGGCCTGTCCCCAAAAGAGAGTCAGAAATCACTCAGCCGTAGCGATGTGTTTGAAAGCACTTCAGGGGAGCCCCCATCCTTCCCACAAAAGCTGAGGGCTTTAGGGAAAAACAAAACAAAAAAACTCTAAATTCACTTATTCCTCCTGAAGACAATTTTTCATTTTATCATTTCTGAAATTGGTATGCATGTTATAGCCAATGTGTACACTTAGTACAGCAGTGTTCCATTTTTTTGCTCCTACCGTTTTTAAATTGATATTTTATATTTAATGGTATTTTTGAAATGGAGGAAATTAGGTATATAATTTCATTGTAAATCAAAAGCCTATGATATTTTATTTTGCTTAAGCAGCCTTGTTTTAGGGAAATATACATCAAGAAAAGAATGAAGGCACTGGTCAGCCCATCTGACAGATTTCAATAATATGAATGTATTTATTGAGATCCTGCCATGTGCCAGGTATGTAACAGCTTCACCTGTATTAGCTCATTTAAACCTTATAATGACCTTCTGTGGTTGGTGGTCATCTTACAGATGAGGAAAATGAGGCATAGAGAGGTTAAAATTTTTTTCCCAAGATCATACAGCTAGAAAGTGTTGGAGCCAAGGTTCAAACCAATGGTTCAAACTGATGTTGATTTTGGACTTCTCAATAAAATCACCTAATCAGCTTACTGATAAAGCAAAGTTGAAGTTCATCACTTACTATAATAAGGAGGAATACGCCCTTGACAAGACTCTTATTTTCTAGGAGGGATATTTATGAGGTTTGGGAGTCTGGTTTAAGGCAAGTATTTCAAGGCAGGGGCCGGATTCAGACTGGCCCAACTTCCTGACATAGTAGTTTAGGGTTGGTTGGCACAGCAAGGAAATAGTTCCAAGAGTCTTAAAGCATCAACAGTGGTTTGATGAGTCTGATAAAGTGATTTATACTGTCCTGAAAGGGGGTTATTTCCTCTGATGAGAGATGGTTGAATCATCTTTTTTTCATATAAATGGATTTTCAGGTTCTCACCAGGTGGTTGCCATCTGGTATGGACTGAAATGTGTCCCCTCCAAATCCATATGTTGAAGCCCTACCCTCCCACCCCACCACCACCACAAAGTGACTGTATTTGGAGATGGGGTTTTTAGGGGGAATTTAGATTAAATGAGGTAATATGGGTGGGGTCCTAACCAGATAAGATTGGTGGCCCTAGAAGAGGAAAACAAAGAGATCTTGTTTTCTCTCCCTCTTCCCCCCTCTTTGTGTGTGTGTGTGTGTCTCTCTCTCTCTCTCTCCCCCCTCCCTCTTTCTATGTGCACTGAAGAAATGCCATGTGAGCACACAGAGAGAAGCCAGCTATCTGCAAGCCAAGAAGAGAGATCTAACCCAATCATGCTGGCACTCTGATCTCTGACTTCCAGCCTCCAGAACTGTGAGAAAATAAATTTCTGTTGTTTAAGCCATCCAGTCTATAGTGGTTTATTATGGTCACCCAAGCTAGCTAATACACCATCCATACTCATAAACATTCACTTACACAGCCTCAGCTTCCCTTGCTGAGTGGCTGCAAGAATTCAATGAAATCACGTATGTCAATAAGGCTTGTAAGCTGTGGAGCGCTCTATGAACATTAGCTCACAGCATTGTTAATAGTAGACGTCCCTGCGGTTCCTGACTTCTTGAAGGCTCAATACTTGGGCCAGAGCTCAATGAAATGGTTGAGTAAAGCAACTGAGCCTAGCAGTTCTCTGAGGCAAGACTCACCTTGGGTTAATTACGAAGGTTAGCAAAGGGATCGAAGAACAACTTGGGCACCAGGAAAATCCACATTCTCTGTATTCCTGACAAAATGAACACCCAGCTGTGAATTTATTGACTCTCCCTTAAGAAGTTCTAATGGAAGAAATTTTGCCTTCTTGGTGCCTGCTAATTAGACAATTATTTAACTCTGTTTCTTTTTTTAATGACTCTCTGCTGTTGTTTGAAGACTTCTGTCTATTATTTGTAATAAAAACCTCTGTCACATTTTTGCCTCATTATCCTTAACAAATAGTACATTCCCCAGCCCCAATCCCTGGTTCCCTTAGTGCTCCCTCCCCCAGCACCTCACCAGTCTACAGTGCCCAGAGTTTCAAAGACCAGCTGTTATCATTTTGTTGACTGAGAATTTTAGAAACTTCTATCACAGGAACAAGACTCCATGGGGGCTGTTGAATTAAATATCAGTTCTTCAAACAGGAATTCACTCAAAGAACAAAAGCAGCAGGAAGACAAGCAACAAATACAGGCAAGTGCTGCAGTCCTCCCACTCAGTGACTGGCAAACTGGCCCTCTCTCCCTTCCCTGGCACCCTGAGACTGGAATTCCTAGGCCTGTGGCCACATTTGGCCATGGAGAGTCATACAACTCTTCCCAGGGCTGGAGATCAAGCCCAGCCCAGCCCCAGGGTCACTCATTCTTTCATCAGAACATGAGTACATTCAAAGAAGATGACCCTTTTCACCATCTCCCGCAGTTGGCCTCGTCTGAGCGTTTCAAAGGTTTTCCATTGAACCACTCTTTCTTCAGAAGGGAGAAGAGGGAAAATAAGAAAGTCAAAGAATGAACATTTGCTGAGCCCTATGATTTGTCATATCTGCCTGTCACGGAGAGTAATGGACAGAGCACAGCAGTATAGAGACTAGATCCTTGCTACTCAAAGCACGGCCAAGGTTGGCTTCACGAGGGTGAGACCTATGCTGCCACACAGGGCCCTTCACTCACGATGGTCACACTTGATTTGATCCTCTGCTGTTTTGAAATGCTTAATAATTTTACCTTTCAACTTGTGTTTTGTAAATGAAATCCAGTGGTACATGGAACATGCTCAACAAGCTGAGGAGATACGGGCAACATGCATATTTACTGTTCCCAGATGCACCTTCGCATATGGCATGAGGTACCCATAAGCACTGAGTTCCAGTGGGCCCACAACATGGGAGTTCAACAAGGCTCAAAGCAAGTACAAGGTGAGCATTTTAAGTCCATGACTGAGCAAGCCAGAGTGCCGGCAGCCCCAAGAAACCATACTTGCCTTCGCACCAGGATCTACTTTGGAAATGGCAATCTAAGAAACACAAACTACCAAGGAACCATATCTTCAGATCTTTTCTAACTCACATCATATCCCTGTGTTAACCAGCCACTTATGCTGAAAATGATGACGTGGAAGGACAAGGAAAAACAGAAGGTAGGGCAACCCATAGTTCCTCGTTTGTCCAGTCCTTCATCATCAGGAGGGGAAAGCAGAGAACACTGTGGGCTGTGAGTGCATCAAGAAATGAAGTGACAACAGGTGACTTAGGTGAGGACAAAATACAGATGGACGCATGAGCAACGGAGCTGAACTGTGTAATTCTGGTGATTCCACATACGAGTTCAATGCTCTTACATTTGTATTTAAAAGTGACATTGCACAATTTAAAGCTAAATGGCAAATTTCATGCTAATATTTTACAACTTTAGTTTTCCTTTACATAGTGCTACATTAAATAACAAAACACACCATGACAAGCTGAAAGTGAGACCCTGGAAGAAGGAAAAAGCTCTATATTTTAGTACCTTTAACAACACTTTCTTACCGCTGTTTCAGCAAAGGGCCCCGAGTTTTCACTGTGCACGAAGCCCTCGGTGCTCAACCTGCGGGCAGGCAGCAGCGAATGACCTGGGAGCTGGTTAGAAACGCAGCATCCCTGGCCCCTCATCAGATCCTCATTTAAACACAACCCCCAGGTGACTTGCATGCAATGTGCGCATTAAAGCTTGAGAAGCCCAGGATTAGAGAATCTTTTCAGTGATTCACAGGTGTCCACTATGGAGCTGTGAGGTCGATCCATATTATCCCTCACTGACAGATGTAGAAACAGCTTAGAGAGGTTAGTGGACTTGCCCAAGGCAGTAAGTTGCCAGCTAATAAGTGGCAGAACAGAAATTAGAAGCAAATCTGTCTCGTTCCAAATCTAAGCTCCTTTCATTTACACCAATAGTTTCCAAGAAGAGTGAGCGTCGGAAATAAACTGGGGAATTTTTTTTTTTTTTTTTTTTTTAAGGATTTTCTTATTTATTTATTTATTTATTTATTTATTTATTTTTGGCTGTGTTGGGTCTTCGGTTCGTGCGAGGGCTTTCTCCAGTTGCGGCAAGCGGGGGCCACTCTTCATCGCGGTGCGGGGACTGCTCTTCATCGCGGTGCGCGGGCCTTTCTCTATCGCGGCCCCTCCCGTCACGGGGCACAGGCTCCAGACGCGCAGGCTCAGCAATTGTGGCTCACGGGCCCAGCTGCTCCGTGGCATGTGGGATCTTCCCAGACCAGGGCTCGAACCCTTGTCCCCTGCATTAGCAGGCAGATTCTCAACCACTGCGCCACCAGGGAAGCCCAACTGGGGAATTTTTTAAATGCAGATCCCTGGGCCCCACCCCAGACACACCCCATCAAAATCTCTTGGTTGAGGCTTGAAAATCTGTATGTTTAAAACAGTGGGTCTCAAATTTGGCTGCACAATACACTACCTGGGGACCTTTTTAAAAATCCTGACCGCCAGGCCACAGCACAGGTCAGCTAAATTGGCATCTCTGGGGGTGGAACTCAGTCATCGAAATTTAAAACCAGTTGAGAACCACTGTTTTAAAATACTTCCAGGTGATCCTGATGTTCTCCAGGGTCTGGGCAGCCGGCTTCACATTTGCATATGCTCTTATTCACAAGGCTTCCCCGGGGGCTTCTGGGCACACAGGTTCGGAAGAAGCAACTAACGACCAAACAAACACAAACGTGGGATTTCAGGAAACTAATTTTATTTCTAGAGCCAAACCAATCAACCAGCTCTGTATGTGAAAAAATGCAATTAGTACTCAGAATCACTGGTGTCTATTTTGTTACTAAAACTCTAAAAGTTATCAAAAAATCGTTAGCAGCCAAAAGCAAGAACTCTGCACTAAATATTTACATGTGTTTCTAAATCAACATTTGTATCTTTGGGAATAATGACATTGACTCATCATTATTCTGGAACTCTTGTCAGGTGCCTATGTTAGGAGAGGTAGGCGCTGTCTGTAACAGGGAGGGTGGGGAGTCAGGGACCCAAGCCCCTCCCGTGTGCAGGAAGGAGGCTGTCAGAAGCAAGTGGGGGAGGCCAGTGGCCTCCTTTGATCTGTTGGCAGAGAACCTCAGGAGCTCAGGATTAAAACGTCCCCAGAGGTCAAGAATTCAAACCCTTTCAAAATCTGACCCTGCCTACAGCATCTGGCCCAACACAAAGTTTCTCAAAGCTTATCTGGGGACCACCACCTGGGTGCCTGGCTTCAACTGCAGCAACTTCTAACCCCAGCCCAAACCTACCATAGCAGCATCACCTGTGGATGGCCCTTTTTAAAACCAAGTTTCCCAAGTGATTCATATGCTTGTTAAAGTTTGAAAACAGCTGTTCTGATAGTGCCACCAGATAGCTTCTATCCAGTGCTAGACAGCTGCAAATCCACCAAGCTAGCGCCACCCTGGGGATGTTTTGATGATTAACTGCCTTTGTCCCCTTGAACAATACATACCTTCATAGCAATATCTTTCCTATCTATCCTCTAAAGTTCATTGAAGATTGTTCTACACATACCCTAGTATGTAGAGAATTAGCCACGAAAAGGGTCTCAGACGTTATATAATCAAATATGCCCAATCCAGGGGTCACTTCCACGTAAGTCAAGACCAGTTCCCCTTACCGATTCTAAATAGATCCAACTGGCCTACTTTGTAAGGTTTCACTGGCACACACAAAGTTCTTGGCATTGAACTAAAACCTGCTCCCCAAACTTCAGAACAAACGGTCCCACATCTGCCCTCAAAGACTGCCCAGAACAAATCTTCCCTCTTCCACAGGACAGTCTTTTATACCCACAAATATATACCACATCTCTCCCAAACCATTTGTTCTTCAAGCTAAATAATCCCATGTCCTTTAAATGTTTCTTTTTATTAAATTCTCCTAAAATTATGTTTGTATGTGGTCTTAACATAATACATATTTTTAGTTCATGTGAATGGAATTGTGCAGTATCTCGTTGTTTCTCATTTTCTCATCAAACAGGAGGCCTTAAGAGCTATGTGAGTCTCTATGCGCACCTCAGTTTTTTCCCTGTTGCCGTCATTTCTCCTCACCCTCTCCCCACCTCTCCTGCACCCCTGACTCTTCCTGACATCCGTGTACTCCTCTTTTTCACGTGCACTCCCTTTCATCCATGTACCCTTTAAACCGAGGCACCCAGAACCGAACATCATCTCACCCAGTGAAAACACCCAGGATACTGGAGATACATTTTAGAGGGTGTAAGATCCTAGATTCTCACAATAGTTACCCATCAGTAGGATCTTCAGTCGTAATGACAATCCCTCATTTAAATCATTCACCACTGACGGACATATCCCTCCTTCTCAGGCTGAATAAGCCTATAACATGGGAAACACTGTCTCCTAAATAAGACTCACGCTGCACTCTATCTCCATGTGTTCCTTTTGCTTACAGAAATGCTTGTGGGGTTGTTAAAGGTAATCTTAATAAAAGAGACTCAGAATATTCAACAGAAACCTTCGAGAGCATCTAGCATAAAGTGCCTGAGGAAGTGGGAGCAAACTCTAAACATTTTATGAAGGAAAAAACCGAGGTCCAGAGGGCTTCAGAGACTTGCCCAGGGACACGACCCAATTACAGCCTCAGAGCTGAGTCAGAAGCCTGAGGTGTCCCGACTCTCCCGGCCAGCTCCTCCAGCCTCCAGGTGGGCCCTGCGCCCCGCAGTGCTGCAGAGGGCTGTGAGCCGGTGCCCACAGCTGCCGTCCCCTCCCCCATCCTCTGATTCTCTGAAAGCAGAGCACACAAACCCAGTCTGTATTGGAGGTTCAGAGCTACAAAAAGCCTGCATTATTTAACACTGGCTTTAGCTATCTGGAATGGAGAATAAATAGCACTATAATAAAATCCATAAAATATACCAAATTGGATTTTTTTTTTTCAGGGATGGCTCCAAGCACAAGTTGGTAATCAAAAGGTTTTTCTGAAAGACTGGAAATAGTGTTTGCTGTGTTGAAACTTCCCTGAACCTTAAGAACATCCCTGTTCCCCATCATCTACTAGCTGAATACTTTAGGCGGAGAGACGTGTGTTACTCTAAGTCAGGAGGAAGAAGGACATTTTCAAAAGGCCTGATAAGCAATGTCTTCTCCTCAGCTTTAGGATCCATGGCCACCTGAGGGTAAGAAGGTCTTTAGCCCTCGACACCTCCTAATGCTCCGGGGTCAGCAGCCGTCAAGGTGGCAGAAGAAGTGGTGGATGCCTTTGCCAGCAAGCTGAGGAAGCTGGCAAAGACGGCGAGTGGCAGGGAGGTTTGCTATCCTTTTACAGATACTTGGGTTTGCAGGGCTGCTAATAGTGAAGCCTCCCTGTTCCTCCTAAGGACTTGACCACAATTCGAATATGTCACCAGGTGATGCCTCCCTTAAAGCTTAGGAGCTGAAGGAGCCCTGTTGCCCATCAGCGTAGTGAGGGGCAGCAATTAGCACACGCCCCCCCCATCGTGATTTCCCTTTTACTAAAGTACGTTAAAAGAAAGCCTCCAAGTTCAAGAAGGTTTCATGAGCACACCCAGTTACCTCTCTTCCAACCCAAGTTCTTAATGAAACAACTAAATGATATTGTTTAAAGAATGAAACCATAACAGTGATAGCGTGAAAGAAAAGAGAGCAATCAGGGCATCAGAAAGTTTGAGGAGATCCTGGAAGACAGAAGGTGGCATGGGAGGGGTTTCACCACCCAAACACCAGAGATAAGAGGTGCTGCTCCCAGGACAAGCTGGAGACCGCCTAGCAACTTAGTGTCAGTGAACAGCAGAGAGCAGGGAGGGGCTCTGAGGCAATCAGGTGAGTTAACTGAAGAACTCTTTTTGAATCAACTGAGCCAGCAAAGTGCTGCCTCTGCTCCCAGGTATACGGAACACAAAGGGCAGAACCTTTGTCTGCTGGGATGAAGCTTTACAACTATTCCCACAAAAATGGGCAATTGTCTAGATAAGGGTTGATGTGTGGGTGTCTGGGCAGAGAGAAGGAGTACAAAGTTTCATGCGTGTCTGTACTCCACCTAGACCCTAAAGGAAAGAAGGAGGAATAAGAAAAGGAGGATGGGAGAAGGAAAGAGCTCTCCTTCAGAATGCCCTCCCTTCTAACTTCAGCCGCTGTGGCACCCACAGACGAAGTGCCTGCTTCACCTCAAGGTGCCCAGCACGTGGCCCAAACACTCACACACTTCCCTCTCATGAGAGAAGTTCCTGTTGACAGACACCAGCACAACCACAGAGGAAACCATATCAGGAATATACACTAATTAATCTAATTAATCCAGCCCTTTATCATGTGTCTTAAGCAATAACCAGGACTCCATAGACATCTGAGTGAAACCTAGAGAGAATGTAGCTCCACCATGGTGACGAAACCAATTAACTGACTCAAAACAGGTGTCCCAGGGAGCACACGTGAACTTACAAAGATCTAATTAGTATGTTCTGTGACAGCAGAAAGGGTTTCACATTTCTATAAAACAAGACAGATGTTGATCCAAAAGATGAAGAAAAAGGACCCAAACAATGGAAAACGTGGAAGGAAAAGTTAAGTGATATGGAGGTTAGAGTCAAGAAGTCCAACATCTATTTAACAAAAGCTCCAGAAGGAGAAAACTGTTACAATGGATGTGGGTAAATAAAATATAATGAAACAAAATTTCCCAAAGCTTGAGACAGACAAGAATCTTCAGACTAAAAAATTCTACCAAGTGTCAAGTAGGATTAATAACAGAGCTTGATGAAATTTCAGAATCCCAAGGATAAAGAAAAAAAATCTTAAAAGTTTGCCAAGAGAAAATAATCATTTATAAAAAAGGATTAAACAGTATTTTCAGTGTTTAACTTATCAACCACTTATATAGCACTTATCCCAGGCCGTTTTCTAGGCACTTTAAAAAGAATAACTCCTTTAGTATTAAAGTATCACCATTCTTCTCATCAATAAGCCTGAGTACTAGGACACAATCAGATAATATCTTTAAATCTGTAAAAAAAAAAATGATTTTTAAGGCCAGAGTCCCATACATATTTAATATGTATGGGCAAAATAAAGGCATTTTCTGACATTGAGGGTTCAGAAAATTCATGTGCCCTATGCGAAAAAAAAATACACTAAAAGCTATCCCCAAAAAATTAAAAAGAGATACATAAAGGCAATATAAGGTATAAGAAACTGTGGTAGCTGAAGATGACCTAGAAGAAATGAAGAAAGCTGAAAAGAAACTAAACAACGATCCAGTGGACCCTGACGCTTGGGATATCCTCTTCTGAGCACTGGTGATTTACTGACACAGGATAAAACTGCCTTCTTTATGACCAGGCACTAAGCTTGGTGTGACAATGGATAATCTATGCACAATCAGAACACTGCAAATGCTGTTTGGGGGCCTAATTTTCCTAATAAACCTATAGTCAAAGCAAGAAAAATGTCATTACAGAATAAAATACAAATGCAAATAAAAAAATACTGATGTAACAAAAACTGAAGAGAGCAACAGGGGAAGGGAGAGTGGGAAAAAATATAAGTGAAATAAATACCACATCCTTCATGTCCGGGAATCAGCAAATATAATCTAACATTAATAAATCAAGAAAAGGAAGTATTAGTGATAATTTAAGATTATAATAATTAGAACAACTAAAAATCAGAAACTTTAAAAAGTAGTTACTGGGAGTATTTGGGAACTCTCTGTACTTTCTGCTCAATTTTTCTGTAAACTTAAAACTACCCTAAAATATAGTCTGTTAATTAAGAAAAAAAAAGTTACTTGTGTGTATTAGGTACGTAGCTTGGTGAACATCTCCATTATGATTAATAATAATATGTTTAACCTTAGACTAAATATCAACATATCAAAACAGGATAGAGGTTCTTGACAACTATATTTGATCTTTATTATGGCTTCTTATATATTTATCTTAAACCCATAAACTCTTTGAAAGCTCATCTGTGTATTTCCTACAGTAATTAACACAGAACTTTTATTACTATGCTCATTTAAATAAGTTATTAGTAAAAATTTTAAAGAAATGCAAGTAAAAAGGCACAAATAATGATGTTCCTTACTAATTTTCAACTTTCACCCATCACTTCATGTGTGCACTATCTAGTTAGGACAGGTTTTGGCTAGGAACCAAGGTCATTTTTGTGCCATCTGCTGCCTGTCTGGCCCTCCTTTAACCATGGCTCCCTGGTTCTGGACTGCTTTCCCAAACCTGTAGCCCTTTCCTGGGCCCTGCTGGCAATAGCTGCATCCTTCTACACACCTGACGTTCTGCTGCTTGTTCTGAATGTGATGGCTCTGTGTTGTCAGGTCTCTGAATGTCTTCCCTTACAGTGGACAGACCAGCCACCTACACTCTTCAGTGTACTCTGCCTTTCTTGGTTATGGAATCCTATTCTGCAACTGCTTTTGACTGATGCTGTGCCCACTTCCGAATCTGAGATGAAAGAAAAAAAAAACCTGGAAATAAAGGGGTAGAGAGTTGAAAATTAGGAGAGTATTTTTCAAGAGCAATTTGATCAAGGATATCTAACCCAGGTGGTCTGACGCCACCTCCTCCAATCAAGCCAAGAGAAAGGAACTCAAACAGAAGTTCTCAGAGAATTTAACGGGTTCTCTCTGCAGCTGGGTGGGCATAGTAATGGTGAATAACTCATGCCTGTGAAATCCAAAAGGTAAGAAAAGTTATGGCTGGCCTCTCACAACATGAGAAGAGAGCGCTTCTCATACTGAGATCCCGGCACTCCCAGTATTTGTGAGGGAAGTACACATGTGAGTGTTCCTGGTGAGCCAGGTGTGAGCTACTCCTGAGCCTGCATGGAATCCTCACGGTGCCTGAACAAGAGCCCCTGACAGGGGTAAGGGGGCCCAGCCAACAGAGGCTGGGCAGGTGGCCAGCCGTAGGCCAGGGGCCTGAGCTGGAATACAAGTGCATTTGGATGTGTCAAGGAAACCTCAGGTGAAAGAACCCCTATGATGGGGGGGATGGTGCAGGAAAAGGTACTGGGGGCATTTCCAAAAGCCTATCAGGATGGCTAATGAAACAGAGTCAGCTGCAAACCTTTGTCAATCCCAAAAAGCACTGATACCAGCTCATAGCAATATTTATTAAGTGGAAAATTTTCTCTCTACCTGTAGTAGGCAGATTTCTAAGATGGCCTCCAAGATTCCTGCCCCCTGGTAGCCACACTTTTGTGTGACCCCCTCTCCTTGACTGGACAGAACCTGTGCCTTGCTTCTAAACAACAGAATAAGCAAAGGTGAAGAGATTTTGTAAATGTGATTAACATTCCTAATCAGCTGACTTTAAGTAATCAAAAGGGAGACTCTCCTGGGTTGGCCTGACCTAATCACGTGAGCCCTTTTAAAGAGCATCTAGAGGTCAGAGATGCTCTCTCCTGTTGGCCTTGAAGAAGCAAGCCACAGTGAGCTTTACAGGTGCAAAGAAATGAAGTCTGCCTGCAAGCACATGAGCTTGGAAGAGGATCTTGAGCTTCAGATGAGATCCCAGCCCAACAGCTGGATCGCAGCCTTGTGAGATGCTGAGCAAAGGACCCAGCTGTGCCCACACCCCTGATGCAGAGGAACTGGGAGATCATGAGTGGGTGCCACTTTAAGCCACTAAACTTGTAGCAGTTTGTTTCATAGCAATAGAAAACTAATATATCACCCTACACACACTACTCCATGAAGGTCCAAACTATGGTTAACTAGATGAGGGAGGATGGGTTAAATTACTAGATGGGGAAAAGAAGGAAAAGCGCTGACCACACCCTCTGTCCCTTTGCAAGCGGTCAGGCTGCAGCTTGACTAACTGGGAGAGGATATACACAAGGATTAACGATTTTGTTATTACCTGGAATTGCATTTGTGGTGTGTGTGTGTGTGTGTGTGTGTGTGTGTGTGTGTGTGTGTGTGTGTGTGTGTGTGTGTGTGTGTGTGTGTGTGTGTGTGTGTAAGTGTCCTAGCTGTCCTGGTTATCAAGAAAGGGAATGGAAGGACACAATTAGCCCCACAGTGTGGGGATTAATGGGCAGGGAGCAATGCTGCTTTCAGATTATACCCCAAGAGTCTCTCTTGGTCGGCATAAGAGTAATTCTTACTCTATCGTTTTATTACTCTGAGATCTCTACATACCAAATTGGAACTGTCTGTGCCTGACGCTATGTCTTTCATCTGAGCAGACTGTCTAGTGAACCACACTGCCAGCAACCATTAAGGAGAAACTCCAAGCTTCTCAATCCCCTCAAAAGAGTTCCTTCACCCTCTTTCTGTTCCATCTTCAGCCTTATCCCTGAATTTTCCCAGCTCTGGATTACTTCCTAACCTTATTTACTTTTTCTAGCCCTACAGTGTTTCTTTGGACTTAATCATAGATATGTCCTCCTGGTTAGCTTTAGTCCTCTTTTTTCAATAAGGTCTCTCTCTGGGTCCATATACTTATGTCTACTCTTACCTAATCACGTGAGCCCTTTTAAAGAGCATCTAGAAGTCAGAGATGCTCTCTCCTGCTGGCCTTGAAGAAGCAAGAGACGGTGAGCTTTACAGATGCAAAGAAATGAGTTCTGCCTGCAAGCACATGATCTTGGAAGAGGATCCCAAGCCTCAGATGAGGTCCCAGCCCAACAGCTAGATCACAGCCTTGTGCCTGACCAAGCCCTGGCCCCTATGACCCAACCTTGGCACTGGTCCACTTGATTGGTATCCTCACCAAGACCATCACAACCTGCCAGAGACTTTTCATTTGTGATTGTGCAGGTGCATTTTTTCATCTGGGCCCATCATGAATCTACAACTAAAGGGCCCAGCCCAGCCCAAGAGAACATCTAGAGGTCAGAGATGCTCTCACCTGCTGGCCTTGAAGAAGCAAGCCACGGTGAGCTTTACGGGTGCAAGGAAATGAATTCTGCCTGCAAGTACATGAGCTTGGAAGAGGATCCTGAGCCTCAGATGAGACCCCAGAGTGTCATAGATACTGAGGGTTTCAAAGGGCCTTGGAGGTAACTCCAGGACAGACCTACAGTGTAACAGATGGTGCAAGACAATGCACCCTACTATGAACACAGGCCCAAATCCCACTGCTGTAGTTGAGGAATGAGAGGAGTCGAAAGCCATCACCATCGCCAATCCTAAACTTGAACTCTGAGGGCAAGGGTCTTCTCCTTGTGATAACTACTCTATCCCCACACCTGGAAGAGTGCCCAGCATTTGGTTCATGTTCCATAAATGTCTATCAAAGGGATGAATGGCTGAAGGAATTCATTAACCCCACCAGCCCCATATTAGTTCCAAAATGACCCGGCAAGTATACAGTTTTGTCTAACAAATGGATACACACTTAGCCCCCCACTCTCTCTCCTTTTGCCTCTCTCCTTCCCTCTGCCTTTTTTTCTATCTGCTTCAGTTTTGTCCACCTCTGTGTCAATGTCCCCAACTCTCTCTGCCCCTCACGTCTCTAGCTGACCCTTCTTGGACTCCTCTAATCCTACTCTCTCGATTTTTCTTCTCTCCCCACCTCATGCCTCTATTTTACCCCACCCCCTCTCATTTCCTGTTACCCCCTTTTCTTCATCTTGACTTTCTCTCTTTGCACCTCGTCCTCCCACCCCCTCATCTGTCCCATCCGTTTCATCTATCCCTCTGCCTACCATCTGCCTGGCCATAATACTAGTTTGAAGTACATTTTATTTGTGATGTCTATTGATTAAAGTTTTATGTTCCTTGTTCTTAATTAACTTATCATTCATCCTGTGCCCATATATTGCTGTTATATATTTCAAACAATAGATATACTGCTGATAAGGCTATTTGTAAATCAATGTTCTGTAAACAGAATCACATTTCAAATGTACTAGAAGAACTTGCCAAATAAAAGAATCCTTTGATGAAAAATTAAACAATTCTCAATAATGCATATTTTTTGTAAATCTGAGGTTTCAGATAATGGCCATGTGAAATAAAATGAACTCATTTTAATGCCACCAACCACAATCATTCCGCCCCAGTTTGGGTTGATCTCCTCAAGATAGATATTAGATCTCAAAAAAGTCTGTAGAAGGGACTAAATAATTCCTCTGGGAGGCTCTTCTTTATGAAAATGGAAGTATTGGAAGATGAAGAATGAGTGAGAACATGTTCAAAGCCTGCAAATTTATAAAAGGTAAAAATACAAAGAGTGTTCATTTATTATATATATGCATGTATAGTTACTATTATATTATATTCCAGGCACTCGGGTAGGTACTGAGGATAAAAACTTGATTAAGACACAGTGACTGCCCTCAAGGACTCACATCTAATAGGAGACAGAGACACATACATAAGTAATTTCAAAACAATGTATAAGCATTATAAATAATAGTAGCATGCATTAAAAAAAAAAAAAAGGCTCAGCAGTGGCACCAAGTGGGGAAAACTTCACAAGAGCAGAAACTGGGTGTGTTTTGTTTGCTGTTTTATTGTCAGTGCTAGCACAGAGCCCCACTTATCTTAGAAGCAGTTCTTGTTAAACTGTTGCATGATCCACTTTGCTGTGGTGGGAGTTGAAGGGGGCAAATGAATAAAGGCGTCATTGAGGAGAAGGTAGTAAACCAGGCCTTCAAGGAAAATAGATGTTCTCTAAAAAGACAAGGATGGAATCAGCATTGGGTAGAAGAAGCCATGCATTTAAAGTACAGAGGTGAGAGAGAACACAAACTTCAAGAACTAAATTTTGAGCAAGCACAACTCATTCACAAAGGCCCTCTCTCACATTATCAGTAGGAAAGATAATTTAATTCTTTCATGTGCAGTTCAACATTTTGTTTTTTCTCTTGATGCCTTTTTCTGTTCTTACCATTGAGTTGCTTCCTGTCTCTCTCATGCCTCTTTGCCCTAATTGGTCCCTCAAGGGTCTACTAATTCTTCCCACTGCCAGCCCTCTCCTTTGTATACTCCTTAGTTACTGTCTTATCACAATTGTTTGAGGTAGTTCCCTATCAGGTATATGTTAGGGCAAAAATGTGCTTTCATTCTGAATACATCCTGGATTGCCCCATAGGACCTGTTAGATATGGTATACTACTATGTGGGTTTCCCTAGGTAGCATGAACTTACATGCAGAATTTTCCAGGACAATGCTTATTTCAAACACTCTCAAAGTCCCTGAAGTTTGAATATTTCATCTCCTATCTATGTCTCCCAGTCTGATCTCACAGCATGAAGCAGCACAAAACTCTTTTGTTAGACCATGTGTCACACACAATTTTTGCTTCAGAAAATCTGAAGACCAGATTGAAGGAGTCTTGTCTCCTATGACAGTTTGTACGTCCTAACATTTGCTGCAACAGCTTCCCTACTTCGAGGCTGCTCTAGAATGCGAGGTGCGTGTTTGTAACAATTGTGAGCCTACTGGCTGAAAACTGGAGGTCACAGTGCCCTTAGGAAGGGCGGGAGAGGTGACAGAGAGGCTGAGGCAGGACACATAGCACGTGGGCTTTGCGGCCAGACAGGCCTAAATCCAAATCCCATCTCTACCACTTATGAGCTAAGGAACTGCCTTCCACTGAGTTGGTCTTGGCCCATCTAAGTCCTCTTCCTCCTCCACCTGGGGGTGAAATGGAGCCAGGAGGTTCTCTCCTAGCAGCTGGACTGTGTCACCCAACAGTACGTAATGTCACACGTGCCAGTGGCCTTCCCCACCCCAAGGCTGCCTCCTGCTCACAGCCACACAGGCTCCTCTGCCACCTGCATTTGCAGGCGTGACCCACACCCGAACCCTTGTCTCCTCTGATTAGTCTTCCATTGACTCAACCCTGCTCCAGGGTCTCCGAGCAATAATACCCCAAAGCGAACCTCTGACCCATACAGCCCCTGCAGCATGGGCAGGAGTCCTTACCTGGGGGTCATGAGCTAGGCAGGGGCTCTTTGCAAAGCTTAGATTTGCATCCTGACTTCCCAGTTCTCCTGTCTCTCACCCGCAGGGATGCTGCATGACGTTACGGAGGTTCGTCCACACAGATGCGCCCAGGCCGGTTGAGGACGTTACTCCTCCACAGCCACACAACTGCAAGGGAGGGTCTTTTCCTAAATCACACACACACTAGATGCGCCAGCAGTGGCCCTTCTTCTGACCGAGTCAGTGTCCTCCGGGCAGCTGCCCGCGTTCTCCTTCGCTTGCTTGCCCTCCTCCATCATCCCCACTGTCTTCTTGCACATCTTTCTCTTCCATTTATTCTCTCTACTCCCCTTTCATTCCCTTCACATGCCTTGGTCACTGTATGAAAATATAAAGGCTGCACATTTCATCATGAGTTATACCAGATCCTCTCAATTCTGACTCCTCGTGACCCCAAAGCAGCTGCCTGAAACCGAGGCACAGGAAGGACAGCACAGCAATGTGTGGGCAGCATTATCTAAGAGCTAAAATACGTACGCAATTTACATGGCGATTTGCATTTGTGTATAAATTATACATCAATATGTATCCTCCCAAGAGAGTGAGTTACTAAAATAATTTTGCTACTTTCAAACTTGTCACTGCTCAATTTTTCTTCTCTCCCCTTTGCAACAACACCCACACGTATCTACTCGTTCCTCGGGAGAAAGAGAGTGAGGAAAAAAAGGAGAAGGAAGAAAGAAGAGGATAAGAGTGAAGTAGGGGAGAAAATGGAACACACGAGGGGATAAAGATCAGAAAAGGAAAATATCGATGAAATAATAAACATTTTTGAGCAATTAAATAAAGGCTACCACTGTAATGAGCTTATAATGATGCTTAAACACAATCTAATCCAACTCAAAGAAAGCAAAATAAATATAAAATCAAATATATGCACCCTCTCCATAATTTCCTACTTATGTCAGATAAAAATTATTAGAGCTTAAGTTCTACAGACAGCTTCTCTAATAGGTCACTTTGACATGCATATGCATAGACTCAGCCTTTTACCAGTAAGCAAATGTCACAAAATACTTCAGCTACAACTGTTTTGTGCCCAACTTAAACTGGCTTTCTATGTGACACTGGAAAAGGATCAAGCAAGACACAGTGTGTCACAGACAATGCTAGTCTTATAAACCAACTTCACTGAGAACTTCTCTCCCCCACCCCGGTCCATCCTACCCCAGCTCAGATCTCCAGGCAGCAGTGTATTCACTAAAGTCCTACTTCCCTGACCAATCACTTTCTTTCTCCTAGGAATCTGAACTTGGAATTCAGAGATGTTGGGCAGCTTTTGGGCTCTTTACCCTAACTCAGGAGCTGCATTTGTCCTTAGGGTACAGCCAATTTCCACAGGCAGAAAGAAACACAAATAACAATGGCAGCGAGAAAGAAATGCAGTAGGGGGGAGAGCGGGAGGCTGACATCACGTCTGTGCCTAGGTTCTGATGGATTCCTAGCTCCAGGCTGCAATCCTATTTTCTGCCCTTGAAAACTCTGGGACACCTGTGTGTCCTTACACTAAACTCCCCCTTTCTGCTCCAGCCAGTTTGGGTAAGTTTCTGTTATTTGCACCAAAAGAACCTTGACTAAGACTATTAAATAAAATTAATCCGGAGGCATTTCCAATTTGATTTTGAATTTCTAATTATTTTTTTAATATATTTGATGTGTTTCTGACTAATAAGATTTTTTTTCTTTTCCTATTAAACAAATCTGAACTCTTCAGGATACAGTCCATTTGTCTGAGGAACCTTCCTTAACAGCGTTATATTTTCGGCCATAAAAATATCAGACACTGTAGGGACATGTATCACTTTGCGTTGCACAAAAGATTATGACTTTGTGAATTGCACATCTTGGAAAATAAAATACGGTGAAGTTCAATAAAATTCTCACCCGCGGGTCTCACTTCTTCATTTCCACCATCAAAATACCAATACCTCATTACATGTGAACAAACATTGGAAATGTGCTAATTCAGTTAATAAATGCATGGAAAGAGCAAAGGCACAAATAATGAAAAAAAGCAGCAAGAAGGAGGCAATAATAAAAAAAGGAATACATCTGATAAATCCTGCAGGGCAGGCGGCAGGCTTGATAAGTAATTTATTACAATAGAAAAGAAAGTGGAACGTGGCTGAAGAACAGAACCGAGAAGAGGAATGTGGGCCGGCCAGAACAGGGCTGTTCTCTCAGCCATACTTGTGTGGAATGCTCAGAGTTTAATATCAGAACCCCGTTTTACATTCTTTCTAGTTGGTTGTATTACCACAGGCCAAAGCTAACGTATGATAAAATGCACATCCATAGCGTTGCACAATACTGAACCAGTAATTCTCAACTAATTTTTTACATTTCAACAAAGAAATATGTTGCAAGCTCATAATAGTAACTTATATAATAATTCATGCACTATCCATCCCTGTGATACGAACAGACAGGGAGCTACACCTGTGAACAAGAGACACAAGCCCTGCCTTTAGTTGATACAGGTTTTAGCTCAGTCCTATGTTCATGCTCTACTTTCTCCACTCACAGCTACTAATATAACTCATGTTGGATTGAAAAACATAGAACCATGATTAGCATTCTTCATATTCAGTCGCTACTCTATGCCAGGGACTGTATTGGGTGCTTTCTATACATATGACATATAATTTTCTTTGTAACTCTGCAGGGTAGGTATTACGTTACCTGTTTTACAGATAGGCGAATGGAGGTTCAAAGAAATTAAGTAACTCGCCCTTATCACACAGTAAGTAAATGAGGGAGCCAGGACTGAAGGCAAGTCTCTCTTAAGCCAGAGCCCACATATTTCTATTTCATCTGGACTCAACATAAACTACACCAAACTGTCTCTGAAAAATGAGAAGAAAGGCATTTTCTCAGTCACTCAGTTGCTTATTCATTCATTGTACCGATTTTGTACTGAGTGTCCACTACCAGTGTGGACACATCAGTACAAAATCGTGTGATGCCGTGTGACATCAAAGGGCACCACTCACGATGCACCCCGTGAGCCACTTCCTCCAGGCGTGACAATGTGGCCAGTGCTCTGGAGCTGCACAACGTACCGACCTCAGCTACCATCGAACAAGGTATCCTGAATGACGCAAAACTAAGGAAGAAGCGCACCGTCGACTGTGGGGTTAAAGAAAACCCTCACTAACCTTAAAACAAAAGAAACTGTAATAACTCCTCAAGAAAGGTAAAAAACACAGTGGACATTCCAAAGGGAGCATCCAGCTTCCCCAAGGGCTGCTTGAGGAGATTAATAAAGGAGCCCTTTAAATTTAACCAGGAGCAATCTGCTGGCTGCACAGGTGGCCTGACAGGGCCCACTGCTGCCAAATACATTCAAAGACACCGCAAGGAAGCAAGGTGAATGGGAAAAGCTCTTTACATTTTTTAATCTTCTGTGTCGATTTATCTTCCCCTGTGCTATGAGTGGAAGTAAGGCATTCTCCTGCCTCCCCTCAGTTTCACCTCCTCCCCAACTTACACACACACACACACACACACACACACACACCAACTTAAATTTATAATTCATCCGTGTTCCTCTTCATTCAGGTTTCAGTGACTCAATTTTAGGCAATGTAAATCTGTTTTCTCTTGCTACCTGCCCTGGCTCAATAACCACTTGTCAGTATACTGACTATACATGAATATACATGAAATTAAAGGACATTTGAAAAGACCTGTGGTTCTAAGACTAGACATTAGAGAATACTAAAAAGTTATGACTCCATATTTAGACACCAAGTAAACTTGCCTTCATGTTATTTCTTTGGCTCATGGATATCTGATAATGCATTTATGCCTCTAAAGTTAGGTATATTAAGTCAGGGATCCAATTTTGATTTTCTTTTCACATATCTAACATGATCTATTGCTACGGTTCCATAAAAATATTAAATTGATGCCAATCACATATATATATGAACACACACACACACACACACACACACACACACACACACAAAGTCCCCCACCCAGAGATAAACTGCATCTGTTCTTCACTCCCCTCCTTCCGTTGGTATCTAAGTTACCGAGAAAGAAAGATATTAATTTTTTGCTCTAGTAGTCAGAAGATTAGAAGCATTAAAACAGATGCACCACAGTCATGTTTATTTGAGGGTTTTTGTTTTTTTTTTTAATCTAAAGACCAAAAGGAAGCAAATCTAACTGGTAGATACATAAATCAGGGCTGCATTCTCAAATAGATTATTTTCTAGCTGCTGACTTTCCTCTCTTGCTCTATCCAACACCTCATATTTGCAAATACAGGGTCTGTTTTATAATGAATCTCTGGCAATCCTCCCTGTCACTCAGCCATCCAGGGAGCAGTCCTCCGTGGCAGGGCACGTCCCTTCACAGGCGGCTACGCCTGTTCAGAAGACATCAGAGATTCCCCAGTGGGGAGAAAAACCACAAAACAGAAGGCTTTAAAGTCAAATAAAGATTTCAGTGAGAAAGGCTGTTTTAGTTAGGGGAGGAAGAGAGCTCAGAGAAGACAGGGACTAGACTCAGAAAACGAGTGTCCTCTTCAGTACAAAGGGAAATGCAGATAAGTGGTGCCTCAGAGCAAACCAATCCTGCCCGGTCCTTAGAAACCTGAGCTTCATGGAATACAGGTTCCTGGGTGCCACCCAAAAACTGCTGCTGAATCAAAACCTCTGAGTGTGGAGCCTAGGAATCTGTACATTTTCAAAGTGCACCAGATGATGGAGTTTATTCGAGTTTGGAACCATGGCCTTTTAAGACACACAAATTCACACTGTCTTGTCCTACTAGAAGCTGACAAAGATCCTGAAGGGGGGACAAGTCACTGGGACCCTTGAGACCCTGTTTAGGGTGGGGAACTGAGAGGCAGAGCAACAGCAGTTCTCAGTGAGCAAACCATAACAGGAGATGGATATAATTTAGACATGAGTTCACAGCTCTGGAATTAAGTGGCAAGAAGAGGAATGGAAGGGAAAACATAGATGCAGAAGGTATTAGACAGGAAAACTTAATAGACTGTGTGGACTGGTTGAATGGGAGGTGTGTTCAGACATAGTGATTCTGAGCTCTGGATGTGTGTCCCAGAACCAGCATTTTCTTCTCTCCACCTCCACAACCTCCACCCTTGTCCTTATCTGCACTATTGCAATAGCCTCCAGACCAGTGTCCCTATGTCCACTTTGGCGGATTCCCTGTCCATCCATTCTCTTCCTTATAGACCACGGTCGCCTAAAACTACAAATCTGATCATATTATCCCCTTACTTAACATGGCCTCAAGGCCCTTCTTGATCTGACTCAGCCTCATCCCTTTCCACTCTCCCTTCCATGTCACTTCCCTACCCACATCACTTTCTTTGACTTGCACAGTTTCTTCCCACTGCCACCCCCACTTCCAAGACTTTCAGTAAGGCTGGTTTTTATGCCTGGGATGTTCTTATCCAACCCTGATTCATTTCTCAGATCTCAGGTCAAATATCAGTTCTGCAGGGAAGATGTCCATCACCCTGAGTCTGTCAGGTCCCTTGTTATACATTCTCATGGCTCCCCGTACTTTTCCTATGTAGCTCTTCTCATTCATGTAGTGAAGTATATTTTTGGGATTACATGATTAATGTCTAACTCTCCCACTGGAAATGCAAACTCCACTAATGCAGAGACCATATCTTTCAGTCCCTAATCTACCCAACCCCTAGAACAGTGTCTGAACTATAGTTAATACTTGTATTTACTAGGAAAAAAAAAGAAAGCCAATATACTTGGATGGCTGGGAGAATAAGAGTACCACTGAAAAGACAGGGAAACCAGGAAAGAAAAAAAAATGAAGCACTTGATTTCAAGTACTGACAATATTTGACAGCAGCAAATGCAGGCGGATTGGGCTTCCCTGGTGGCGCGGTGGTTGAGAGTCTGCCTGCCGATGCAGGGGACACGGGTTCGAGCCCTGGTCTGGGAAGATCCCACATGCCGCGGAGCAGCTGGGCCCGTGAGCCACAATTACTGAGCCTGCGCTTCTGGAGCCTGTGCTCTGCAACAAGAGAGGCCGCGATAATGAGAGGCCCGTGCACCGCGATGAAGAGTGGCCCCTGCTTGCCACAACTAGAGAAAGCCCTTGCACAGAAACGAAGATCCAACACAGCCATAAAAAATAAATTAATAAAAACAAACACACACACACAAAAAAAAAACAACTCTATTTCCAAGTTAAAAAAAAAATGCAGGCGGATTTAAGTCAAGATAATAATAATAATAATAACAACAATTACAATGACATTTGACTTTAACAGATAATTGATAATGTATGTTGTGCTCTAGGGCTGAAAATAAAAACTTGCAACATATAATCATTTAAGTGGTAGTTAATTCCTGAGAAATCCAAATGAAAAAGTACACATAAACAATATCAGAGAACCAAATATTGAATCTTGAGGAATACCCATGGTTAGCAGGTGGGAGGGCCAAGTGAGAGAAGGATGGACCAGATGGACACGACCAACCAGGATGGCATAGTGAAATGGAGAGCACAGGGAGGGGTTTTCCAGATCTGAACCGGTCAGTGAAGTCAAATGCAGCAGAGAAGACATGATGGTGAGGATTGAACAGGCTACTGGTATTGGCACAAATTTGCTCCTTGAAAAGCTGAGTACTTGAAACTCTCATGGAGCTTGGGTAAGAGAAGTTGGGAGGTAGATAAAAGCCTATTTTCCAGCACCTGCATATGTACATCTGAAAATGTAACCCATCCTTAGAACAGGTCACTGTGCCCCACAGTAGGCAGATTGAAGGCTCTTGAGATGGAGCCCCTTCCTCACTGTTCTACTCCCGCTCAGATACTTGAGCTCTGTTTCCACTTTGTTCAACAGCATCTGTCCCGAAGGCTTGCCGACCTAGCACACATTGTGTGGTCAGGTGTGATTATTCACCATGCCTTCCCATCGCCTTCTGGATGGTGGCATCTTGTTCTTATTGAAGAGATATTGGAGAAGGCACCAATGGTGAAGGAGCTCGCCCAAATCTTCCCTGAATTAGAACCCAAATTGGTTCTAATCTGAACCAACTACTTGACACATCCTCAATGAATGTTTACGGATCCTATGGTTGATGTTATGGCCTTTGATCTGTCTTCAATGTACTCATTTTTTATTTCAGCAGAGCAAAATTTGTTGTGTTATAAATATCTGTGAAACATTAAACGTGAATGCAAAAATCTGAATATATGGCAGCATCCCTTCTTGAGATGCTAATTGGCACACATAAAGGGAGAGAGTGGTTTGGGGAAAACACTGAAAATGTCAGTTGATGGGAGTTGGGAGTTTCTACTGGTCCATAACAACCCTGACACCCTAAAGTGTGTAAATCAGATAAAGGTCAAAGAAGTCACTAATTTAAGATTTCCCATAAAACGATAAGGCAATACTGGAAATCAACATATGTACTCCATCATCTAGCTTAGAGCACAGGAAAAAAAACAAGAGCTAAAAAAATAGAACTGATCAATTTGCATCCAGAAGTGACCACTTAGAAAGCCACTTTCTTCTAATATTGATTAGCAGACAGATGAAAATCTAAAGAAAAGAGTTTTACCAAACTGTTGCTCCCCACCCATTTGCCAGTTCACTTGGCAAATGTGCCCACCTGTGGACAAACCCGTCCTTGGTGCCCTAGGACCAGTGGCATAATCAGTTATCAGAATGTTCACATGTGAACTTAGAGACCCATGATTAAGCTAAACAAGAAGTTAAACTCCTCCAACCCCTTGCTTTGACATCATCAGCCTTGTGTTCTCTGCCCGCCTATCCACCCAAAGGATAGATTTGCTCATTATAAGCAGCCCCAGATACATGAAGAATGGCTTTAATTGTCTGCAATTTCATGATGAGCCATCAGTGTATAATCTAAAAGTGGAAGGAAGCAGACGGTAGTCCCACTCTCTCTTCAGTACATTCAGACCACAGCTGACATCCATAATCCACCCTCAGAGCCATACTTTATTAGGGATGTAGACAACCTGAAGTAAGTCTAAAGCTCAGTAGACAGAAGGCCTCAAACAATGGCATGTGAAAACACGTTGAAGAAATTGAGGCTATTCTTCTCAGAGAAGAGGAAGATGGGGTAGGATGCAAGGTGGGGAGATAGGAGGGTAACAGTGCATTGTTGAGCTGTCCACCAATGTCATTGATTTTTCCATCTTCCCCACTATACTGTGAGCATCACAAGTGCAATGACCATTTTTCATTGTATTGGGGCTCCAGGGCAGGTCTGGGCCTATAAAAGATACTCAATAAATATTTGGCTTTTAAAAAAAGTGAATGAATGATAATTGCCTTCTAATTTTCAAAGAAATGTGATGTGGAGTTCGTTCTCTGTGGTCCCAAATAATAGGATCAGGAGCAATGGGTAGAGAAGGTATAAGGAGAAAGCTTTCATATCAGTATAAAGAATATCTTCCTACAGAGCTCTTCTTTAGAGAATGAGCACTTCTTCCTTGGAAGTATCTAACAGAGACCAGCCAAGTTTGGGGCAGTGACAATGATGCAGAGGAGATTCAAGCATCAAGTGAGTTTACTTAGGTCATGGCTCTCAACCCTGGCTGCATAGTAAAAACACCTAGGGTTTTGTTTTTGTTTTAATACAGACGCTTAGGCACAATCCCAAGAAACTTGGTTTCAGTTGGTCTAGGACATCAGTATTTTAAAATACTCCCCAGATAATTCTACTGTGCAACTCTAGTTGAGAATCATTAGTCTAGATGAAAATTTAAGGTTCCTTCCAAACTTAGATTCTATGATTCTACATCTCAGGAAATGGGAGCTTCCACTCAAAATACTCCAATTTTGACTGACTGCCTAGCTCATTAGATGTTCTCTAACGCTGATTAAACTAATGAGGCATCTAAGGCAATATTCCAAACAGAAGGACAGAAAATTGGCGAGAGACAGAGAGAGAAAGAGACAGAGAGACAGAGAGAGAGAGAGCACAAGCTGTATTAAAGCACATATCTTAATTTGTAGTTTGTGAATTCTAAATAATTGAATTTGCACTTTATCAAAATTTCAGAAAGTACTGGCTGTCCAAACACGCAAAGTTCTTCTCCTGATGTTTCCTGATATGGAACCATCACCAGTTGGATCACCAGTAGGTGTGGATTTAATCAGAGACCTCAAAATTCTCAAATCTCAAAATGCTATCTGACCTTTCAGCCTGAAGACTGAAAATACCCCAAGTGAATGGGAGAGTACATATGGTTGTTAGAATGCAAGTAGGTGACAATCAGATCATTTCATATGCTGCTTTTCATCCTGAACTATTTTAGTAAAAGTCTGCTCTTTGGTAAATGAATAATTCACTTATATTTCGAATGTATTTTAAATGTACCACATTTGAAAGCAGGGTAAGATATATTTAAATAATATGTTATCACTTTTTAATAGGTTGAGAAGTGGTTTGGGGCGTTGCTCGAGATAGAAGCAGCCAATCAGCTGCGCACCTAGTAAAACGGAGATGGGATGCCCACTGGACCCTTTTCTTCAATCCGATAACTGGAGGCCAATTCCACTGGATAGCTTTTACAGTTTGAGATTTCCAGTTTCAGGTTTCCTTTAACTTACCTTCCCAGATTCCGATTTTGCTACCTAAGTCCATTCAGTACTTAGTTGCCACTACCTGTTGTTCCCTATGATTGAGGATTCAATTCATTTACATTTACATTCATAGACGAGACCATAATTCTAGAATAAATTTATCATATCATTAAAACATAAAAGTCTTACAAACATACTTAGACAAATATAATTAATTTCCAACAAAGAGTGTTGCAGGGTGGGAAGGCACAATGCCAGGTCTATAGTAAGTGTTCAAAGATACTAGAATGCAGTGACTAAAGGTCAGTTCTTCAAGCAGAGACAGGTATGTGATATCTACCATCCAAGTAACACAGATAGTGCTTTTACACAGTATGTTTAAAGAGAATGGTTAGGGATGATTACTATATTCTTGGTAAAAAGCTTCAGAAATTGAAAACATTATGACTTTCAAGAATAAAAACCCCACCTGGTACTAAGATTCATGGCCAAAAAATTTTATCTATACAAACATTGTCTCTTTTTATTCTGCTTCATGTAAAGTAAGTACTACAATATAAGAGGAATTGGGTAAGTGAGGTTTTCGATTTTAAATAGGATGATAAGGGAAGGCCTCACTGAAAAGGTGACATTTGAGCAAAGACCCTAAGAAAGTGAGGGAACTATGCACATCTGGAGCGAGAAAGTTCCAAGCAGAGTGAACAACAAGTAAAAATCTCGTGAGGCAGGAATGGCTGGAGTATTGGAAGCCAGGGAGGTCACTGACACATATAGTAAGAGAGGAGGGGGCTACTGGGGCTATTAGGACATTAGCTCAGAAACAGGTGTGAAGGGACTTCCCTGGTGCTCCAGTGGTAAAGAATCCGCCTTCCAATGCAGGGGACGCAGGTTCAATCCCCGGTCGGGGAACTAAGATCCTACATGCCGCAGGGCAACTAAGCCCACGCCACTATTGAGCCCATGTGCCTCAACTAGAGAGCCTGCATGCTGCAAACTACAGAGCCCATGTGCCCTGCAGCCTGCACGCCACAACTAGAGACAGAAAACCCGTATGCCACAACTAGAGAGAAGCCCATGCACGGCAAGGGAAAAAAAAGATCCCACATGCCACAACGAAGACCCAACTCAGCCAAAAATAAAAATTAATTAATTACTTAAATATTTAACAACAACAACCAAAGAAACAGGTGTGAAGAACCTTGTAGTAAGAGCTTCATAAGGACTCTGGCTGTTACTCTGAGTGAAATGTGGATCTATTCAAGGTTTTGACCAGAGGAGTAACATAATTTGACTTTGGTTTTTAAAGGATCACTCTGACTGCCATGTTGAAACTCCACTACAGGGGGCCAAGGCAGAAGCATGGAGACCAATCATTCAGGAATGACGCTGCAATAAACCAGGTGAAAGAGGATGGTATATGGGACCAGGGTGATAGCAGGAGAGGTGATAAGAGGTGGTCAGATTCTGGATATTTGAGCATTTTAAAAATAAAACCAATAAACTATATTGATACACTGCAAGTAGAATGTCAGATAAAAGGCAAGTTAAGGAATGACTTCAAGCACTTGGGCCCAAGCAACTGAAAGGGAGGAATTGCCCTTTACTGATAAGGAAAAATTAGGAGGATCATTAGGGGGAGAACAGAAGTTCAATATGAGACATACTAATTTTTTAACATGCCTATTAAAATTCAAGTAGAGAGTTGGGTAAGCATATGATTATATGCATTTCAAGTCCCTGGGAGAGTTTCAGGCCAAAGATAAAAATCTGAGAGTCTTCAGCAGACAGATGATGTTTAAATCCATGACTCTGGATGGGCCTGGGTGTAGGCAGAACAGGGAAGACATCCAAGGACTGAGCCCTAGAGAATCCAATATTTAGAGGTCAAGAAGATCAGGCTGAACCAACCAAAGGGACTGAGATGGAGTGGCCACTGAGGTGCGAGGAAACCAGAAGAGTGTGATGTTCTGGAATCCAAGGGAAGAAATTGTTTCAAGAATATAAGAGTATAAGCAAACATGTTAAATGCTGTGACAGAGCAATTAGAATTGGGGCTGGGAAGGGGATTTTCTACCAATGGGGAAGGCACTGATGGTCACCATGAGTAGTTTGGCGGGAGTGGAGGAGATAAAAAGCCTGAGTGGAGTGGATATAAGACAGGAGGAAAGGGAAGGGGATCAAGATGGTGGAGTAAGAAGACATGGGACTCACCTCCACCAACAAACACAGCAAAAATACATCTACAGGTGGAACGATTCTCACGGAAAACTAACTGGAAACTGGCACAAGAACTCCTACACAGCCAAGGCTGCAAGAAAGATTCCCATGTAATTGTGTAGGATGGGGAAAAAAAGCACTGAATCAAGACCCGTGCTCCTAGGAGGGAACTAAGAGGAAATGGAAGACCACACAGATGGACTCTCATCCTGGAGAGTGAGCAGGTCAGGCCACAGACAGGGCGTCCCAGTCCTGGGGTCATATGCAGAGGAGACAAGGCCCCTTGGTTGCTTAGAGAATGGCTAGGCCAGAGAGAAGGGCTGGAGAAGCCTAGACTCCACTCACGAGGAACGACAGGTGCTGGCTTGTGACTAGACAGGGTGAAGAGAGGTCTGCCCTAGTGAATGCCATCTCACTGCACACCCCAACCCAAGCCGAGTGAACACCCCAACCCTGCTCACTCCACACCACAGCTTGGCCCTGGATCTAGGGCAGCCAGGTCCTGGGAAAAGACTTGATCTAGGGATGCTGAGATGACCCGGGGGCCTAAGGTGTGGTCCAGGTGGGACAGTGGCAGCCACTGTTAGCACTTACTCAAACAGCACCCCAGAAGCAGCCCAGACTTCTGACAGCAGCTCAGTCACTCGAACCCCTACAACCAACACATCGAGATCCCCAGTCCCAGCTGAGCAAACACTCCAGCCTGGCCCACTCCACACCATTACCTTGCACTACATCTGGGACAACAACAACAGGGGAAAAAACATGACCTTGGACTGCATCTGAACGGAGCCACAGATGCCTTCACAGGTAGTGCATCAGACCTCTGAAAGTACACGATCCCCACTTATTACAGCTACTCCTCTCCTTTGGGGCAAAGGCCCCAGTGCAGGGAGAAGAAAAAACACACTTAAAGAGAACACAGTCAGCTCGAGCCTGACCCTCAGGGCATCAGCTCCATCAACTTGGGGAGCAGACCTCAACCCTGACAGGGCAGTGATGGCCACTGAGCAGAGAGGAAGTCCTGCCTCACACTCTGCACAGGCTCTAGCTCTTCCAACACCAGTCACACCCCCTATCAAGGTGATAGCAGCCAGAACACCCTGAGGAAAGACATGGCTGGTAAACACAATAAATCCAGCCATCACACCAAAGACATCAACAGAAGGACTCTCACACATAAAAACACCCCTTCAAGACCACAGTAGATAACTGTTTCACCTAAATTCATAAAGACAGAGGAAGATAAATAAAATGAAAGGGCACAGGAACTACTCCCAATTGAAAGAGCAAGAGAAAACCTCTGAAAAAATAAATAATGAAACAGACAAAATCAGTCTATCAGACACTGAGTTCCAAAGTTGGTAATAAAAATGCTAACTGAATTAAGAAAGAGAATCAATCTAAACATAGATCATTTAAAAAAGGAACTAGAAACTATAAAGAGAACTCAATCAAAAATAGATAATTCAATTCCTGAGATTAAAAAGTACTCTAGAAGCAATGAACAGCTGATTAAATGACACAAAAGAATGCATAAGTGATCTGGAAGACAGAATAATGGGAATCACCCAATTAGAACAGCAGACAGAAAGACAAATTTTTAAAAAGAAACATATGAGATCTATGGGATAATATAAAACATGCCAACATATGCATGATAGGGGTTCCAGAAGAAGAGAGAGAGAGAGAGAAGGGGATCAAAAAATGTATTTGAAGAAATTATGGCTGAAAACTTCCCAAACCTAAAGAAGGAAACAGATATAAAAGTACAGAAAGAACAGAGGGTCCCCAAAAAGATGAACCCAAACAGATCCACATTAAGACATATCATAATCCAAATAGCAGAAGTCAAAGAGAGAATTTTAAAAGCAGCAAGAGAAAAACAGAGAGTCATATACGAGGGAACTCCCATAAGGCTATCAGCAGATTTCTCTGCAGAAACTTTGCAGGCCAGAAGGGAGTGGCATGATATATTCAAAGTCCTGAAAAGGAAAACCTGCAACCTAGGATTCTCTACCCAGCAAGATACCATTTAGAACAAAAGGAGGGGACTTCCCTGGTGGTCCGGTGGTTAAGAATCCACCTTCTAATGCAAGGGATGTGGGTTCGATACCTGGTCGGGAACTAAGATCCCACATGCCGTGGGGCAACTAAGCCTGCATGCCACAACTACTGAGTCCATGTGCTCTAGAGCCTGCACGCCACAACTAAAGAAGCCCTCACACCACAACTAGAGAGAAGCCCACGCACCTAAACAAAGAGCCCTCATGCCACAACAAAGACCCAGCGCAACCAAAAAATAAATAAATAAATAAATAATAAATTAAAAATTTATAAATAAAATAAATAAAATTTAAAAAGCAAAAGAACATATTTAAAAAAAGAAAAAAAGGAGAGATAAAGAATTTCTCAGATAAGCAAAAACTAAAACAATTCAACAATATGAAAACTACACTAAAAGAAATGTTGAAGGGTTTCCTCTAAATGGAAAAGAAGTGAGACTCTAATTCTCTATTAAAAAAAAAAAAAAAAAGAGAGAGAGAGAGAGAGAGAAAATCCCAATTGGAAAGGCAAATATATAATAATGATTGAAAATCACTTAAATAAGACAGCATGTAGATTAAAAAACAAAAAAAAAAAAGTAAAAGCAACTGTAACTACAATAAACAGTAAAGGGATAAGCACGAAGATGTAAACTATGACATCAAAATCACAAAATGTCAGGGAGAAGAGTAAAAACTGTAGATCTTTTAAAATGTGTTTGAACTTAAATGATTATCAGTTTAAAGTAAGTAGATATAATTATAGGTCAACATATATGAACCTCATGGTAACCTCAAATCAAAAACTGACAAGAGATACACAAAAACCAAAAAGAAAGGAACTCAAGGAGACTACAAAAGAAAATCATCAAACCACAATGGGAAAAGCAAAAAGAAGAATAAATGAACAAAGAAGAACTATAAAAACAACTGGAAAGCAAGGAATAAAGTGGCAATAAGTACATACCTATCAATAATTACTTTACATGACAATGTATTAAATGCTCTGATCAAAAGACATAGGGTGGCTCGTTGGATTTAAAAAAAAAAAGACCCTTCAATATACTGCCTACAAGAGATTCAATTCAGGGTGAAAGACACACACAGACTGAGAGTGAGGGGATTGGAAAAAGATATGTCATGCAAATGGAAATGATAAGAAAGGGGTAGCAATATTCATATCAGACAAAACAGACTTTAAAACAAAGCCTATAACAAAAGACAAAGAAGGGCATTATATAATAATAAAGGGATCAATACGAGAAAAGGATATTACACTCATTAACATATACATACCCAATACAAGAGCACCTAAATATATAAAGCAAATACTAACAGACATAAAGGAAAAAACTGACAATAATACAATAATAGTAGGAGACTTTAACACCCCACTGACATCAATGGACAGATCATCTAGACAGCAAATCAATAAGGCAACAGGAGTCCTAAATGACACAACAGACCAGTGGACTTAATTGATATCTACAGGACACTACATCCAAAAACAGCAGAATACACATTCTTTTAAAGTGTACAGATAATATTCTCCAGGATATATCAACATACTCAATCCCAAAACAAGCCTCGACAAATTTA
Organism: Balaenoptera acutorostrata; assembly: GCF_949987535.1. Lineage (NCBI taxonomy): Eukaryota > Metazoa > Chordata > Mammalia > Artiodactyla > Balaenopteridae > Balaenoptera > Balaenoptera acutorostrata. The sequence continues at coordinate 86,239,572 of NC_080067.1, read as the reverse complement.
GGAGGATAGAAATTATTTCAAGC